>NC_053026.1:247981607-248286286 GCF_003073215.2 Triticum urartu | reverse complement strand
GATGTAAAGCGCTCCCGAGGACACATGGGAATATCGTCAAGCTAGTTTTCATCACGATCATATGATTCGCGTTCGGTACTTTGATAATTTGGTATGTGGGTGGACCGGTGCTTGGGTGCTGCCCTTACTTGGACAAGCATCCCACTTATGATTAACCTCTATTGCAAGCATCCGCAACTACAACAAAAGTATTAAGGTAAACCTAACCATAGCATGAAACATATGGATCCAAATCAGCCCCTTACGAAGCAACACATAAACTAGGGTTTAAGCTTCTGTCACTCTAGCAACCCATCATCTACTTATTACTTCCCAATGCCTTACTCTAGGCCCAAATAACGGTAAAGTGTTATGTAGTCGACGTTCACATAACACCACTAGAGGAGAGACAACATACATCTCATCAAAATATCGAACGAATACCAAATTCACATGACTACTAATAGCAAGACTTCTCCCATGTCCTCAGGAACAAACATAACTACTCACAAAGCATATTCATGTTCATAATCAGAGGGGTATTAATATGAATATAGGATCTGAACATATGATCTTCCACCAAATAAACCAACTAGCATCAACTACAAGGATTAATTAACACTACTAGCAACCCACAGGTACCAATCCCGGACTTGAAGACAAGAATTGGATACAAGAGATGAACTAGGGTTTTGAGAGGAGATGGTGCTGGTGAAGATATTGATGGAGATTGCCCTCTCCCGATGAGAGGAGCGTTGGTGATGACGATGGCGATGATTCCCCCCTCCCTGAGGGAAGTTTCCCTGGCAGAACAGCTCCGCCAGAGCCCTAGATTGGTTCTGCCAAGGTTCCGCTTCATGGCGGCGGAGTATCGTCCGGGAAGAATGCTTATGATTTTTTTTCTCATCGAAATACTCCAGGGGGGTAGGGCGCGCCCCCACCCCCGTGGGCAGTGTGTGGCCCCCCTGGTGAACTTCTTGCGCTCAGTATTTTTTATATATTCTGAAAACGTCTTCCGTGAAGTTTCAGGACTTTTGGAGCTGTGCAGAATAGGTCTCTAATATTTGCTCCTTTTCCAGCCCAGAATTCCAGCTGCCGGCATTCTCCCTCTTTATGTAAACCTTGTAAAATAAGAGAGAATAGGCATAAGTATTGTGACATAATGTGTAATAACAACCCATAATGCAATAAATATCGATATAAAAGCATGATGCAAAATGGACATATCATGGAGTGCTCGCTTTCATAAATATTCTAGTCCCTTTCACCAACATGTGGGACATCAAGATACCGGGTCCACGTGCCATACCGGAATATAGTGCAGAGCAGCTGGGGTGAAGCACCCAGTCATGGCGCCGGCGTAGTAATGAGCAATGAGGCATCAAATCACAAAGTTGCACCTTTCCCACATTTAAGTTGAAGGGACGAAGTAATAATGCTAAAAAAGAAGTTGCAAGGACGAAGCAACCATCATTTTCACTGGTTGCTGAATCCGCTTCTCCCTCATCTTCTTCAAGTTAACCACATGTTGCTTCTGTCGTTTTTGTGCCTCATGTGGGACGTGGATCGGCTTGGTAAAGCACTGGCACGTGGGACCGCAGGTTAGCAAACCGCCAGGACAACGTCCTCTAAAAATAAGAAACCTCCCCTGCCATCCGCATGGCAAAATCACCTCCTTTTTACTAATCTTGATTCTGTAATTTTTTAGATCAATATAATTGAGATTTGTATAGATAGCACACAGGAGCAAAACCAAGTGGTACAGTTAAGGGCATCCACAATGTGTAGCCAAATGTGAAAATAGCTTTTGGCATCGTGGGAACCATTGTGGACGGTGTTGCCAAAGCCAAAAGGATGGAACCGAAGCTCCGTGATTGATTGATTGATTGATTGAAGGAATAGAAAAATGCAACGTCTCTCCTCTTTCTCCCGTGCTTTGACGCATGTACAATATAGAGCACAGAGTCTACTCCCCTGTCCCTTCTATCACAAATCACAAAGCAGTGAGGCGTCAAATCACAAAGCACGGACGAAGCAAGCATCATTTCACTCTTCGCTGACTCCGCTTCTCCATCGTCTTCTTTGAGAAACCATCTCACCGCACTAAGCTGGACGAACGACGCTATTGTGTACTAGTAGTACTAGTACATTTACGCGTCCTTTGGTTCAACAGACTTCCTGGGTGCAAATAAGGCGGTTATCTCGGCTTGCAGGCGGCACTTGCGAACGAGTTACCATGGTCTCCCTCAATGGTGTTCTCCGTCGAACGCACTTCACCAAATCACAACGTTCGAGATATCGTCGACGTCACCGCAATGGGGAAGGATGTCAAATATAATAGTTACTACCTCCATTTTTTTGTACACAAGGACAGTATATCAAAATTACAATTTGTAAAAGGCCACTAACACTAATCGAGGCAAAATTGATGGGTTTTTTACCCTTGCTTTATAGCTGTGCATGCAGCCCGGGAGTGATGATAGACCAAACGCATGCAGCATGCATATAAGAGGCAGGGGAAGCGCGCTTGTAGAGAATCCAAGAAGACTCAAGCAGGAATCAAGGAAAAGGAGCCAATGACTAAAAATTGCCCAAAATAATGCACGGGGTGGTCTGCTTGGTATGCGTGCGCCGAGTTATATGCAAACTAAAAAAGAACGGAGGGAGTATACTAGCAACCAAGGACATGAATATCCCCTGCATCCATGCAGAAGTGAGAAGGTTGGTTTGCATGGCGGTGCATTAATCAAGCGATGAGGAGTGAGATGGTTAGCTCTTTGGGCTTTGGAGAAAAAAATTACGCATTAATTGACACGTGAAACGAGGATTTGTATCGATTAATCCCGCGAAGGAAAACCCCGCCTTTCTTTTTTAACACTAGTACTCCTAGTACGTACTTATCCTGTTTGGGTCTAGGCCTTGCATTGCCATACTTCGCCACACATTTTTGCCAAGCTTGCCTAAAGTTTTCAAAATGAAAAGGAGGTACACTTGTGCACGGCTGTCGCTGTATAAAAACATATATTGTTACGCGCAAAATAATGATTACTCCACCTAACAGCAGGGACCCATCGAACGGGCAACCGTATTACGCGAAAAAAATGTCCCCCCTGACTGTTGGGACCTACCAGGAACATCTTCGCATGCAAGGCAGTGCGTCCGGGCCAAAAAAACGATTCACCCCCGTGACCGTTGGGACCCACCAACTACATCTTCGCATGCAAGGAAGTGCGTGATAGTCGGGACCCACCTGGTCGAAGCGTACGTAGCGTTGTCATTCTGGTCGCGAACGTGTACATACGTACTGGTCAATGTAGAGGTGCGCACGTGTCGTAGTAGAGGTGCGCATGTAGCATGTACACGTACGTATAGCATCCAGTGTGCAAGAAAGAAAATACGACCACGTACGTACATATAGGCAGGGTCTCGAACGCCTACTCGCGCATACGTACGGCCAGGGCTCGTGTACATGGCTAGGTCGGAACGGAGAAATAGCGTCGTCGTCATGTTCATGGGAGCCAACCGGCTGGGTCGGAATAGAATGCGTCGCCATGTTCATCGGCAGGGCTTGGATGGAACAGCCGATGGAAGCGAGGCCTGGCGTACCACAAACGAAGGAAACGGCCTTGTGTTCGAACGGCCACGGTTGAAATGGGATCTTGTTCATTGGGAGGGGTCTGGCGTACCGCAAAAGAGAGGAAATAGACCTCCTACGGTCGAAACGGGGGTCCTGTTCATCGGGAGGGGTGTGGCGTACCGCAAAACAGAGGGAACGGACTTGTGTTGGAGCGCTACGGTCGAAACGGGGTCCTGTTCATCTGGCGGGGTGTGGTGTACCGCAAAACGGGACTCCACGGGATACTGTTCATCTCCACCGTCGACACCCTCCACCCTCCACGGGCTACTGTTCATCCACCGTCGACCTCCTCCAGCCTCCACCTACGACTGTTCATCCACGGGTTCCTATTCATCCAACGTCCACCGCGTGCTACTCCACCGGCTACTGTTCAACCAGCCCTCTCCATGAGCTCCTGTTCAACCACCCCTCCACGGGCTACTTTTCATCCAGCCCTCCACCGTCTACTATTCATCCAGCCCTCCACGGGGTGGTCCTGTTCATCCAGCCCTCCACGGGGTCCTGTTCATCCAGCCCCAACCGGCTCGATCGATCGGGGTCCTGTTCATCCAGAGGCAACACCACGGGGTCCTGTTCATCCACCCCACCGGGAACTGTTCATCCAAAACCCCAGCAACGCTCACTGTTCATCCAGAGGCAGCATCGATCGGCTTCAGTTAGCAGCAGTAGCGAAGGAATCACTCGGGTTCATTAACGCGTAGCCTGCAGTGCAATCGCTCGGGTTTAGTTAGAGCCCAACGCCTCGCTCGGGTTCAGTTAGAGCCCAACGCCTCGCACACACGCGCATACATGTATGAAAGAAACGCGCATCGCTCGTCCCCCGACCACCCACCGTAACCGGGAACTCCCCGAAATTTTCCACGCCCTCGCTTCTACCACGGGTTTTTCCGTCATGGACGGCCCAAAGAATGTCATGCAGCTACGTCTCCGGCCTTCCCAGGACGAAAAGCCCATATTCTGTCATGATCGTTTGTCATAGAAGTAGGAGCCCACCACATCTATGATGATACCGGGTTTTGTCACAATTATCGTCATAGAAGTGTCATAAGTATGACAGAAATTTTTTTGTTCGGCCCAAAACGTCACGGATGTGTCTTTTTTTTGTGTAGTGTGTCGCCCCGATTTTTTTATTTTTTTCTTGTTGTATTTGAATGCGTTTCTAGTAATATAGTAAAACGGGACATGGTTCTCTCTAGTGATGAGGTGTGAATTGTCTTTTTTTGTACACGTCAAGCTTGTTCTCCCAAAATTTCAAGCCGCACCTTGTTATGCCGAAATTTCAAACTAGCATCTCTATCTATCGTGTCGCGAAACACCCGCCTCTACAACCCGCGCCTTGTTACCCCGAAATATTTCAGATATATCTTTGTCTTGTTGTGCTCTGAAAACTCCCTCCATGTCAACCCATGCCTTGCTATCCCAAAATTACAACACGCGCGAAAAATCCCGCGTCCTACGAAATCCCGACATGCGAAATGCCCATGATACCCTTGAACCGAAAGAACCACCTAGCTCAAATCGGTGGGGGTGCTTTCATAACTTACCCCACATTTCGGACAAGCGCATCCCTATGCCATGGTTACCCCCTCCCATCCCATCATCCCACCCATTCGTACACCGAGGCCGTGAACACCCGCTAAGCCCCACACCCTCCTCCGTCCCCCACCCAGCGGGAACCTCTTCCCCGATGAAGTCGTCCAGAACAACACCTCGACGTCCCTCATCCACCGCAACAGATGAGGATCTGCCGTCGATCTCATCATCCCGCTGGTTCATCAACCCCATCCCCCGCCTCCAAGTAGCTGCCCCGACGTTCCCCTCGTCTTTCGTGCCACCTCCATTCCCACACCGCCGTCTTCACCTGCACCATCAGAAGAGCAGCATCGTCACCGATTCCTCAAATGAAGTTGAGGCCTAATCAGTGAGGTAGTCCTGGATTAAGGAGTCCTCGGGTGTCCGGACTACTGGATGTGGGCCGGGCTGATGGGCCATGAAGATAGAAAGCAGAAGGCTTTCCCTTTGTCCGGTTAGGACTCTCCTATGCGTGGATAGCAAGATTGGTGTCCGGATATGTAATTTCCCTCTTCCAAGAACCGAATATGTACAACCCTAGGCCCCTCCGATGTGAATATAAACTGGAGGGTTTAGTCCGTAGAGGCCATCAGAATTCATACAGGGTAGATATCTAGGTCTTAGCCACTTCGATCTCGAGGTAGATAAACTCTTGTAACCCCTATACTCATCAAATACAATCAAGCAGGATGTAGGGTTTTACCTCCATTAAGAAGGCCTGAACCTGGGTAAATATCATGTACCCTTTGTCCCTTGTTACCTTCGATCCTCAGACGCATAGTTTGCGACCCCCTACTCGAGATCGGCCAGTTTTGACACCGACATTGGTGCTTTCATTGAGAGTTCCTTTGTGTTGCTGATAGAAGGATTGATTGCTCGCCTTTCCATTAATGATGACATCACTTCTTGATGTAGGGCAGAATCCTAATCGCCCGATCTTTCACGAAAGGAGCGGATCCCGCGAAGAACACGAGGAACATGAGGGGAAAACGGAGGAAACCACAAGTGGAAACACGGGACGAAACACTAAACTAACAAGAAATAGTCACACATATGCTAGATCCTCAAGTACATGGAACGATACACGGTACACGATCAACTAGGGACGATACACGGTAACCGGTCTTCTCCGTGAGGAGGTCTTGAATCCACGGGGGGATCTTCCATTAGAAAGGGGGCTTGAATCCAAAGGGATCTTCTCCGAAGAGGCCGCAGTCTCTCACAAGGAGGAGATCCCTTTGGATTCAAGCCCCCTTTCTAAGGGAAGATCCCCCCCCATAAATTCAAGACCTCCTCACGGAGAAGACCGGTTACAGTGTATCATCCCTAGTTGATCGTGTACCGTGTATCGTTCCATGTACTCGAGGATCTAGCATATGTGTGACTATTTCTTGTTGGTTTAGTGTTTCCTCCCGTGTTTCCACTTGTGTTTTCCTCCGTTTTCCCCTCATGTTCCTCGTGTTCTTCATGGGATCCACTCCTTTCATGAAAGATCAGGCGATTAGGGTTCTACCCAACATCATCTTGGTATCAAGGGCCACGTTAATCATGATTTCGGAGCCTCCCCATTGTGTTTCTAGGCTTGTTTGGTTGTTTTTCGTCCTAATTTGAAAATTCCCCACCAAAAATAGCCCTAATTTTTTTTGTTATTTGTTGGTGTGTTGAGATTTTGTTGGTATGGATCCGTGGATTTGCTTTGTGTTGAGTGGATCTAGCTTTTCCCCACCCTTTCCATCCTCAAATTCCTCCGAATTTCGCCGGATTTGACCTCTCCACGCGGTGTTCATCCCGTTTGTCCCCGGATCCAGAGCCCGGAAATCCAGCCCGACAAGCCCGGAAATCTGGCCCGACAAGCCCCGATATCCGGCCTTCCACCCGGACATCCGACCCCTGGCAGCAACATCTCCATCCACCGCCCCGTTTTCCGTCCATTTTTCACCAAATTTTGTTTCGGTGCCCACCATATACCACATATACTTCCGCATACCACTACTAGGAAAAACCTTATACACAGAATCTTACCAGTAGCGCGTGTTAAAATGAGGCGCTACTGCTACTTAGCAGTAGCGCGTGGTCAGAAAAGGCGCTACTACTATCCACTTAGCAGTAGCGCGGCAGGAATAAAACACGCTACTACTATAATTCCCACACCGTTGCCGACATGCTAGGTATAGTAGTAGCGCCCTTCAACAAACCGTGCTACTACTATCAAATTAGTAGTAGCGCGCTTTTAGGGTAGGGCGCTACTGCTAAGTTTGAACTTGTCCATAGGATGGGCCCAGCTTAGTAGTAGCGAGTTTGTGTGGAGCGCGCTACTGCTACGGATTTTAGCAGCAGCGCGTTTTCTTTTCCCACGCTACTCCTAAAGCTATTTTGACATAACCCCCACGCGGGCTTCCCTCCTCTACTTTCTCCCATAATTCCCCACTCTCTCTTCTCCCCTCGTCGCTTCCCCCGTAGCCCCTTCCCTCGCCCTCGCCGGAGCCCCTGCCCTCGCTCTTCGTCGGAGTCTGCCCTCGATGTCGCTGTGCGCCTGTGCTCCTCCCCCTCGACCTCGACCTTGCCGGAGCCCCTGCCCTCGCTCTCCGCCGTTGTCTCCCTCGACCCCGCCTCGCCGCCGTCTCCCTCGACCCCGCCTCGCCGCCATCTCCCTCGACTCTGCCTCACCGCTGTCTCCCCCGACCCCGCCTCTCCGCCGTCTTCCCCGACTCCTCCTCGCCGTGCCTCGGTGCCGCCGTCTCCCCCGACCCCATCTCTCTCTCCGCCCTTTGTAAGCACTCTCCCCTCCCCTCTTCTCTGCTCTCTTCTCTGCTCTCTCTCTCTCTGTTAGTATGAACCCTAGCTATTTAGTGCTAGTTAGTATGAACCCTAGGCTTTTTTTAGTGCTAGTTAGTTAATTACAATTAGTATGAACCCTAGTTAAAAAAAACCTAGGACAGATTATTGGCTATTTTTTAGTGGTACTTAGTATGAACCCTAGGTTTTAAACTATTGCTATTTTTTAATTAAAGCAATTGTTGCTATTTATTATTATTTGGTTAAAGCAATTGTTGCTATTTAAAAAAACTTCTTGCATTTTTCTTCAAGTTCTATATTTTTCTTCCTGCTATATGCAAATTTGAAGTGGACATGTGATATGTGGACATGTGATTTGGATATGTCACATTTGGAATTTGGACATGTCATATTTCTACATGTGATGTTTTGGACATGTTATATTCGGAAAATGATGATTATGTGCAGGGTAAATGATCCGGGCGGTTCTCGGGCGCCAGCCATAAATGGTTCAAAAGCAGACATGAAGCAGAAGCTAGTTACTTGAGGTTCACGCTAACGCGAGAGAGGACTCATAACCGCCGCCTCATGTACCGCATAGTTACGCTCTCACTCATAGTGATAGCTCTTCTTGTCTATATCATTGTTTAGATGGATGACGATGTAGTTGCAAGTATTTGAGGCATCTGATAACTTGTATTACTATTTCGAGAGAGACGTCATTTTGTGTTGGATGATGATTATGGTGATGACATGATCGATTTGATGAGGCTATTTGTATGTGTATGATATGATCAGATTTGTATGTGTATGATATGCTAGAGACTATTGTATAAAACACTAAACAAAATTCAGCAGCACAAAATATGGAGCAGAAAAAAAATTCAGAAACTAATAACAGTAGCGCGGGGTATGGCTTTAGTAGCAGCGAGGTCTTAGCAGTAGCGCCTTTTATACTAGGGCACTATGGATATTAGTAGCAGCGCGTTTTTATGACGATCGCTGCTGCTATCCCTAGATAGCAGTAGCGCGGGCCAGCACGCGCTACTGCTAAGCGTTAGCTGTAGCGTCGTATCAGTAGCGCAGCTGCCCGCGCTACTGATAAGCATTTTACCCGCGCTACTGCTAGGCTTTTCCCTAGTAGTGTACCTCCACCACTTCCGCATAGCCCAACCATTTTGGACCGTTTCACTCTCCGACACTTTTCCTACTTCGAGGTTTGAGCATTTGAGTTGCGGTACCGTATCCTTTTGTGTTATCTAGGTACGGTTCGACATCGACATCACCGCTGCTCATCTTCGCCACAGACGCATCCTACATCATCACCGCCGTCCTACATCGTCATCAACAACGACCACCTCAACTACACCTTGGTATTCGTGCCACCATTTTGACACCATACCGGAAGCAAGACCGGTAACCTCGTCTTGGTATTGGGCATATCACTCTTGCCATTACATTGATAGCCATCATAGCCTTACCCCTTTGAGTTGCTTACCCATTGAGACTAGCCATTGAGTATTGATGGCAACGAGACTTGTGCACATTAGTGATCATACTTCTCATAGCATACATACATCATTGTTGCATATATTGGTGTCATCTCTTGTGTCACAAAGTTGTCATTGCATACTCACTTGCTATATCGGTTCGTCAGGCATTGCATGAGAAAAGAGCTACAACATCAAAGAGCCAAACAAGGCTTTAAGCAAAGAGGAAAGATAAGCAAAGAGCTGTTAAGAAAGAACCATAGCATCATACAACATTAAGATTGTCATACTCGATCATCTTTGATCATATCATAGAAACACCTTGCATAGAGCATACTTGGGATAGAAGTCGTTGCATTTTTGCTAAGTAGGTTGTGCACAAGTTCTTGTATCCACCTATTGTGCAATCGTGCTAGCATCTCTCTAGTGTTGTGCAACAAGAGAATTTTTGTGGATTCCACATTTTGGCTCACCCTTGGTTGCACGACCCCACTTATCTTTTTGCGTGTGTGTTTCCGTATACCTTATATTCTTGGTCTACTTGTTACATTGCATCTTGCGAATCTTTTCCAACATTATCGAAGCTCACTTACAATTGCATCAAATTTTGTGCCACCATCCTAACCAAGCTCCACCAAAAGCTTTTACTTGTGTAGGTGTGAGAAACCGACAAGAGCTAGTACCAATTGTGCTATTTCCTTGTTCTACACTGGAGTGATCCTCGATCCACTTTCAACTTCGGTCAAGGTACATTTGGTGTTTGTTCTTCTCTTTCTACCACTCACATTTGTCTTGGAATGATGGATAGGCCAAGTACTTCTACCAACCCACTCTTCATGGAGCAAGACGGCGACATGAACTCCTTCGTCACCAAGAGTCACCTCTTTGGTGCACAACGTGCTTTGCATCAAGAGCAACAAGCTATGAGTGAACGCATCGATAACCTTGCCGCCGACTTGCGACTTTCCGAGCAACATACAAGGGACTACTTCGACCACAAGCTCGATGATCACAAGCAAGAGAATGATGCAAGGATGGACGAGATTCACGCTTTGTTGCTCAACCGCTCTTCTTCCACTCCAAGATTCAAGTCGAGCCGTAGCCGACCGAGGCTGACAAGCGTGAGAACAAGAAGAAGCATTTCGCGAAGAAATTCAAGAACGGAGATTTCATTCTCGCGTGCATCGTCAAGTTCCTCAAGCTCCTCTTCAAGCTCGACAAGCTCCTCCACAAGCACGTCAAGAACAATAAGTTCCTCAACATCATGAAGACAATGGAGATCCTCCACGACAAGAGCAACATGAGGTTGACAACCCTCCGCACCAAGAGCACCACGAGTTGAACAATCATCAACAACATGGGCGTCATCATCCCCGACCCCAACACAATGAAGAACAACGCTATGGCAAACTCAAGTTCACCATGCCCAAGTTCAACAGAAGCAACGATCCCGAAGAGTACCTTTTGTGGGCATTGAAAGTTATCAAGATCTTCCGTTTGCACAATTATGAAGAAGAGAAGAAGATCGCCATGGCATCCCTTGAGTTCCAAGACTATGTGCTCATTTGGTGGGAACAAGTTATCGAGCGCCGAGAGGCAAGAGGTGAACCACCCATCACTACTTGGGCGCAAATCAAGGATGTCATGAGAGCACGCTTCGTACCTACTTACTACAACCGCGACCTCTTCAAGAAACTCCAACAACTCAAGCAAGGAACCAAGAGCGTTGAAGAGTACTACAAGGAGATGGAGATTGCAATGATACAAGCCAATGTCACGGAAGATGATGAGCAAACAATGGCACATTTCTTGAATGGACTCAACCATCCTATCAAGAAGATTGCCGACTTCCAACCATACTTGAACCTCATCGAGCTAGTGCACGAAGCTACCAAAGCGGAACGCCAAGTGCAAGATGATTTCAAGTATGCCAAGTTCTCATCCAAGTCCTACTGCTTCTCCAACAACCAAGCTTCAACGAGTCCAACACCGACTACAAAGCCTTCTAATACCAACATCGACAAGTCGAGTTCCAAGAAAGCTTTGTCAACTACAAGCCATCCTACTACGAGCAACTTCAAGCCGAGAGCTTCATCATCATCAACCCCAACCGATGAGATCGTCAACACGAGTTTCTTCAAGTGTTTCACTTGCGGAGGCCGAGGCCACAAGTCTTATGAGTGCACCAACAAGCGAACCATGGTCTTCAACGATGATGGCACTTATGACTCACTAAGTGAAGGCGAAATGGAAGCCCTTGAGCAAGTCGCCATGCACCGCCAAGTGAACAATGAAGAAGAACAAGTCTTTTGCGATGAAGACTCAAGTCCCGCACTTGTTGTCTCCAAAGTCTTGACTCTCCAACATCACCAAGAGGAAGACCAAAGATGCCACATATTCCACACCAAGGACGGCATCAATGGACGATCCGTCAAGGTCATCATCGATGGAGGGAGTTGTCATAATCTCATAAGTGAAGAACTTTGTTCCAAGCTCCAATTGCCCAAGACGAAGCATCCACATCCATACAAAGCGCAATGGCTTAGCGACTCCGGCACCATCCAAGTCGAGCACCGAGTACAAGTCTCCTTCAAAATTGGCGCCTGCGAAGACACCTTGGAGTGCGACGTCGTTCCAATGACCGTTTGCCATCTTCTCCTTGGACGCCCATGGCAATTCGATAGAGGAGTCATCCACAACGGCCGAACGAACCACTATATCTTCAAGATGAAGGGAAAGGAGTACGTTCTCCGTCCAATGTCGCCAAGTCAAGTGATCGCCGACAAGCAAGCCACCCATCATGGAGATCATAGTGAGAGAGCGACCCACCAAAAAGAGAGTGAGCGCCACAAGCCCATATCGGGTGCCTCCACGATGAGCGAAAAGAAGAACCTAGTTCTATTTGCCACCAAATGTGAGATAAGAAAAGTGTGTGAGAACCCATCTAGTGTGATACACTATGTCCTCTTGTGCAAGGACAACGCACCAAAAGCTAACACCTCTCACACTACCTTTAGTCTTGTCTTCTCTTTTGCAGGAATTTCAAGATGTTTTCCCCGATGAGCTACCTCCGGATCTACCTCCTCTACGAGGCATTGAGCACCGAATCGACCTCATCCCCGGAGCACCTCTTCTGAACAAAGCTCCATACCGCGTCAACCCCGAAGAAACCAAAGAAATACAAAGGCAAGTAAGACACCTCATAGACCATGGACTTGTGTGTGAAAGTTTGAGTCCTTATGCCGTCCCGGTCATTCTTGTGCCAAAACGTGACGGTAGCTTTCGCATGTGCTCCGATTATTGACCTATCAATGCTATCACCGTTCGATATAGGTATCCCATTCCACGCCTAGACGATATGCTTGATGAGCTTAGTGGTGCCACTATCTTTTCCAAAATTGATCTTAAGAGTGGTTACTATCAAATCCGCATACAAGAGGGTGATGAATGAAAATCGCCTTCAAAACCAAGTTTGGTTTGTATGAGTCATGCCTATGGGTCTCTCGGAGGCACCAGGCACTTTTATGCGCCTTATGAATCATGTCTTTCACCCTTACATTGGTATATTTGTTGTGGTTTACTTCGATGACATTCTTGTGTTTTGCAAATCTCTCAAAGAGCATGTCACCCATGTCCGCACCGTTTTGCAAACTCTTAGAAAAGAGCACCTCTATGCTAATATGGAGAAATACCTTTTTGGTGTTGAAAAGCTCGTTTTCTTAGCTTTTGTTGTTTACTCTAAGGGTGTTCATGTTGATGAGTCCAAGATCAATGCTATTAAAACCTTGCCACAACCAACCAACTTGCATCAAGTGCGTAGTTTTCTTGGCCTTGCGGGTTTCTATCGTCGATTTGTGAAGGATTTTAGCACCATTGCATCTCCTTTACATGCTTTGAGCAAGAAGAATGCGCCTTTTGTTACGGGACCATCCCAAGATACCGCATTCAATGAGCTTAAGAATTTGCTTACTCATGCTCCAATGCTTGCTTTACCCAACTTCGACAAGCCTTTTGAGATTCATTGCGATGCTAGTGGTAATGGCATAGGAGGTGTGTTAACGCAAGAAAAGCGCCCCATAGCTTACTTTAGTGAGAAACTTTCTAGAGCGCAACTCAATTACCCCATCTATGGCAAAGAACTATATGCTTTAGTCCGCGTTTTGCATGAATGGGAACATTACCTTCGTCCACATGAGTTTATCATTCATACCTATCATGAGACTCTCAAGTATCTTAAGGGTCAAACCAAATTGAACAAGCGTCATGCTAAATGGAATGAATTTATTGAGTCTTTTCCTTATGTCATCAAATACATCAAAGGTAAAGAAAACATTGTAGCGGATGCTCTTTCCCGCATACGCATGCTTGTTACACAACTTGAGTTAGATGTCATTGGCTTCGATCATATCAAAGACTTGTATGAGCATGATGCAACTTTTGCTACTCCTTATGCCAAGTGTTTGTCGCATACATCTTGGGAACGCTATTACATCAAAGATGGATATCTTATCAGAGCTAACAAACTTTCCATTCCCGAGTCTTCTCTTCGTTTGTTGCTTTTGCAAGAATCTCATGGAGGAGGCTTAATGGGACATTTAGGACGCGACAAGACGTTCGCCACGCTCTCAAAGAACTACTTTTGGCCCAAGATGTTTCAGGACGTCAATCTCTTAACCAACTGATGCTCTACATGTTGCAAAGCTAAGTCCAAAGCTCAATCTCATGGCCTCTATATGCCTCTACCAATTCCATACCAACCATGGGAAGAAATTAGCATGGACTTTGTACTTGGTTTGCCTAGGACTCTAAATGGGAAAGATTCAATATTTGTCGTCGTGGACCGTTTCTCAAAAATGGCACATTTTATTCCGTGCAAAAAGATAGACGATGCTTCACATGTTGCTACTCTCTTTCACAGGGAAATATTGCGTCTACATGGAGTGCCAAAGTCTATCGTCTCGGACCACGACGTCAAGTTCCTTAGCTACTTTTGGAAGACCCTATGCGCCAAGCTCGGAATCAAGCTACTCTTCCCCACGGCTTACCATCCTCAAACCGACGGCCAAACTGAGGTGACAAACTGCACACTCTCCGCTCTACTTCGAGTACTCATCAAGAAGAACATCAAGGAGTGGGAGGAGTGCCTACCTATCGCCGAGTTCGCCTACAACCGGGCAAGACACTCAACAACCGGCAAGTCCCCCTTCGAGGTCGTCTACGGATTCAACCCTTTGTGACCATTTGATATTCTCCCTCTACCACTCCAAGAGCGCATCAATTTGGACGCAAGCGCACGAGCGACCCATCTCAAGAAGGTGCATGAATATACAAGAAACACAATCGAGCGCCAAGTACAACGCCTTGCGACCAAGCTCAACGTCAACAAGCACCCTATAATATTCAACATTGGAGACCTCGTGTGGCTACACCTTCGCAAGGACCATTTTCCCCAAGAACGCAAGTCCAAACTTCAACCACATGCGGATGGACCATTCAAGGTGCTTGCACGCTACAACAACGCATACAAGATCGACATCCCTCGTGACAAGTACTCTGTGAGCGACATCTTCAACATCAAAGATCTCTCGCCCTGCCATGGTGATGAGGATTTCGATCCGAGGACGGATCTTCCCCAACGGAGAGGAGATGATGCGGAGCATCCCAAGATCATCCCCATGGACGCACCTACACCTCCAACGACACCACTTGGACCAATGACACGAGCCCGAGCCAAGGCTATCGAAGATAAGGTGAACTCACTCCTCTCCGAACTTCCACTTTCTATGCATGAGACATGGCTACTACCTAAGTCCGAGGTGTTGTGCATGATTAGGCACCAAGAGGACCCTACCGAAGATGCGCATGAAGATGTACAAGTCCCCAAGTCCACGGTTGAGCAGAACCAACGGAAGGAGCCAAGAACATCTCCCAGGCCCCGGACATCTGGCCATGACCCCGGACATCCGACCCCTGGAGCGTCATCCACTACAGCAGCACAGCCGCCAGAAGCTACAGGCCGCGGACATCCGGCCCGGACATCCCGGACAGCCGGCCTCTCCCGAGCTCCTGGACATCCGGCCACCAGCCCGGAAATCCGGCCCCTCCGAACCCGAGAGCAACAAATGCCACCACTCCAACCCAGACATCCGGCCACCCCAGCCCGGACATCTGGCATCGTCTGAAAGCCCGGACATCCGGCCCGACCGGCCCGGACGTCCGGCCTCCCCTGTCTGCGCACAGTGAAGGGCCGAGGCCCGTGTATCCCTTCTCCCCCCTAGACTATATATTCTCCCCCTCACCCAACTTTCTAGGGTTAGCATTGTAATAGCTCATTTGAGAGATAGAGCTACGCCCATCCATATCGGATCTCCTCCTTGCAAGAGATCGTGGCCTCTATGGAGAAGAAACCTTTGGATTCAAGCCCCCTTTCTAAGGGAAGATCCCCCCGTGGATTCAAGACCTCCTCACGGAGAAGACCGGTTACCATGTATCGTCCCTAGTTGATCGTGTACCGTGTATCGTTCCATGTACTCGAGGATCTAGCATATGTGTGACTATTTCTTGTTGGTTTAGTGTTTCCTCTTGTGTTTTCCTCCGTTTTCCCCTTGTGTTCCTCGTGTTCTTCGTGGGATCCGCTCCTTTCGTGAAAGATCGGGTGATTATGGTTCTACCCTACATCACTTCTGGAAGGACCCTAGCTCCAGGAAAGGTCCTCCAGCTCGGCAGTTTTAGCATGGGCGCTCGCTCGACCGTTAAGCCAACGGCTGTGCCCACAATCGCCAAACATCATCTCCGTATCGGCCTCGAACACTCCGAAAAGTTGGACCGGCAGATGTCTTGTCCTTGAACGAGCTGCTAGATTGCATCACCGCCTTGGGGGTCGCAACAGACTATGATTGGATTGGGCTTAAACCTGATCAGAGGGAGATCAATTCCCCGCCGATCACCCACTTGGTAGCGGTCATGGAGGAACGAGCCGAGAATGCTTCTTCTCCTAAATTAAGGACCAGCTATGTACGGATTTCCGAGCTCGGCGAGCCAGATACCCATCCTCGGGAAGATACTTCATGTCCTTCGAACATAGACCAGGCATCGAGCCCGGAAATCATCAGGACCTTCCTGATCCTGAACCGGTGACCTCAGAGATGCTTCAAGCTCTGGATCCAATTGTTGGTCGGGATTCGGATTTTGTTCCACCCACCCACCATAATCAATATTCCCTAAGCAATTCAGGCCCTCTAGACATATGTGACCTAATGTACATACGGCAACAGCCTAAGGAAATGATCCATCACTTCTGGGCCAGATTCCTCGTAAAAAACAAGATTAAAGATTGTTGCGACGATGACGTGGTTTCAGTTTTTTGTCGCAACTATACGGACGAAGGAATTCTCAATGCCCTGAACCGTCGCCGCATACAACACTTTGCAGATTTGACACACATAGTACATTGCGCGATGGAAAGCGTCTGGAAAGCCCAGATAGCCCGATGGGAACCTCTTGTCGGCCTTTCAGAAGCCCACTGGACGGGCAAAACAGATGCACCCTTATGAGGCATATGATCATAAGCCAAGTGACAAGAAAAAAAAGCCATTCACGGGATATAAAAACATCCTTGACGAACTGCTCGACAAGCCATGTCAAATACAGACGACGCCGAGCACTGAACCAATACATAGACTTCGGGCATGTTGGGTACTCCGGCAAGTAGCTAAAAGAGGTGAGGCTATCTCACCAACACTACTCCGAAGAAGCATTCTTCGGAGGATGCCGAGTTTAACGTCTTTACGGTCTTTGATACCTTTTCTTCAAATAATCAGCGCAAACGGCCGCTCCACAACCTTGCCGAAATCAATCAAGTAACCGCAATGAACCCTTGGAGCGACATGGCCATAACTTTCGCAGCAGACAATGAACCAAGAGCCCGATTAGTCCGAGCACCAGCCGCCTTGGTCTAAAATCCAATTGTGGACGGCTTTCGACTGACTAAGGTGCTCATGGATGGCGAAAGCGGACTTAACCCCATATACAAAGATACGCTTGACAAAATGCAAATGGACAAGAGTCGCATCGAGCAAAGCCATACCACCTTTCGAGGTATTATACCCAGTCAAGAAGCACGATGCTCGGGGAAAATTAAACTTGATGTAATATTCGGCACGCCTGATAACTACAGGTCCAAAGAGTTGCTCTTCCACGTGGCGCCTTTCAATAGTGGATACCACGCCCTTTTGGGGCGGGACGCCTTCGCACGCTTTCAAGACATACCCTTGATGACCCACAAGTATAGGGGATGAATTGTAGCTTTTTCGATAAGTAAGAGTGTTGAACCCAATGAGGACCAAAAGGAAATGACAAGTAGTTTTCAGTAAGGTAATGTCTACAAGTGCTGAAATTGTAAGTAGCGAGTAGTTTGATAGCAAGATAACTTGTAACAAGCAAGTAACGATAATAGTAAAAAGTATGCAGCAAGGTAGCCCAATCCTTTTGAGGCAAAGGACGGGCCAAAACGGTCTCTTATAATAAGAAAAGCGTTCTTGAGGGTACAAGGGAATTTCATCTAGTCACTTTCGTCATATTGGTTTGATTTCTGTTTGCTACTTTGATAATTTGATATGTGGTTGGACCGGTGCTTAGGTGATGTTCTTACTTGAACAAACCTCCTACTTATGATTAACCCTCCCACAAGCATCCGCAACTACGACAAAAGTATTAAGAATAAATTCTAACCATAGCATTAAACTCTAGGATCCAATCGGTCCCTTACGGAATAGTCCATAAACTGGGGTTTAAGTTTCTGTCACTCTCGCAACCCACCATCTCTTTACTACTCCACAATGCATTCCCTTAGGCCCAAATATGGTGAAGTGTCATGTAGTCTATGTTCACATGACAACACTAAGGGAATCACAACATACATACTGTCAAAATATCGAACACATATCAAATTCACATGATTACTTGTAACATGATTTATCCTGTGACCTCAAGAATGAAGGTAACTACTCACAAACAACCAACATGCTCATGATCAGAGGGATATTAATATACATAATGGATCTGAACATATAATCTTCCACCAAATAAACCATATGGTAATCAACTACAAGATGTAATCAACACTACTAGTCACCCCCTAGCAACAACCTATAGTTCCGGTAACAAGATTCAATACAAGAGATGAACTAGGGTTTGAGATGAGATGGTGCTGGTGAAGATGTTGATGGAGATTGCCCTCCCCAAGATGGGAGAGTTGTTGGTGATGATGATGACGATGATTTGCCCCTCCGGGAGGGAAGTTCCCCGCCAGAATCGCTCCGCCGACGGGCGGAAGTGCTCCTGCCCAAGTTCTGCCTCGGGGGGGTGGCGCTTCGTCCTAAAAGTCCTCTTCTGATTTTTTTCTAGGTCAAAACCACTAATATACCAGAAGATGGGCACCGGACGTGGGCCGAGGAGGCCACAACCCACGAGGGCGCGCCTGGGGGGGGGGCTGGCACGCCCAGGTGGGTTGTGCCCACCTGGTGGCCCCCTCTGGTGTTTATTGGCTCCAATATTACTCAAGTAATTCATAAAAATTCTCCGTAAAGTTTCATCTCATTCGGAGTTGTGCAGAATAGGTGGCCTGGCGTAGCTTTTCGAGGTCTAGATTTCCAGCTGCCAGAATTCTCCCTCTTAGTGTGTTGCTTGAAAATTATGAGAGAAAAGGCATTAGAATTACTCCAGAAAGCATTATTATGGATAAAAATATTATGAATAACAGTAAGAAAACATGATGCAAAAAGGATGTATCAACTCCCCCAAGCTTAGACCTCGCTTGTCCTCAAGCGAAAACCGAAATCGAAAAACATGTCCACATGCTTTGAGAGAGAGGTGTCGATAAAACAAAATACGGACATAAAAACATCATGTTGATTATTATAACAACAACAAAATTAAACATAGGACTTTTATCATAGAACTTGCATCATACACTTCCTATGAATAAGTAACTGTTCATCACATAATCGAAGTATAAAGCAAAAACTCTATTAGGAACCAACAAACTATGTTCTCAGTCAACTACAATTCATCATCTTTTCAGGAAGGGTCACGTGTCGGAGCCTTTAGGCAAGTCCACATACTCAACCATCATATAGTCTTCAATGATTGCTAACACTCACCTTGTACCCGTGAGCAAAACGTTTCAACCGGACACATAGAAAGATAGGGGCTTATAGTTTCGCCTCCGAACATGTTCACCTCAAGGGTGATGTCAACAATAATAACTAATGCTATCTATATTCAACTGGACATATGTGCCTAGATCTTTCCTCACCACATGATGCTTGCCAAAGGAGAAAAATAAAAGGAATAGAGAGAAAACTTTGACTCTTTGCATAAAAGTAAAAGATAGACCCTTCGCAGAGGGAAGTAGAGGTTGCCATGCGCTTATTTGTTTGCATGCTCAATCCCTTAGTGCAAGAGAACGTCATGTTGTATTGCCCTTTAAGATGACAACCTTTATTATGCAGTCTGTCGCTTTTATTCTTTGTCATCCAAGTTCGTACAACGGTCAATTTTCTCTTAAACAAAATGATCTCACACTTTAGAAACAACTTTTATTGCCTTTTTGCACCGATGACAACTTATTTGAGGGATCTTGCTCAATCCCTAGGTAGGTATGGTGGACTCTTGAAGAAGATTTAGGTTTAAGGGTTTTTTGATGCAAAAGTAGTATCTCTACTTAGTACAGAATTTTTGGCTAGCAAAGATAGGGGGCAAGCATCACATGTTAAAGGATCTGTGATAGTATGACTTCTATGTGAATATAAACAAACATAAACCATTAAGTTGTCTTCCTTGTCCAACGTCAACAATTTTGGCATAAAATATTTTCATGAGGGTGCACAATCACAAAAGATTTCTAGGATAGTATATCTATATGCGAATCTTCTCTTCCCTTATTAATTCTTTCATGAGTTGCATCATTGACTAGTGCTATGTTTGTCAATCTCTAATAAAATTTTCTACTTATACTTTTCCTTATGTGGTGCCATCACCTACCATAGGATTAGTATATAATCTTTTCATTATTTATTTCCTTTCTTCATTTATTTATTTTCTTTATTTGCAACCTGAAAGTAAAGAAAACAAAAACTCAAACTATCTTTATTATATAACTTGCACACGATTACAAGGATAGATCACTAGGAAAACTCTCAAAGAAGAAAGGATCGAACTAAACTTTATTTCATCTAAAAGCAAATGACCGAACTAAAATAAGTAAAAGAAAAAAGGTAGTGGGATGATACGATACTTGGGCACCTCCCCCAAGCTTGGCGCAAGCCAAGGGGAGTGCCCATACCCGATAATCAATTCTCCTTTTGGTGATGAAGGAGAGATCTTGTCCTTGGAGGAGCTTGAAGAGGCCATGGTAGATGGAATCTGATAGAAAACAACGAGGAAAAAGAGAGAAGAGGATTTCTGTGCTATATGGTGATCAACAGGTTCGGGAAGTATATATAGATTTTTTATCTCACAGGACAAGTATATGGTAGGAAAACGGAGTACGGGAGGCGTCCCAGGTGGGCACAACCCACCTGGGCACGCCAGGCAAGCCTGCCTAGCGCGCCCTAGTGTCTTGTGCCCACCAGGGTCCGCTTCCTCGCAGTTTCTTTATTTCCAAAATTGTAAAATATTCCAAAACTGATAAAAAAATATTTTTGTACATTTTTCGGAGTCCGTTTACTTACCATATCAAGTACCTCCTTATTTTCACGATTCTAGAGTGTTCCGAAAGGACTCTTTTATGCGTTCTTCCAGTGTCAAAGTTTGAATAATATTACTTTCAACATTAATAGGCGTACCTGAGATATAATGCTTTATTCATTGCCCATTGACAACCTTTGGGTTAGTGCCTTCGAAATTATTTATTTTGATGGCTCCAGACCAGTAAACCTCCTCGATGACATAGGGGCCTTCCCATTTCGGGAGGAGCTTTCCTGCACAAAATCTAAAACGAGAGTTGTACAAAAGAACATATTCTCCAACTTTAAACTCGCGCTTTTGGATTCTTTTATCATGCCATCTTTTAACCTTTTCTTTGAATAACTTTGCATTTTCATAAGCTTGGGTTCTCCATTCATCTAATGAGCTTATATCAAATAACCTCTTTTCACCAGCAAGTTTGAAATCATAATTTATTTCTTTAATTGCCCAATAAGCTTTATGTTCCAACTCAATAGGCAAATGACAAGATTTTCCATAAAGAATTTTATAAGGAGACATACCCATAGGATTTTTATAAGCGATTCTATAAGCCACTTGCAAAGTTATTATTCCTGGATCATCTAATTTCTTAGACCAATTCTTCCTGGATCTATTGATAGTCTTCTGCAAAATCAACTTTATTTCTCTATTGCTAAGTTCAACTTGACCACTAGACTGGCGATGATAGGGTGATGCAATTCTATGGTTAACATCATACTTGGCAAGCATTTTACAGAAAGCACCATGAATAAAGTGTGAACCACCATCAGTCATTAAGTATCTAGGGACTCCAAACCTTGGGAAAATAACTTCCTTAAGCATTTTAATAGAGGTGTTGTGATCAGCACTACTTGTTGGAATAGCTTCTACCCATTTAGTAACATAATCAACGACAACCAAAATATGTGTGTACCCATTAGAGGAACGAAAAGGTCCTATGTAATCAAATCCCCAAACATCAAAAGGCTCAACAGCAAGTGAATAATTCATAGGCATTTCTTGACGCTTACTGATATTACCTATTCTTTGACATTCATCACAAGATGAGACAAACTTACGGGCATCCTTGAAGAGAGTAGGCCAATAAAATCCAGATTGCAATACCTTGTGAGCAGTTCTATCTCCAGCATGATGCCCTCCATAAGCCTCGGAGTGACATTTCCGTAGGATTTGTCCATGTTCATGCTCATGTACACAACATCTAATAATACCATCTACTCCTTCTTTATAAAGATGTGGGTCATCCCAAAAGTAATGTCTTAAATCATAGAAGAATTTTTTCTTTTGTTGATATGTGAAGCTAGGTGGCAAATATGTAGCAACAATGTAATTAGCATAGTCAGCATACCAAGGAGTACCATTAGCAACATTTGTTGCAGCTAGCTTCTCATCGGGAAAACTATCATCAATAGGAAGTGGGTCATCAAGCACATTTTCAAGCCTAGACAAATTATCAGCTACAGGGTTCTCAGCTCCTTTTCTATCAATGATATGTAAATCAAATTCTTGTAACAAGAGAACTGAAGGAATAAGACTCGGTTTAGCATCTTTCTTTTCCATAAGATAATTAATAGCAGCATGGTCTGTGCGAACAGTTACTTTGGAATCAACAATATATGGTCTAAACTTATCACAAGAAAACACCACTGCTAAGAATTCTTTTTCAATAGTAGCATACTTACTTTGAGAATTGTCTAGAGTTTTACTAGCATAATGAATAAAATTAAGTTTCTTATCAACTCTTTGTCCTAGAACAACACCAATAGCATAATCACTAGCATCACACATGATTTCAAAAGGCAAGTTCCAATCAGGTGGTTGAACAATAGGTGCAGATATTAAGGCTTTCTTGAGTGTTTCAAAGGCTTCTAAACAATCATCATCAAAAACAAAAGGAACATCCTTTTGCAAAAGACTAGTGAGAGGCCTGGAAATTTTAGAGAAGTCTTTAATGAACCTCCTATAGAAACCAACATGACGTAGGAATCTACGAATACCTTTGATGTCCTTAGGACATGGCATTTTCTCAATTGCATCAACCTTAGCTTGGTCCACTTCAATACCTCTTTAAGAAATTTTATGACCCAAGACAATGCCTTCATTAACCATAAAGTGGCACTTATCCTAATTTAAGACAAGATTTTTTGGTTCACATCTCGTAAAAACTCGCTCAAGATTGCTGAAACAATCATCAATAGACTTCCCATAAACAGAAAAGTCATCCATAAAAAACTCAACAATCTTTTCACAAAAGTCAGAGAATATAGCAGTCATACATCATTGAAAGGTAGCAGGTGCATTACATAAACCAAAAGGCATACGTCTATAAGCATAGGTTCCAAAAGGACAAGTAAAAGTGGTCTTTCCTTGATCAGGTTGAGAAACAGGTATTTGTGAAAATCCAGAATATACATCAAGGAAGCAAAAGTGTGTGTGCTTAGATAATCTTTCAAGCATTTGATCAATAAAAGGCAAAGGGTAATGATATTTTATAGTTGCTTTATTTAATTTTCTATAATCAATTACCATTCTATAGCCTGTAACAATTCTTTGCGAAATGAGTTCATTCTTATCATTAGGAACAACAGTAATACCTACTTTCTTAGGAACATAATAAACATGACTTACCCATCCACTAGCTATAGGATAAATTATACCTGCTTCCAGAAGTTTTAATATTTCCGTTCTAACCACCTCTTTCATCTTCGGATTTAACCGAAGTTGGTGATCAACAACTAGTTTAGCATCAGGTTCCATATTAATTTTGTGCTGACATAGAGTGGGAATAATGCCCTTTAAATCATCAAGAGTATATCCAATAGCAGCTCGGTGCTTAGAACTTTCAATAATCTTTCTTCTTCATGTTCTGAAAGGTTAGCACTAATAATAACAGGATATATCTTGTTTTCATCAAGATAAGCATATTTCAAGGTGTTTGGCAATTGTTTTAATTCAAACACAGGATCACCCTTAGGTGGAGGAGGACCTGCAAGAGTTTCAATATGCAAATTGTGTTTAACCAGAGGATGTTGTTCAAAGAAAATCTTATCTATTTCATTTCTTTCATGCATATGTAAATCATTCTCATGGTCTAGCAAATATTGTTCTAAAGGATCAGTAGGTGGCACAACAATAGAAGCAAGACCAATTAATTCATCCTTGCTAGGCAATTCTTTTTCATGATGGTTCCTACTAAACTTGGAAAAATTAAACTCATGAGACTCATCACCAAAGCTAACACCCACAGTTTGTTTCTGACAATCTATCTTAGAACTAACTGTGTTCAAGAAAGGTCTACCAAAGATAAATACTGACATATATGTCTTCTAACTCTGTAGGTGTTATGTCTTCCCTAATTTATTGATATAACTTGTAAGGAATATCACTCACACTAGCACCCATTTCACATAAACCATGGTAACAATGATCTCCTATTTTAACTGAAATGACAGGCAGGCCAACAACTGGTCTATTTTTATCCCTTTTTCTGGTTTGGCAATTCTAGCGGCTTCTGCACAGAAGTAGATGACATGCCCATCCACATCTTCTTCCAAGAGATCTTTAACCATAGCAATATTCGGTTCAACTCTAATTTGGTCATCTGGTTTAGGTGTTCTAACAGAGCTTTCATTAAGTAGAGTTGAAACTTTAGCATATTCCTTTATCCTAACAGAAAAAGGAGGTTTCTCAAAATAAGCAGTAGGTACAACTTGATCAACATTATAAAGTATAGTTTCTTCTTTAATTGGTACCGGTTCTTTCATTTCTTCTTTAATAGGTGGGTAATATTTAAACCACTTCTCCTTAGGAAGTTCGACATGAGTAGCGAATGATTCACAAAAGGAGGCTACTATCTCAGAGTCAAGTCCATATTTAGTGCTAAACTTTTGAAAAGCATCGGTATCAATAAAAGATTTAACACAATCATACTTAAGTTTAATACCTGACTCTTTACCTTCGTCGAGTTCCCAATCTTCAGAGTTGCATTTAATTCTTTCCAAAAGATCCCACCGGAATTCAATAGTCTTCTTCATAAAATAACCAGCACAAGAAGTATCAAGCATGGTTTGATCATTACGAGAAAGCCGAGCATATAAATTATGGATAATAAATTCTCTTGAGAGCTCATGATTGGGGCATGAATATAACATTGACTTAAGCCTCCCCCAAGCTAGAGTGATACTTTCTCCTTCACAAGGCCAAGAATTCTATATATAATTCCGATCACGATGAACTAGATGCATAGGATAAAAGTTTTTGTGGAACTCCAATTTCAGATGATTCCAATTTGATGATCCAATATCATCGCATAGCCTATACCATGCCTATGATTTTCGCTTCAAAGATAAAGGGAAAACATTTCTCATCACCTCATCTCCGGGTAAACCTGCAAGCTTAAACAATCCACAAATTTGTTCCACATATATCAAGTGCATATCAGGATGTTCGGTTCCATCTCCTGCATAAGGATTAGCTAGCAGTTGTTCTATCATACCCGAATGAATTTCATATAATATTTTCAATAGGTGCAGTAGGTTGAGGGGTAACTAATTGTGGTTCCGGACGAGGTGAAAATACCTTGAACATACCCCTCAAAGGATTGTTTTCCATAGTAACAAGTGACAATAAATTTCAGCACACTATATAAATGTTTCCTTACCGAATCCCACATACTAGAAGCGCTTCACTCCTCGGCTACGGCGCCAGAAAATATCCTTGATGACCCACAAGTATAGGGGATCAATTGTAGCTCTTTTCAATAAGTAAGAGTGTCGAACCCAATGAGGAGCAGAAGGAAATGACTGCAAGTGCTGAAATTGTAAGTAGCGAGTAGTTTGATAGCAAGATAATTTCTAACAAGCAAGTAACGATAATAGTAACAAGTATGCATCAAGGTAGCCCAATCCTTTTGAGGCAAAGGACAGGCCAAAACGGTCTCTTATAATAAGCAAAGAGTTCTTGAGGGTACACGGGAATTTCATCTAGTCACTTTCATCATATTGGTTTGATTTGTGTTCGCTACTTTGATAATTTGATATGTGGGTGGACTGGTGCTTAGGTGATGTTCTTACTTGAACAAACCTCCTACTTATGATTAACCCCCCCCCCCCAAGCATCCGCAACTACAAGAAAAGTATTAAGAATAAATTCTAACCATAGCATTAAACTCTAGGATCCAATCGGTCCCTTACGGAATAGTGCATAAACTGGGGTTTAAGTTTCTGTCACTCTCGCAACCCACCATCTATTTACTACTCCACAATGCATTCCCTTAGGCCCCAATATGGTGAAGTGTCATGTAGTCGACGTTCACATGACACCACTAAGGGAATCACAACATACATACTATCAAAATATCGAACACATATCAAATTCACATGATTACTTGCAACATGATTTATCCTGTGACCTCAAGAATGAAGGTAACTACTCATAAACAACCAACATGCTCATGATCAGAGGGATATTAATATGCATAATGGATCTGAACATATAATCTTCCACCAAATAAACCATATGGTAATCAACTACAAGATGTAATCAACACTACTAGTCACCCCCTAGCAACAATCTATAGTTCCGGTAACAAGATTCAATACAAGAGATGAACTAGGGTTTGAGATGAGATGGTGCTGGTGAAGATGTTGATGGAGATTGCCCTCCCCAAGATGGGAGAGTTGTTGGTGATGATGATGACGATGATTTCCCCCTCCGGGAGGGAAGTTCCCTGCCAGAATCGCTCCGCCGATGGGCGGAAGTGCTCCTGCCCAAGTTCCGCCTCGGGGCGGTGGCGCTTCGTCCTAAAAGTCCTCTTCTGATTTTTTTCTAGGTCAAAACCACTAATATACCAGAAGATGGGCACCGGACGTGGGCCGAGGAGGCCACAACCCACGAGGGCGCGCCTGGGGGGGGGGGGGCTGGCACGCCCAGGTGGGTTGTGCCCACCTGGTGGCCCCCTCTGGTGTTTATTGGCTCCAATATTACTCAAGTAATTCATAAAAATTCTCTGTAAAGTTTCATCTCATTTGGAGTTGTGCAGAATAGGTGGCCTGGCGTAGCTTTTCGAGGTCTAGATTTCCAGCTGCCAGAATTCTCCCTCTTAGTGTGTTCCTTGAAAATTATGAGAGAAAAGGCATTAGAATTACTCCAAAAAGCATTATTATGGATAAAAACATTATAAATAACAGTAAGAAAACATGATGCAAAAAAGGACGTATCAACCCCATTATGGGTACATAAAGCTCAAAATGCCAGGGCTGAAAGGAGTAATCACTATCACCAGCGATCCGGATATAGCACTCCGTGCCGAAAAGAAAACCACATCCTTGGCCCACGAGGCACTATTCGATGCCCTCGCGGCCAAAGAACTAACAACTCTGCATTCCACAGTGGACAAAGACGATATAATCCTCGACAAGAGGCCCAAATCCACCTCTTTGAAACCAGCTGATGAAATAGTCAAATTTCAAGTGCACCCGACAGATCCTAACAATATAGCATCCATTGCAGCACAGCTGGATCCGACGGTCAATGTCGCCTTATGAGCGTTCCTGCGCGAAAATTGGGACATCTTTGCCTGGCACCCTTCGGATATGCCAGGAATCCCACGCAGACTGGCCGAACATAGCCTCAACATAATAAAGGGGTTCAAACCAGTCAAGCAAACGCTGCGGCAATTTTCTGAACCCAAACGACAAGCTATGGGGGAGGAGCTAGCCAAACTACTTGAAGCCGGTTTCATCAAAGAGATCAAGCACCCAGACTGGATAGCGAACCTAGTCATGGTGCCGAAGAAGGATAAATCCTGGCACCTTTGTGTCGATTTCAAAGACCTCAATAAGGCTTGCCCTAAGGACCCCTTCCCACTGCCCCGCATTGACCAAATCATTGACGCAACTGCAGGACACGATTCATTGTGTTTCCTTGATGCCTACTCCAATTACCATCAGATTAAGATGAAGGAGTCCGATCAGACCGCAATGGCATTTATCACCCCATATAGGCCTTTCTACTTCAACACTATGCCCTTCGGACTCAAAAATGCTGCTGCCACCTACCAACACATGATTCAAACATGTCAAAACAAATTGGCAAAATAGTGGAGGCATATGTGGACGACGTGGTCATCAATACTAAACACGTCGAATCACTGGTGGACGACCTACGCCTCACATTTGACAACCTCCAAACATATGACATACGGCTCAATCCGGAAAAATGTGTCTTCGGCATTCTGGTCAGGAAACTGCTCGGGTTCATTGTTTCCAATAGAGGAATTGAAGTGAACCCAGCCAAAATCTGAGCCTTGTCACAGTTGGCAATGCCAACAGTCCTAAAGCAGGTCCAAAAACTAGCTGGTTGCGTGGCAGCCTTAAGCCGCTTCATCTCCAGATTGGGAGAAAAGGCGCTACCACTTTATGGACTACTCCGGCACACCGACCACTTCGAATGGTCGGATGCGGCTACAGCCGGACTAGAAGAAATAAAAACCTTGTTAGCAGGCAACCCAATCCTAGCCGCACTAGGTGTCGACGAGGTTATGTTGCTCTACATATCCGCGACTCATCAGGTAGTGAGTGTTGTACTCGTCGTTGAACGACGGGAAGAGGGACACAAATTCCCCATCTAGAAACCAATGTACTATGTGTCGGCGGTCCTCACTCCATGCAAATCTCAATACTCGCACTATCAGAAGATAGCTTATGCGATCTTTATGGCATCCCAGAAGCTGAGACACTACTTTCAAGAGTATTAAATCACGTAGCATCTGAATTACCACTTAATGACATTATAAATAATCGGGATGCCACCGGCCGCATCGCCAAATGGGCCATCGAACTCTTACCATTTGAAATAACATACAAGCCACACTGAGCTATTAAATCTCAGGTGTTGGCCCACTTTGTCGCCGAGTGGACAGAAGCAGAACTCCCTAAAGAGTACAACACATACTCCCACTGGATTATGTACTTCGACGACTCTAAAATGTTAGCCGGATTGGGGGCTGGTGTCATCTTGACTTCCCCTATGGGGGACACAGTCCGCTACATGTTGCAAATCATGTATACGGACTCCAACAATGCGGTCGAATACGAGGCACTACTACATGGTCTCCGAATGGCTGTCTCTATGGGCATACAACGCCTAGAGGTACGTGGGGATTCAAACCTTGCAATATCTCAAATAAATGGAGAATTCGACGCAAAAGATCCAAAGATGGCGGCATACCGAAATGTCGTACTCAAATATCATCTCGGTTTGAGGGGCTCGAGTTCCATCACGTTGCTCGAGACAGTAATCAAGCAACAGACATCCTTGCTCGAATGGGCACTAAGCGTGATCCTGTCCCTCCTAACACCTTTATGGAAAGGCTCTTCAAGCCATCCGTGTTATGGCAGGATAGAGCAGAAACACTAGTCCGGAGCCGATCATACCCCCATATGCTGAACACAATTCTGACATCATTGGGGGCTCGGGCACCGAAATAACACCTTCCGCCCATGTAATCATGGCTGTCATTGCTCCATGGACTGAACCCTTCCTGGCCTACCTTAATAGGAAGGAGCTCCCCGATGACCAGAATGAGGCCCGTCGCATAATTCGACGCTCTAAAGCCTACAAAGTTCACGAAGGTGAACTCTACAAGAAAAGTACTACCAGAGTTCTTCAAAGATGCATCTTCGATGAGGAGGGACGACAACTCTTGGCTGAAATACATGCTGGTCTTGGTGGTCATCACGCCGCAGGTCGGGCCCTCATAAGTAAGGCCTTTCGTACAGGTTTCTTTTGGCCAACGGCCCGAGCAGATGCACAAGCCCTTGTACAGCATTGTGTGGGATGTCAGCTTTTCGCCAATCAAAGTCATATGTCGCCCACTGCCTTAAGAACAATCCCCATTACTTGGCCTTTTGTGGTCTGGGGGCTAGATATGGTCAGACCCCTTAAAGGGCGAAGCCACCAGAAAAAATATTTGCTGGTCATGGTGGGTAAATTCACTAAGTGGATAGAGGCCAAACCAGTGAAAACGGCTGAAGCCAGACCGGTGATCGACTTTATATCCGGCGTGATACACCGTTATGGTGTCCCACACAACATCATTACTGATAACGGCTCCAATTTCACAGCTGGTGAGGTGAAAAATTGGTGTGCCAACTTGGACATTAAGCTTGATTATGCCTCCGTATATCACCCAAAAAAACGGTCAGATCAAATGGGCTAATGGCCTAATAATGAATGGCATCAAATCCAGACTAGTGTGATCCCTACGGGAGTCAGACAAACACTGGTTTGAGGAACTCGATTCCGTACTCTGGGGATTGCAGACTACGCCCAATCGCACGGCCGGATAAACACCCTTTTTATGGTGTATGGCATAGAGGCTGTCTTGCCCTGCGACATTATCCATGACTCACCTCGAGTGCGCATGTATGAAGAGAAAGAGGCCAAGATCGATTGGCAGGACGACCTAGACGGCCTAGAGGAAGAGCGTGATATTGCAAAATCCCATTCTGCATTTTATCAAGAACACAGGCTAGGAGATACCAAAGCAAAGAAGTGTGGGCCAAGACTTATAATGTCGGTGAACTTGTTTTGCACCTCCCAGAGAAGAAGAAGGACAAGCTCAAACCAAAATTGGAGGTGCCCTTCATTATAGATGAAGTTCTCATAGGAGGAGCCTACCTCCTTCGTATTACATTGGATAATCGCCTAGAGCCGAATCTATGGAACACTACTCGGCTCCGAAGATCCTACGCATAAGTTCGGCCATGTTTCTTTTTCATTCTTTTTCTCCTCTTCATTTGTTTTTGTTTTTTTGTTTTTATACGATTCCCAGGATATGTTCGGATAGGACGGCCACTTGAGGGGTACACATCCTAAAATGTATACACCCTACCATGACTGAGGGCTTCTTTAACCGAACCTTATTATTATTCCGAGCCTGGAGCTCACAATATATGCGTCGTTTGCTCATATACACCCTTTTTGCCATTATATGCACCTCTATGACTTAAGTTTTGGCCAAGCTGGATTGCCTTGCTCCTGTGTTTATGCCCAACATTCCTGATTGTTCGGCTCGGGCGTAAAGGGAGCACCTCTACGATTGTTACAACCGGGTAATCTGGACCTATACCTCAGATGGGTGAACCCGAAAGCTAGCGTTCTTAAGAGAATAATTGGTCGGCAATCAAACGAAAGATTATTACATTTTGGTAACTCTTCAAATATGCGGGACAGTTTTTTCCGTACTACGGACCAAAGCCCAGGCGTGCATAATTAAAGCATGCCAACCCAAGGAAAGGAACCCTTAACGGAACTATTCTCCTTGGAAGATATTTCTTACACATGTAATATAACATACTTCCCGAACTAAAATTTGTGTTTGTTCGAGCACAATGACTGGGTTGCCTGGTTTCTGGACATAGTGAATGTTTCTTTTTCATTCCATAATAGTATCCGGAAACACTCCACCATTTTGGTTTGCAGGTTAAAGCCAAAAGCCCGCGATGAAAAATTTTCCACTTGTTCGGCCAAAGATACAGGTTGATCACAAAGTACATTAATACATTGAATCAAATACCTATTCCTTATCCATCCCAACTATTAGACTGTCTAACCTACAGTCTTCCTGCAAATATTTCGCAACTATCATTACTTGGTCATACACCAAGTTCAACAGAATTTCTTTACTATCTGGTCCCTGCGGTCCTACTCAGGCCATAAAATTCAGATCTAGCTTGGTGAAGCGTGTTTTTACCATCGCCTAGGCTTCTCGTGCGCCTTCACGGCAGGCGGATGTCTTCCATAGCTCAAAGTGGTGCCAAGCACCTTTGAATAGGTTTGCCAAACCCTCCATACTTTCTGGAGGGGTATCGGATGGCCATAAAGCCTTGACCATACTCTTCATGGCTTTCCAGGCCCGCGCATGCACCATGGACAGCTCCTTCAGCACGTCGCCTTGAAATCCGGATACTTCTTCTTCCGGCCGACAAGTTAATAGACCTGCAGTAATAACATTATGACATTCCAAATTGTGGACTAGGCATGAGTCAGTATGGTGGTTTTTACAAATTATACCGAACATGCCGCCCTTCAACTTTTCATTTTCTTTCCGGACGGCCGATAGCTGAGCCTTCAAGCTCTCTATCTCTTCGTATTGTTTTTCTTTTCAATCCTCATGTTTTTTATTCTCAGGCTTGCTTATTGCGGCCTTTTTTATTTCCGCCAGTTCGGCGGTGACAGCATTCAGCCGCGTCTAGGTTGTTTTCAGCTCCTAGGATAGTGCAGTATTCTTTTCCATAAGAACATGCAGTATAAATCGATCCTTAAATCGGTTATTCTCGCTGCTTCAAGTCTCGTGGGCTACTGGCATATGACCATCAAAATTTCACAAAATTTTACTTGTATATCCTTTGAGAATAGGTGGGTGACTCCCGCAAGTCCGTCTCGAGCAGCCCGGATATATGCGTCCACCGAACTGAGTGCGGTAAATTCCTGCTCGGAAAAGGCTAGAGCGTGCATGGCCTCTTTCAGTCGACGGTGATTCATTATGCTCTCCACCTTGGAATTCATGACGGATACGTCATCCTAATCCTCATGAGGCGGTGGAACCGACATCGTATCGGCCCTCGTCCTAGTTGACGAGTCCGACGCCTGACTGGCTAACATTCGGCTAGCGGGGCGTTTTCCCACATTATGCCGTGTGCTTCTCCTGAATCAAGAATAAAAAGGGACTTTAGCAATCCAAACTCGTGCCCAGGAATGTATCAAGTGAACATACCTCTTGGAAGACTGTAAGGCCTCTACGACGCTCCCGGTCTCCTTTCGTTTTGAATGAGCACCCTGCGCAAGGCCGCTCTCAAAGGGGTGCGGCCTGCCGCGCGCCGATCCTATAAAGTACGGTTTGGTATAAGGGATAAAGGCGTAAGTGGGGATTTATTTTTGAAGGCTCTTTAAATACTTATGATGGAGAAAGGACAGGGGCGGGGGTAGTCTGCTGTTATAGCCATTTATGAGCCGTCAAGACTCGCTTGATAAAATACCCCGTCCTCAAACTCTATGTATATATCCGGATCCATGCAGAAACCAGGGTCTTCATCATGACTGTGATCCTCTAGTTGTGGGGCTGGACAATGAATGTCCTCGATCATCTTCCTCCATGACTATTTTGTAACAACAAAAAACAACTGGATTAGCATGTCGTGATAGCAATAAAGTGACACAAGTAATCGAAATCTTACCCATTCAGTGGGGCTGTACATGGAGTAACCTTCCTGGCAGTTTAAGCGGAGGAAATCTTCCTTTTCGCCCTTGTACAGATCGATCAGGATCATGGCCAGTTCGGTTGGGGTATCCGGACCCTTGCGTCTGTAATGAGACGCATGCTCTTCTCCATTGTAGCACCATAAGGGAGTTACTCTGGACTGGAGGGGCTGGACGCATCTTTTTATTGCAATGGCCATAAAATCAATTATCGAGAGCCCGGTATGGGCTAATAATCTAACCTTGCTGACCAGCCTTTTTATTTTTGCATTGTCCTCCTCCTTGGGACTTCGGGGATGCCAGTTGAGGCGCTTCTTTAAGGGAGCGCTAGAAAATCCAGGAAGGCCACGCTGAACTGGGTCCGGCAGTGGGACGTCATCCATGTAAAACCACTCCGAAGACCATTGTGGATATGTCTCTTTGGGAGTTCCAACGGGGTATCCGGATCCAGCTATACGCCATACTTCGGCACCACCCACTTCAAATATGGAACCTCCTCGATGGCGGGTGACAAGACAAAAGAACTTTTTCCATAGTTCGAAATGGGCCTCAATGCCCAAGAACAGCTCGCAGAGGGCAACAAAACATGAGATGTGCAGAATCAAACCTAGGGTGAGGTTGTGCAGCTAGATGCCGTAAAATTCCAATAGACCCCTAAGAAAGGGATGGATTGGAAAACCTAAGCCCCACAAAAGGAATGGGACGAAGCACACTCTCTCCTCCCTATTGGGGTTGGGGAAATTTTCAGCTAGCACGTTGTTGCCTATTGAGGCTAATCCCGCTCGAAAAGAGACTCGATCTGCGAGGGGAAGATATCCCTGCGTCTGGAGCTAACTCAGCTGAAGATGAGGCACTGAGCAGCTCTGCCAATCGCCCTCTTAAGGGCCATGGGGGCACGGACAAGAGCCGGGGGCGCTGGCCATGTTTGGAGGCTTTTTGTGGGTGATCTTGGTGTTTCTTCTACGCGATGTGGATGGAACTTTGAGGATTCGATCTCTTTATATAGGCACCATCCCTATGTGGCCAGGTGTTTTCTTTTCAAATCCGGGCACTGCTGCTGCTACTGCTTTTCTGCTACTAGTGTCTTCCGTTTCGACAGTAAAATTCAGTTTCGACAGCAAAATTCAGTTTCGATAGTTAAATTCAGTTTCGACAGTTAAGTTTAGAGATGAGCGGCTGATGTATTTTACATCTAGCACTTTGTGGTTATGTATTTTACGTCATCTATTGGAGATGCTATTAGAATTCCACTCAGGTTAACGTTGTCTCTCTTGTCCTGCTTCAGCCTCACCGTCGTGCAACTCACCGGAGCTGCTCCAATGACAAAACCCTCCATCACAGCGGAGCAGTACCTCGGCTGGAGCATCCTCACCAACCAACCCAATCATGCTGAGATTGACATGGATTTGCTAAAGAGGTTGTACACTTGTTGCATCTCTTTTTTACTCTGCATGTTATATATATTGTCCACTGAGCACACGTAGTAACGTGTAATACGATTAGTTTCTCCTACTATATGACAAGCAGTGAGGTACCAGGCAACTTAGCTATCTGTGATGGACTCTCTTGAATGCCATCATTATTTATCTCTACGCGTTTGAGTTGTGCATTTGTAGATGGACCTGGGAGTTGAGCTAGTAGGGCAGTGGCCTAGGTCCGAAGTAGTAGAAGTAGCACAAAAACATTTTTTGAGTGTAGGCTTTTCCTTGCTCAAGCCTGCCTACTAGAATCGCCAGTGCTTGAAAGGAAAAGTGAAGGAAAAACATAGGAATTGGAAAGTTTCCTATGGTACTACTATTCATGCATTTGGTTCAAAGGAATGGATCAAAGGAAAACTATAGGATTTGTTCCTTTAGTGTCTCCTTGAAATAAAAACCGTAGGAATTTTAATATCCACTTGTCATCCATTTCAAATTCCTATTCATGAAGCACAAGACTAAGAGATGGTAGCATAATAGCATTATAACCGTACAATGTCTTGTGGTTAGACTTAAGCTCACCATGCTTCTTTGCTTCTTGTGATCTTCCAATTCTTATGAACCAAACACTCAGATTGGCAGAAATCCTGTGTTTTTAAATTCTATGTTTTGCACATGCATTCCTATCCTATTCCTGTGTATTTCCTATCCTTGCTTTGTTAGAATCCTCAAATTCAAACAAGCCCTTACACAATTATTTCTGTTACACATATGTGCCAAAGAAAACATTGTGTGGTTTGTCCCACTCCTGCTGTGCTGTGTTCCACCCCAGCTCAGCTGCTCCAACGACGGAAGGGTTCACCATAGCAGGGATCCGTCCTCCAGACTGTCTTCCACCACCTTAGATCTTCTACCCCGCCGCCGGCAGCCACGACAACTTCATTACCATCATCAACTAAGCAGATGACCTTGAGGACTACACGGGTCCGCAAGAGAGGTCACACTCTTTCGTGTCTACTTACCTTATGCATCGCGTAATATGATGACATGCTACTTTATTGTCCTATTCACCTATTAGATTCCGAGTTAGGTCCAAACTAATGCTCAAACTTGAGTTTTTAAATGGTTGCGGGATACATATTGGGGCAGCAATCAATACTATCTGTCTACTATCTGGTTAATCTCGGGTGTCTACTATGAGTTTCATATTGGGCGGAAACAAACATTAAAGGAACCATTATCTGTATTTTTTAACTAAAGCTATTATCTATGTGCTATCATTGGTTGGGTCTATCCACAGTTTGCTACCATCACTCTGGATTTGTGCATGCACTCCTTACATAATCTCACTATGTTTTATTCCTATGCATGTCAATTATTGTACACAATGGAACTGAACATGTAGAGCAAAAGAGACGAGCCTTGCGTGGCAATAAAATTTCATGCAGACATCGCTCGATGGTGGGTGCAAAGGCAGCCCCCCTCCACCCATTCAGATTGTAATGAAGAGGGAGATAATTGTTCTGAGGGGGATTCAGAAGGAGAAGACCACTCCTACTTACCCCCCCCCCCGAGGTCTTCGCTCTAACTTGGCATGCTGATGTTGGTAATATCATGCATATGGTGCCTTGCGATGCTTACTTTATACATCAAATATGTCATCTTCTTAGTTTAGACATGCTTTGTGTGAATGCCATCTGTTTAGTTTATTTATCGTATATGTGAGTCATGCAATGCCATCTTATTTAGCCAGGCATCATATATATGAATTTTGCAATGCCACCCTGGTTAGCGAGTCATCTTATATGTGAATTATATCATGGCATCATTTTTATTACATATTAAATTTGTCAACAATTTTAGTACATTTAATTACTCTTCCTATGGATCAGCCACTTGACTCGGTCATGGAAAAATCTAGAGTGGCGGCAAGGTCTTCAGAGCAGACAATGCTATTTGACGAAGCGCATGTCTTGCTGGTTACAAATAGCTCCTCAGAGGAGGATTCAGATACAGATGACCAATCCTATCCCCCCCCCCGAGGTGCATGCTCTAACTTGGCAGGGTCATATTGCTCATAGCGTGCATATGGTGTCTTGCATTGGCATGTCAGTTGCTTAGTTTAGACATGCTTTCTGTGAATGCCACATGTTTAGTGTCTAATTAACATGTATGTGAATTTTTCAATGCCATCTTGTTGCAAGACATTATATATGTGAATTATGCAATGCTATCTTGTTGCAAGGCATTATGTATTAGAATTATGCAATGCCATGCTATTTAGCCAAGCGTCATATATGTGAATTATATCATGTCATCCTTTTTTATTACTCATTGCATTTGTCGCCAATGTTTGTATATTCAACTGCTCTTCCTGAGCATCAGCCATTCGAATTGGTGATGGAGAAATCTGGTGTGAAAACAAGGTCTTCGGAGAAGACAATGCTACCTGCTGAAGCAGATATCTTGCTGGCTACAGATAGCTCCTCAGAGGAGGATTCGGAGGTAGATGACTAGTCCTATTATCTGCCTGAGGTGTATGCTCAAACTTGGCAGGGTTATATTACTCATATCATGCATATGTTGTCTTGCAATGCTTAGTTTTTACATCATATACACAATATTGAATGCCATCTTCTTAGTTGACACATCATATATGTGATTGCCCTCTTCTCACTTGCTTAGTATATAAATCATATATTTGAATTATATCATGCCATGATGTTTACATAGACAGCATGTATCTGAATTATGGCATGCCAACCCATTTTCTTAAGACATAATATAGTTATATCATCTAATCCTGTTTACATAGTCATCATATTTTGAATTATGTCATTCTATCCGTGAATTATATCATGTCATCATGTTTCCATCGACAACATGTTTTTGAATTATGGCATGCCAACCACTTTAATAGACACATCGTATAGTTATATCATGTCATCCTGTTAACATAGTCATCATATTTTGAAGTATGACATTCTATCCTGTTTAGTTAGCCATCATACATGTGAAATTGTGTCATGCTATCCTGTTTAATTAGCCATCATATATTTGAAATTACGTCATGCTATTCTGTTTGGTTAGACAACATAAATGTGAATTATTTCATGCCCTGTTTTCTTCCCTACTATCCATTGCACGTGTCTATCTTCCAATGTTTGTACATTCAATTATTTTTCTTGTTTATCGGCCATTTGAATTGGAGGGGGTGATGGCAGTATCTGTGGGAGTAAAAACACAGTCTTCAGAAAAGATCGTGCTACCTGTCGATGCAGATAGAACCACGGTTGTACTTGCCCAGGAACCAGCCCACCACACATAACCCATACTCACGCAGATTGTACCCTACCCAGTTGGACAAAGAACCAGCTACACCCCTTCTAACACCAACCCCAGCAGATAGTAACCCAGTTCCAGTTGACACAACACAGTCTCCACCACAGAGCACCCAAACACGAGCAGTTAGTAAGGCAACTGCAGTGCCCAAAGCACGAGGACCACCACTATGAACCCAAGTCAACGCTTAAAGCAGAAGAAGAATTGTTCTCAGGTCAGGTTCCGTAGCTACGGTTCATACTCCTTTACTCTTGCATCACTGTATTTACTCATACCAACTAATTTCAAATTTGAAGGATGCAATTGAAACTCCAATGGCGCAACAAGTATATTTTAAACCTGTTTCTTTAACGTATTTGTTGTTGTAACTTGCTCTATGTTGATTTTAGTTTCAATTGAATAAACAGTTATGTTCTCATGCCACGCACATTACAAGTTTTGTTATAGCTGTGTAGTTTCCCACACCTATATTCTTTCTATCCTACTTTGTCTTAAATAGATATGATTTGAACTGTCTTTATCTTGATTTGGCAACATAAACTAGAATGATATAGACCATACAGTGACCATACTACATAAATATATGTTTGTTTCATGCTGTTATCCTGTCCACCTTACTACTGAACTAGTTTACCAACATGAGTTTCATATACAACATGGTAAACCTGTGATGTGTCTGTTTGTTTCTAATTTAGAATGCTGATAAAATATTGGAGAAGAGTACCCCGTTATGCAATGGTAAAGGAAGTAACGCAGATAAGGTTCAAGATAGTGAGTCATCCCTGTTGGTCTCCAAGAAAGCTAATAAAAACTATTTGAAGACACCAAGACAACCCCAAAGTCATGTCTTGACGTAGTGTTCAAGTTACTGGCCACTACTGTTGGCACCAGCTCTTCGAACTCGCTACCTGAATCAGTTTGGCTTCTTGAGTCTCAACTTCAAGTTGAAAGACATCGATCAGATGTTCTACAATAGGAAGCCGAAGGACTAAGGAAGTCCCTGCAGAATACAGATGCATACTTTCTGGTGCAACAGCAAGCGCTGGAGGATTTAAGCGCCAAACAAGAGAAAGTTAATAAGCTTGCTAAGCATCTTGCCAGTATTATGGGTACCCAGGATAATGTTCCATGAGCTCTTTTGAAGTGGTTTAAGTTCTGGAATTGTTTTTCTGCGGTGTTTATTTGCACTGGTCGCCAACTTTGACAACCAGTGTATGTGATATGCTGCTTTGTTCCCTATATTGGCACTGGTGGCGAACTTTGATGCCTAGTGGATGTAATATGTGTAATAGTCATGATAGCCAAGCGTAAGTTGCTTGCTTATTTATTTCCTTGTTGTCTTGTTTATTTGTTTGCTTGTAGTTAGTGAAGTTCATTTTCCACGACTTGCTAGTGGACGTAGAAACAATGGGCCTTCTACGGGGCGTAGCATAAATGGGCCTTCTACGGGCTGTATGATCGATTGGCCAAACATGGGCCAAAAACGGACTGCCTTATGGGCTGTAAACGAGCTAGAGCTGGAATCGTCCATTCATGGGCAGACCATAACGGGCCATCATTAATCGGCTGTATTTGATGACGCTATGAAAATGGCCTAATGGATTAGTGGGCCATAAATGGGCCGACTATAACGACGGGATGAATTTGGCCCACAAGCAGAAAAGGCCAGTAACGGGCTGTAAGTAACCAAATGCTGGAAATGAGCCCAAGAATAAATGGGCCCTAAAAAGGGCGAAAGGTAAGACGGGATGGAAATGGCCTAATGGAATAATGGGCTGTTAATGGATATAAAGCGATACACTGTTCATTACGGGCCAGTTTCACCACGGGTCGTTAATGTGCCAAGAGTTACAAGGGGCCTCATCTGGGCTGAAAGACGTCATGGGCCATACATGGGCCAGAAGTTATGATGACCCACAAGTATAGTGGATCTATCGTAGTCCTTTTGATAGGTAAGAGTGTCGAACCCAACGAGGAGCAGAAGGAAATGACAAGCAATTTTCAGTAAGGTATTCTCTGCAAGCACTGAAATTATCGATAACAGATAGTTTTGTGATAAGGAAATTTGTAACGAGTAACAAATAACAAAAGTAAAAAAGGTGCAGCAAGGTTGCCCAATCCTTTTTGTAGCAAAGGACAAGACTGGACAAACTCTTATATAAAGGAAAACGCTCCCGAGGACACATGGGAATTATCGTCAAACTAGTTTTCATCATGCTAATATGATTCGCGTTCGTTACTTTGATAATTTGATATGTGGGTGGACCGGTGCTTGGGTACTGCCCCTTACGATTAACCCCTCTTTCAAGCATCCGCAACTACAAAAGAAGTATTAAGGTAAACCAAACCATAGCATAAAACATGTGGATCCAAATCAGCCCCTTACGAAGCAATGCAAAAACTAGGGTTTAAGCTTCTGTTACTCTAGCAACCCATCATCTACTTATTACTTACCAATGCCTTCCCCTAGGCCCAAGCAATGGTGAATTGTTATGTATTCGACGTTCACATAACACCACTAGAGGAAAGACAACATACATCTCATCAAAATATCGAACGGATACCAAATTCACATGACTACTTATAGCAAGACTTCTCTCATGTCCCCAGGAACAAACATAACTACTCACAAATCATATTCATGTTCATAATCGGAGGGGTATTAATATGCATGAAGTATTTGAACATATGATCTTCCACCGAATAAACCAACTAGCATCAACTACAAGGAGTAATCAACACTACTAGCAACCCACAAGTATCAATCTGTGGTTTTGAGACAAAGATCAAATACAAGAGATGAACTATGGTTTGAGATGAGATGGTGCTGGTGAATATGTTAATGGAGATTGACCCCCTCCTGATGAGAGGATTGATGGTGATGACTAAGGTGATGATTTCCCCCTTCCGGATGGATGTTTCCCTAGCAGAACAGCTCCGCCAGAGCCCTAGATTGGTTCCGCCAAGGTTCTGCCTCGAGACGGCGGCGCTTCATCCCTAAAGCTTCCTCCTTATTTTTTCCAAGTCAAAAGACACCTTATAGCATAAGATGGGCATTGGGGGCCTGCCAGGTGGCCCACGAGGGAGGGGGGCGCCCAAGGGGGTAGGGTGCACCCCCACGCTCGTGGACGGTGGCTGGCTCCCCTCCAGTGCTTTCTTTGCCCAATATTTTTAATATATTCCAAAACTGACTTTCGTGGAGTTTCAGGACTTTTGTCATTGTGCAGAGTAGGTCTCTAATATTTGCTCCTTTTCCAGCCCAGAATTGCAGCTGCCGGCATTCTCCCTCTTCATGTAAACCTTGTAAAATAAGAGAGAAAAGGCATAAGTATTGTGACATAATGTGTAATAACAACCCATAATGCAATAAATATCGATATAAAAGCATGATGCAAAATGGACGTATCAACTCCCCCAAGCTTAGACCTCGCTTGTCCTCAAGCGGAAGCCGATATCGAAAAACATGTCCATATGTTTAGAGATAGAGGTGTCGATAAAATAAAATACGGACATGAGGGCATCATGATCGTTCTTAGGACATCAACATATATATATATATATTGTCATATGATTTCTTATGCTAAAGTAACAATCTTATTCACAATGTAAAGTATGAATCAGAAGCTTCATTGAAAACTAGCAAACTATAATCTCAGTCATTGAAGCAATTGCAATTTATCATAACGTCAGAAAGAGTCAATATAAGAGCTTTTCAGCAAGTCCACATACTCAACTATCATTTAGTCTTTCATAATTGCTAACACTTACGCAATACTTATGGGTATGAAGCTTTAATCGGACACAGAGAAAGATAGGGGCTTATAGTTTTGCCTCCCAACCTTTTACCTCAAGGGTAATGTCAACAATAATAGTTTATGAAAACCCACATCCAATTAGCTATATATATCATGATCTTTCCAACACACAGTGCTTGCCAAAGGATAAAATGTAAAAAGGAAAGGTGAAAATCACCATGACTCTTATATAAGGTATAGGACAAAAATAGAAGATAGGCCCTTCGCAGAGGGAAGCAAGGTTGTCATGTGCTTTTATGGTTGGATGCACAAAATCTTAATGCAAAAGAACGTCACTTTATATTGCAACTTGTGATAGGGACCTTTATTATGCAGTCCATCGCTTTTATTTCTTCCATATCACGAGATCGTATAAAGCTTATTTTCTCCACACTAATAAATCATACGTATTTAGAGAACAATTTTTATTGCTTGCAACAACGACAACTTACTTGAAGGATCTCACTCAATCCATAGGTAGATATGGTGGACTCTCATGGCAAAATAGGGTTTAAGGATATTTGGAAGCACAAGTAGTATCTCTACTTGGTGCCAATAATTTGGCTAGCATGAGTGGGAAAGGCAAGCTCAACATGTTGGATGATCCATGACAATATAATTTATTTCGGATGTAAGAAAACATAACCCATTATGTTGTCTTCCTTGTTCAACATCAACTTTTTAGCATGTCATATTTTAATGAGTGATCACAATCATAAAAGATGTCCAAGATAGTATATTTATATGTGAAAACCGCTCTTTCTTTATTACTTCCTATTAATTGCAATGATGACCGAAACTATGTTTGTCAACTCTCAACAACTTTTATTCATCATAGTCTTTATATGTGAGGTCATTACTCTCCATAAGATCAATATATGATATTTTTATTTCTTTTTATTCTTTCTTTTATTCCCTCAGGATCATAGCAAGATAGCAAAGCCCTCGACTCAAAACTAATATTTATTATATAGCTCACGGACTCGATTACATAGAAGGATCATAAAGCAAAACTCAAAACTAGATCATGCTAAAACTTTATTCTACTAGATCAAGATATTACGAAAAGTATCAAACTAAGAAAAATGGTAAAGATAGAAGTGTGACGGTGATACAATTCCGAGGCACTGCCCCAAGCTTGGCAGTTGCCAAGGGGAGTGCCCATACCCATGTATTTATGTCTCGTTCTTCGGAGGTGGTGATATGATATTCTTGGCGATGATGCCGCTTAGGATATGATTCTCTTCCTTGAGCTTATTGACTTGCTGCTTGAGATCCATTATTTCCTTGCGGAGCTTACCCGTGACGACTAAAGCTCCTTGCACCCATGGATGTTGCATAGCTACGGGAGAACAAGTAACACTCTTTTTCAGATTTTCATAAGAAAGAAATCTAACTTTGGGAGGAATGACTGAGTTTGGAATTGCTGAGCTCTGAAGTTCCTCCATCGTAAATCTGGCCTGGAAATGAGAGGTAACTTCTTGATCTTCCTCCATGGCGTCTATCCTTTTCAAGTCGGCCTCCATCTCTGCCTTAGTTGCTGGCCCAAAGTGATCGACATCGCTATTTGCTTTTGGCCACGGTGTCGGGTGAGATACCGGGCTCTCTCCAACTGACTCTTGAGAAGACATCTTGCTCTAAATCTGAAGCAGAGACAACTCGAAACAAAAACAGAAGATATTTGCGTGGTATGGTGGTCAAAACCTTCGGGAGATTATATAATGAATTTTTACCGACCAAAAGAAGTGTCGTGCAAGAAATCGGAGTCCGGAGGGCACACGAGGTGCCCACGAGGCAGGGGGCGCGCCCTCCACCCTCGTGGACGCCTCTTGTCCTTCCCGGACTGCTTCTTATTTTCCTATTTTCTTACATATTCCAAAACTGAGAAAAAATGCTATTAGAACTGTTTTGGAGTCGGTTTACTTACCGTACCACATACCTGTTCCTTTTCGGAGTCTGAAATGTTCTGGAAAGTGTCCCTTATGTACTCCTCCGTGGTTACGGTGTCAATAACATTAGTTTCAATATTTATGGGCTTACATGAGATATAATGTTTGATTCTTTGACCGTTCACCACCTTCGGATGTGTGCCTTCGAAGTTGTTGATTTTTATGGCACCAGAACGATAGACCTCATCGATAACATAAGGACCTACCCATTTAGAGAGGGGTTTTCCTACAAAAAATCTTAAACGAGAGTTGTATAGCAAAACATAATCACCTACATTAAACTCATGCTTTTGTATCCTTTTGTCATGCCATCTTTTAACTTTTTTTTAAAATTGTTTGGCTTTCTCATAGGCCTGGGTTCTCCACTCATCAAGTGAGCTGATGTCAAATAGTCTCTTCTCACCGGCAAGTTTGAAATCATAATTGAGCTCTTTAATGGCCCAATATGCCTTATCTTCTAGTTCGAGAGGTAAGTGACATGCTATTCCATAAACCATTTTATACGGGGACATAACCATAGGATTTTTATATGCGGTTCTATAGGCCCATAATGCATCATCAAGTTTCTTGGACCAATTCTTTCTAGATCTATTAACAGTCTTTTGCAAAATTAATTTAAGCTCTCTATTACTCAATTCTACTTGACCACTAGACTGTGGGTGATATGGAGATGCAATTGTATGATTAACATCATACTTAGCAAGCATTTTACGAAACGCACCATGAATAAAATGCGAGCCACCATCAGTCATTAAATATCTAGGGACTCCAAACCTCAGAAAAATAACTTCTTTAAGCATCTAAATAGAGGTGTTATGATCAGCACTACTAGTTGGAATAGCTTCTACCCACTTAGTAACGTAATCAACAGCAACTAAAATATGTGTATACCCATTAGAGGAAGGAAACGGTCCCATATAATCAAAGCCCCAAAGATCAAATGGTTCAATAACAAGTGAATAGTTCATAGGCATTTCTGGACGTCTACTAATATTACCAATTCTTTGACATTCATCACAAGGAAAGACAAACTTACGGGCATCCTTGAAGAGAGTAGGTGTCGGTGTACAAAAGTAGGGGCTCTCATTTTGCACCCCTATACTTGTGCACGGGCAGTCAGAGCCGCGCCCACGGCCGCACTGAGTAGGGCAGAGGAGGGACGCCAGAGCGCAAGACAGCCAGAGCAACACCAAGGCCAGGGGCGCAAAGAGAGCAAGAGGGCGAGGTGGACTCCCCCAGCAAGACTCTTGCCGGGGAGGCTTCCGCAGCCCAGGCAAGATCCTTGCTGGGCAACTTGCCTGACGCCAGCAGAGCGCGCCACCCTTGAGCCCAAGGGTTTCCGACGCCATCAGCCACATCAAAGCCAAGGCTCGGGAGGCATCTCCATGGTGGCATGCAGATCTTTGTGGAGATCATAAATACACAAGATCAGATGAGAACCAGAAGACGACGATCCTTGGCGAGATCCTTGCCAAGAAAATCCACGAGACCCCCAGCAAGATCCTTGCCGGGGACGACCGCGGTGCCAGGGCAAGACCCTTGCCGGGCCCCCGGCAAGACCCTTGCCGAGGACATCTGTAGGGCCGCAGCCAGGCCCACGTCTGCCAAGACTCCATCGCCGCTCCCATGTAGCTGCTAGCTCAACCAGTTGGGCAGGCGTCTGCGTGGCAGCGTGCGGCCTCCACACCGACTCAGCAAGCACCTGCGTGGTGACATGCAGATCTCCATGAAGGCCCGCCATCATGCCAGCCTAGCAGCCAGCCAACGTGGTGCTACAATGCCTCGTCAGCTCGGACGTGCGTGGGAGCAAGGCGAGGCGGCGACAGCTGGGACGAGCTTCCTTGCCGTCCCCAATAAAGCAAGAGGGGCACGTCGGTAGCACATTAAATGCATTTGTCCAAGGGTGCCAGAAGATAGACTCAGTCACTGTACACCTTTCCACCTCTTGTGTGCCACTGTGGCGACCCCTTTTTGTCTATAAAAGGAGGCCCGAGGTGTACTGGAGGGGGATTCAGATCTTTGGAACTAGAGAGACACCATAGCTAGTTCAAGAACTCAAGAACACTCAAATATACATCAAAGCAGGACTAGGGTATTACGCGTCTCCGTGGCCCAAACCTGGGTAAACGATCCTTGTGCTGGCCGCCAGACCCGCTCTTTGCACAACCCCGCGCCCGCCAACCGTAGAAGGGATCCCCGTGATCCCATAGGTGTCATTTCCCACTGACATCTCTGGCACGCCAGGTAGGGGGTGCACAGTTGCGAAAATCCGGTCTAGCAGTTACTTTAGCAGTTCTTCATCGCCATGGCTCCCAAGAAGAAGACGATCACATCGATCGGTTTGTCGGGGGCCGAACGGCCCGTACCAGTGCTGGCGAGTGGTGGGGCGGTAGCGGACGGAAGCCGAGGTGTAGCCCGCGAACACCCGCATCGCTCTGGCAGACAAAGCCTGGCGAGCGGCATCGTTCGTGCGCGAGACGACGGGCCACACGCCACCAGATCCAAAGATGGAGCCGGCCACCCCGCAGGCGGCGCGGGCCCCTCTAGGGGCGGCGCAACAAATTCCGAGGCACCTACACTGGCGCCTGCGACGTGCTCCTCCCAGGTTGCACGCGACGAGCAGCGTCACACCGCTGGTGACCCTGGGCGCCGCTGTGGGAAGAATCCCATGCATTAGTCGCGAGACGTAGAAGGCCAGCATGAACGCCGAGACGCTAGCGAAAACGGCGCACGGCCGCCAGGCCATGATAGAGCTCCTTCTAACATGGTTAGGAGTCGGAGCGTGTCATGGTCCACGCAGCTTTCGCCACCACCCACACCAGCAGAAGCTTTGGCGCACACGCAGTTGCTCCTCGACTTTCCTCCTGCTGCGGAAAAGCTCGACGAGTGGAGAGCCACCATCCGGAGCCTCGTTGGCATTGCCAACAAAGATGAACCGCAACCAGCGGGGCCCTGAGGTCGGCGCTCCATTGAGCCACCGCGTGCCAGTGGCGGAATGATCGGAAGTGTCACGACCATGGTGCACTCTCCTCCCCCACGTCCATCGCCGCAGGTGCCGGTCCTTCGTGACGACGCTTGTGATAACATATCCATAGCGTCGTCCGACCCACGGATCCACCGCGATCAGCGCTAAGTTCTTCGGGAGCGAACCCGTGAAGGCACTTGAACCACCATCGAGCGCCGGCGCGACGCACGCCACCAATCAGATCGGCGGGCGGGGCCCACTATGGACCACCCAGCACCGGGAGGCTCTGGCGGCCTACCCTATGAGGTGGGTTGCCCAGCCTTTACCTGTGAGCTGCAGCAGTTCTAGTGGCCCTCCCACCGCACATTCAAGCCAGACGTTGGCGAGAAGTACAATAGCAAGACCCACCCGTCAGAGTTCCTCAATATCTACACCATCGCGATGCAAGCTGCTGTAGCCCGCGACGACAAGGTGCTTGCCAATTACTTCCCATTGTCACTTAAACCCAATGTTATGTCGTGGTTGATCCACTTGCCGGCGGATTCCATTTCTTCTTGGTCGGACTTGTGCCATGAGTTCGTTGGCACCTTCATCGGAGGCTACGAAGCTCATGGCCAGACAAGCGATTTGCATGTCATCCCCCAGAAGGAAGGCGAAACCCTGCGCAAGTACATACAGAAGTTCAGCTGGGTGCAGTACAACATCCCAGATGTTCACCCCGCCGCTGTGATCAGTGCATTTCATCATAATGTGTGCAACGGATGCGTGAAGAGCTGGCGATGAACAAGTTCAAAGATGTGGCCGAACTTTATGTTCTGGCTGATAGGTGCGCTCGAGCTGAACAGGGGAGGAAGTACCCTGGCGAGGATGCCGGCATGAAAACCGACTCCATAGACGAAGGCACCGCCACCCCGACGAAGAAGGGTCGACGCCGCAACAAGAAGTGCAAGGGTAAGACCGTGCTTGCCGTCGAGGGATCCAAGGATAGTGGCGCTGCCAAGAAGGCCAAGATAGACGACCCCGACAATGAAATTGCTGGGTGCACCGCCTGCCGGTCCTTGGCGGCTGCCGACAAGCCAGGAGCCTCTGACAAGCAATACTACAAGATCCACCGCACCAAGGGCCACGACCTCCAGAACTGCCAGGAAGTCAAACTGCTTGCTAAGAAGCAAAAAGCTGAGTATGACAGGCGGGACAAGGAGAAGGGCCAGGATGGTGCCGAGGGATCTGGCAAGAAGAGTAGTGGCCAAGGAGGTCGCCACAGAAAGGATAGTCAGCAAGAGAGGCCCGCTCGGGGCCGCGACAAGAAGGAAGGAGATGACGATCATGACGAAGATGACGAGTCCGGCGAGCATGAGTTCTAGAAGGCTACGGAGGCCATGTGCGTCGACGGTGGCGCCTCGCTGCACACCTCTCACCGCCAGCTCAAGCAGTGGGCGCGTGAGATCACAGCTGCGGAGCCATCACTTGATGCTCAGAAGCTAGTGAAGTGGTACAACACACCTATAATTTTTGACACCAAGGACCACCCTGATCGCACAACTGCGGTCGGGTGTTTGCCGTTGTTGGTCTCGCCAACAATATGCAACCTCAAGGTGACCAAGATGCTAGTTGACGGCGGGGCCGGCCTCAATTTGATCTCACCCATTGTGATCAAAAGGCTGCAGATTCCTGATGGAGACCTCGAAGAGATGGGCACGTTTCGAGGGGTCAACCTGGGAGGAGTCAGCCGAAGGGTAAGGTCACACTGCCCGTGACGTTTGGAGGCGAGTTAAACTACTGGATGAAGAGGATTGTTTTCGATGTAGCCGAGATCCCCTTGCCCTACAACGGGATACTCGGCCACCCGGCACTAGCCAAATTCATGGCGGCATCGCATTACGCCTACAACATGCTGAAGATGCCGGGGCCGATGACCATCATCATCGTCCCCTCTGACAAGAAGGACGCACTGATCTGCGCCGACCAACTCTACCGGGAAGCAGTTGCAGCGACTGCCGCCAAGGCACTAGCTCCTGCCATTGGAGCCCTGGCAGGAAAGAACACCGACAAGACCTCTCGCACCCACTCCGGCAAGCGCACCTCTTCGGAGTGTTGTGCTCCCGCCGAGGACGTGCCAGAGAGCTCCACCGGTAAGAGCAAGAAATCCAGAGCTGCGCCACCAGAGACCAAGAGGGTGTCTATCGAGGAGGATGGCACGGGAGGGTCTTTCACCATAAGCTCCACCCTAGATAGCAAATAGGAAAGCACACTCGTCACCTTCCTGAGGGAGAATGTCAACGTGTTTGCATGGCAAGCATCCGAGATCCCCGGCGTTCCCAGGGAGGTGATTGAGCACCATCTTGCTGTCTGTGCTCATGCATGACCCGTCAAGCAGAAGGTTAGGAAGCAAGATTTAGCACGACAGGAGTTCATTACAGAGGAGAGCAGGAAGTTGGAAGCGGCGGGCTTGGTGAGAGGAGTACCCCACCAGACGTGGTTGGCCAATCCGGTGGTAGTGCGCAAGGCAAATGGGAAGTGGAGGCTGTGTATTGACTACACAAATATCAATAAGGCTTGTCCCAAGGACCCTTTTCCCGTTGCCGTGCATTGACCAGATTTTTGACTCCACGGCCGTGTGTGATCTGTTATCATTCCTTGACGCCTACTCGGGGTACCACCAGATCTTCATGACAAGAGAAGACGAAGAGAAGACGGCGTTCATCACCCCATGTGGCACGTATTGCTTTTTATGGATGCCTTTCGGGTTGAAGAGTGCTGGCTCGATGTTCGCTAGGGCAGTCCAGATTGGATTTGAGCCCCAACTACAAAGATATATGGAAGCTTATATGGATGACACAGTGGTCAAAACCAAGGATGGGGCGACACTTGTACAAGATTTGGAAGAGATGTTTACAAATCTGCGCAAGATCAACCTCAAGTTGAACCCTGAGAAGTGTGTCTTCGATGTTCCGTCCGACAAACTTTGCGGGTTCTCTGTGTCACAGGGTGGGATCGAGGCGAATCCAAACAAGATCAAGGTTATTGAGCAGATTGAGGCGCCCAAGCAGATCAAGGATGTGCGTTGGCTTACTAGCTGCGTTGCCGCAATGAGCAAATTCATCTCCAAGTATGCTGAGCGCGCCCTTCCCTTTTTCAAAATCTTGAAAAAGGCGGGCCCAATGGAATGGACCCCAGAGGCCGAAGCAGTGCTGTAGGATTTGAAGAAATACCTCTCCTCTACACCGATACTGGTTGTGCCCAAACCATAAGAGCCATTGCTGCTGTATCTGGCGGCAACGAATCAAGTGGTCAGTGTCGCGCTAGTGGCGCAGAGGGAGGTCGACGAAGAGGCAGTGGCAATGCCAGGACTGGCAGATGGCAAGCCAGAGCTCCCCCCGGCAGGGCCTGGTGCCGGCAAGGCAAGGCCCCCGGCAGAGTATGACGCTGGCAGGACAAGGCCTACGCAACCAAACAAAGTGGTGCATAAGAAGAAAATGATGAAGCACCCTGTTTACTTTGTCATCTCCCTCTTGCAGGGGGCTAGGTCAAGGTACTCCGATGTGCAGAAATTGCTCTTCGGCCTCCTTATGGCCTCGAGGAAGCTGCGTCATTACTTCCAAGCACATGAAATCACCGTCGTCACCCGCCTCCTGTTGCAACGGATATTGCACAACCCAGACGCAACCGGGAGGATTGTGGATTGGGCCGTGGAACTATCACGCTTTGGTTTGAAGTTTGAAAGTACTTCGACAATCCAGAGTAGAGTCTTAGCAGAGTTAATTGCTGAGTGGACCTCCACGCCCGACGAAGAGATCCAGGAGACCACCCTCCCCGGCAAGGAGGCAAGTCGCAACTGGATTATGTACTTTGACGGGGCTTTCTCGCTGCAAGGCGCCAGGGCTGGTGTGCTACTTATTGCACCCATCGGAGAGCACCTCAAGTATGTAATCCAGATGCACTTTCCCAGGGAGATGTCCACGAATAACACTACTGAATACGAGGGTTTGCTTGCTGGTCTCAGGATCGCGGCAGACCTCGGGATTAAGAAGCTCATCAACAGGGGTGATTCATAGCTTGTCATCAGGCAAGTCAACAAAGATTATCAAAGCCCATTAATGGAGGCCTATGTAGATGAGGAGAGGAAGCTAGAGGAGCATTTTGACGGTATACAGGCGGAGCATGTTCCCCGAGTGGAGAACGACATCGCCGACTACCTGTCGAAGCGCGCCGCCTTCAAACTACCTGTGGAACCAGGTACTTTTGTGCTTCGGTTGACTCAACCATCCGTTGAACCATCAACAAAGCAGAACAAGCGAAGGAAATCATACTTTCCTGCTGGGCTCCCAGGACCCGCCGGCAAAGATGTTGCCATGGACGCTGAGCCTGCCGTGGGGCAACCGACTCCGGTGGGGCGTCAAGCCCTAGCTGTAGAGACAGCCACTCCCATGGCAAAGGGAATGCCTTTAGTCCTTGCCATCGAGCACCAGGCTCCGGCATGGGCATAGCATACCGTCCGATTCCTCCAAACAGCGGAACACCCTGAGGAGCAGGAAGAAGCGGATAAAGTAGCCCGTCAGTCTGCCTTGTATCAGTTCGTCGACAACGTCCTGTACAGACAGAGACCAAACGGTGTGAAATTGAAGTGCATTCCCCGGGAGGAAGGGCTGAAGCTGTTGGCGGAGATACATGGAGGCATATGTGGCTCCCACATAGGGTCGAGGGCCCTTGCCGGCAAGGCATTCCGGCAAGGTTTCTTCTGGCCCACTGCCCTCCAGGATTCAACTGCACTAGTAACCAAGTGTGAAGCATGCCAGTTCCATTCGAAGAAGCTTCATCAACCAGCTCAAGCCCTTCAAACGATTCCTCTCTCCTGGCCATTTTCGGTATAGGGGCTCGACATACTGGGCCCCTTCCCCTGCACTATCGGGGGCTTTGAGTACTTGTATGTTTCAATCGACAAGTTTACAAAGTGGCCGGAGGTGGAAGCGGTAAGGAAGGTGTCACGCCCTCGATGCGGCTATAGCTCCCACGTGTCGAGGCACGACTTAGAGACATAACCGCATTGAAAGCAATGTCGCAAGTCAGGCAATCATTACAACATCCCATGTAATACATAATAAAACGGGGAAGATAACATAGTTGGCTTACAATCGCCACGTCACATCAGAGTCCATAAATAACATTCATCATACAATTCACTCATGGCCCGACTACGGCGCCAAAATAGAAAAGACCCCCAACATGCGACAAGGCCCTGAATCGATAACCCCAACTAGGCACCACTACTGATCGTCGGGAAAGGAAACATAATAACGCTGAGAGTCCTCGTCGAACTCCCACTTGAGCTCGTACTCGTCACCTGGAGCGGAATCACCTGGACCTGCATCTGGAGTTGTAGTATCTGTGAGCCACGGGGACTCAGCAATCTCACACCCACGCGATCAAGACTATTTAAGCTTATAGGAAGGATAAGGCAAGTATGTGGAACTGCAGCAAGCGACTAGCATATGTGGTGGCTAACTTATACGCAAAAGAGAGCGAGAAGAGGAGGCAAGGCGCGAGCGAGAATCTAGAGGAACAACCTGCGCAAGCATTACTCCAACACCGTGTCCACTTCCCGGACTCCGCCGAGAAGAGGCCTTCACGGCAACACACTCAGTTGATTCATTTTAATTAATTAAGGTTCAAGTTATCTACAACCGGACATTAACAAATTCCCGTCTGCCCATAACCGCGGGCACGGCTTTCGAAAGTTCAATCCCTGCAGGGGAGTCCCAACTTAGCCCATGACAAGCTCTCACGGTCAACGAAGGAATAGACCTCCACCCGAGACACACCGATCAGACTCGGTAACCCGGTACAACAAGACAATTCGACAGGTTAAAACAAGACCAGCAACACCGCCCGAATGTGCCGACAAATCCCGATAGGAGCTGCACATATCTCTTTCTCAGGGCACACTCAGATTGTCCAAACTTCCGGTAGGCCAGCCCAGAGTTGCCCCTGGTAGCCACCGGCGGCTGACGGTTTGGACCAACACTCAGAGGAGCACTGGCCCGGGGGGGGGGGGTTAAAATAAGATGACCCTTGAGTCTGCAGAACCCAAGGGAAAGAAAAGGCTAGGTGGAAAATGGTAAAATCAAGGTTGGGCATTGCTGGAAAAGCTTTAATCAAGGCGAACTATCAAGGGGTTCCCATTATAACCCAACCGCGTAAGGAACGCACAAATCCGGGAACATAACACCGATATGACGGAAACTAGGGCGGCAAGAGTGGAACAAAACACTAGGCGAGAGGCCGAGCCTTCCACCCTTTACCAAGTATATAGATGCATTAAAAAAATAACATAGTAATATAGTGATATCCCAATAAGCAAATAAAAGATGTTCCAATAGGAACGGCTCCTATCTTCACCTGCAACTAGCAACGCTATAAGAGGGGCTGAGCAAAGCGGTAACATAGCCAATCAACGGTTTGCTAGGACAATGGTAGGTTAGAGGTTCAATCATGCAATTGGGAGGCTGACAAGCAAGTGGTAGGCATCGTAGCAGTGGCAAAGCAAAAGAGCGAGCAAACGAGCATAGCAAAGATAGTAGTGATTTCGAGGGTATGATCATCTTGCCTGCACAGTTGTCAGAGTTGACTGGATCCTCACAAGCAAACTCAACGGGCTCCTCGGTAGCGAACTCGTCTCCCGGCTCTACCCAAACAAGACAAACAAGCAACAAGGATACGATCAACCACGTGCAAGACCAAGCAATATCATGAAATGATGATATGCTATGCGGGATGCGATGCGGGATGCAAAATGCAAGATATGACAGGAAATGCATGAACCTGGCCTCAACTTGGAAAACCAAGTGTGCCACTGGATAGAGAGGATGAAATCGCTTGAAAACGATATAAAGATCATAGGAATCGGAGCTACGGTTTGGAAATGGCGAGCGTTTTAAGATATGACACCGGTCTGCGATTTACAGCAAGTAGGCATCTAAATGCAGCGAAATGAACATGCTACGGCCACCAAACATGAAAAAAAAATACATGGAAGTGATGTACACAAGATGGTTAACAAAACACTAGCACTGAGCCATAGGCAAATTCATCCATTAAGAGGTTCAAACAAGCATGGCAAAAATGAATAAGCAAAACAGATTCCAGACTTAGTGAAATTAACACTAGCCTGAAATTTCAGATCACGATGCTCTCTTTGGAGCAGCAAAACAACATGATAAATGACCTGAACATGACAAGTAAGAACATGGCATGGGGCTACTCAACAAGCTCAACAAAACACCCAAACTGACCTGGGGCCAAAAGGGTTCACAAAATACTCTACCGAGCTCACGAACATAGCTCGAACACAATCAGTTTTCAGACTTTGTGAAAACTGAGACATGCTGAAATTATAACTCACGAAGGCATGTAAACGAGCTCGATGCACTCACTACGGTGCAAGTCATAGCAAGGAAAACATATATCCCGAAAAAATACACAAAATAATAGCTACACATGGCAGGAACAATGTCATAGCATGCATGCAACACTAACGGTAGCATCGGCAAAATCGCAAACAAGTTGACGATCTGCCCAGATTAACAACGAAGCAAAAGTTGAGCTCGATTGAGTCAACCTAGAGCACTCCACATATGCAAACAAAGACATGGATGGATAGAGCATAACATAAATATCAAAACTCCCTTACTGATCATCCTCAAAGGAGGCACGGATCACTAGGAAACAAGCTGGACATATAGCATCACGAACTAAAATATCCCAGACTTAGTGAAAATCACTAAGTCCCTGAAATCAGCAATCTCAGGTACCTCTCTTCGCAAGCTTGCACAAGACAACACACACATCCTAAAAATGCATGGGTGGCACCTCTAGAAAGAAGACAAAATTCTTAACAATTCATCCCAAAGGGGCACAGGCATATCATGCACGAATTAAACATGGCAAAAATGACAAAAGTGCATGATGAACTAACGGATCTGCAATTTAACTCACGAAGCCTCCTTCTAACAGCATTTTGGGCAACAAGATGACCTCAAATGCAAATGATGCAATGTAATAAAATGATGTACATGTCGAGACGAAGATTTTGATATATCATATGCGCAAAACGGAACTACGCTTGCAAAGTTACGAGCAGTCAAACATAGCATAAAAAATTAGGGTTACGGAGATGAAAAGTCAACCGGGAGGATTTAGATCTCAGATCCACTGTTCAAGCACTGTAGCAGCCGGGTCGGGGCGCGCCTCCCGAGGCGACGCCGGCGAAGGCGGGGACGGCGGCCGGCGGGGGCGGCGTCCGGTGGCCGGGACGACGGCGCCGGGCGGCGGCGGAGCCGCGGCCACCGGAGATGGCAGCGGGGCGGAGCGGGGTCGGCGCGGCGGCCCGCGGCGACGCGGCGATGAACTCCGGTCGGGGGCGCGGCGTCCCGTTGCGGCGGCGGCCACCGGCGCCGGAGGTGGCGGCGGCGGACGTAGGAGGAGGCGGCGGGGAGACTGCGGGCCGGGGAGGGCCCGATCCGGGCTGGCGGCGGCGATGTGGGCCTCGCCCACGTGGCGATCGGCGGTTGGACGTGGGACGCGGCGGCGGACGTGTCCGGCTAGGGTCCGGACATGTCCGTCGGCGCGGTGGAGGAAGATGATTTTTTTTTTCAGACTAGGGTTTGGATGGGGAAGAAGATCCGAATTTGGAGGGGGCTATAAATAGGCATAAGTGGAGCTAGGAGAGTCCAAATGAGGTGCGGTTTTCGGCCACGCGATCGTGATCGAACTCTCTAGGACATGGAGCAGAGTTAGGTGAGTTTTGGGCCAAATTGGAGGGGTGTTGGGCTGCAACACACACGTGGCCTTTTCGGTCCCTCGGTTAACCGTTGGAGTATCAAACGAAGTCCAAATGACCCGAAACTTGACAGCGGTCTACCGGTAGTAAACCAAGGCCGCATGACAAGTCTCGGTCCAATCCGGAAATGTTTAATCCCCACACACGAAAGAAAGCTAGAAATGGCCACCGGAGGAGAACGAAGCGCCGGAATGCAAAACGGACAACGGGGAAAATGCTCGAATGCATGAGATGAACACGTATGCAAATGCAATGCACATGATGACATGATATGAGATGCATGAAAACGAAAACAACACACGGAGACAAAGACCCGAACCCGAGAAATAAATATAACTTAATGCGGAAACGGCAAGAGTTGGATACAAATATGGAAAGTTATATCTGGGGCGTTACAAGGTGACGGCGCGACCAACTGTCAAATTCTTCAAGGGGCTAGTCTACCATTTTGGTGTGCCATACAGAGTCATCACCGACAATGGCACGCATTTTACAAGCCACACCTTCATGCAATACATCTAAGACCTCGGCAACAAGGTCTGTTTTGCTTCCGTGGCACACCCATGGAGCAACGGCCAGGTGGAGAGGGCAAATAATGAAGTACTGCGAGGCCTGAGGACAAAGACTTTTGATAGGCTGCACAAGAGCGGAAGGCGCTGGATTGATGAGTTGCCGGCGGTTCTTTGGTCAATCAGAATGACGCCAAATCGAGCCACCAGCCAGACACCCTTCGCCCTGGTATACGGGGCGGAAGCAGTTCTCTCCACGGAACTCACATACGGGTCGCCTCGAGTGCTCGCTTATGATGAGCTTGAGCAAGAGCAGTTGTGGCAAGATGACGCAACGCTCCATGAGGAAGATCGTCTTTGGGCGGTTGTGAGAGCAGCGCGCTACCAGCAAGCCTTGCGCCGCTACCATAGCCGCAAGGTCCATGCCCGAAGCTTTGAGGAAGGCGACCTTCTTCTTCGGCGTGTTCAATTGGCCAAGAATTCCAACAAGTTGATGTCAAAGTGGGAAGGCCCTCATCGGGTAATACGAGTTACTAGGCCCGATGCAGTCCGCCTGGAGACCGAAGATGCTATTCCGGTGAGCAACTCCTGGAACATCGAACATCTTCGCAAGTTTTACCCATAAGGCGCGGTTGCCGGGTGTCGGTGTCAAAACCGGCGGATCTCGGGTAGGGGGTCCCGAACTGTGCGTCTAGGATCAATGGTAACAGGAAACAGGGGACACAATGCTTTACCCAGGTTCGGGCCCTCTCTATGGAGGTAATACCCTATGTCCTGCTCGATTGATCTTGATGAATATGAGTATTACAAGAGTTGATCTACCACGAGATCGTAATGACTGAACCCTAAAAGTCTAGTCTGGCTATGATTATGAGGATTCGGCCTATCTACGGACCTAGCCCTCCGGTTTATATAGATACAGGAGGGATCTAGGGTTACACAAGGTCAGTTACAAAGAAAGGAATTTTCATAGTTGGTCGCCAAGCTTGCCTTCCACGCCAAGGAGAGTCCTATCTGGACACGGGTGGAGTCTTCGGTCTTCGTATCCTTAGAGCCCATCAGTCCGGCCCATATCCAATAGATCGGACACTCAAGGACCCCTTAGTCCAGGACTCCCTCAGTAGCCCATGAACCAGGCTTCAATGACGATGTGTCCGGCGCGCAGATTGTCTTCGGCATTGCAAGGCAGGTTCTACTTTCCGAATACTCCAGGATAGTCTTCGGATGAAACGAAGGTGTCCAGATCTGCAACAGAAGTACCACACACAACCACAAGGAATATAATATTTCACGAGTCCCATCCGCTGACAACTTTTTGCAAGATGACATCACATCTGTTCGGTCACTATATCGAACCTTTTTTGTCCGCTGTTCCGTGTTTTGAGATGCGGTTTCCATTGGTATGTCGTGTCAAAGCAGAGATCGTGTCCCCTTATTGTGGGATTTTCATCAATGTGGGCGTGGGTAACCCAACCGTGCCATTTACACAGCCCTTGGGAATAGGCGAGTTTTAGGGCGAGTGGGGAGGCGTTCGATATTCACTGCCTTTATACGGGGATAAGTATTCCCCTTTCTTCTCCCACGCCTTCTCTCTTCCTCTGCCCTTCCACTCTTGAGCTCCAGCGCCCAAGTTCTCATCTTATTCCCACTCAAGCTAGAACTCAACCATGTCCGGATCCGGAGGCCAAGGCAAGTGGATGGTCTCCTCCGTCAAGGAGAAGGACATTACTGAGCTTCGGGCGGCCGGGTACTTGGCGAAGGAAATTGCCCACCGTATTCCAGCCCAGGGGCAAGTCATCCCCACGCCGAAGCCCAATGAGAGGGTGGTATTCCTCCCTCATTTCCTCCGTGGGCTAGGGTTTCCACTCCACCCTTTCATCTGCGGGCTGATGTACTATTACAGGGAGAGTGTTGGAAGATGTCCGCGAAGCTGAATTTGAGGATCGATGACCGATAAAGCTCGACGTATGCGGATGCACAAGGTTCGGAACCTTTAGCCTGAGACGAGTCCATAGCTCCGGTGACATAGATGTCACTTGGAATTAAGTCTGTGTGCATCTCCAACACCACTGAGTCTGCGGCTTCCGCGACGGGTTCGAGCTTCTCGTCTACGGATGGCGTGATCTGCTCTGGATCTATGGCTAGAGCAGCTACAGGTACTACCTCCTGGGTATGGACCGATGACAGATTTAGGTCATGTTCATCATGGCGGCAGGGAGCGGCTGCCATGGTATCGAATCCGTCGAAGATCAAGTCTCCGTGGATATCTGCGACGCAGTTCAAGCTTCCAAATTTAACCTGATGGCCAGGGGTGTAGCTTTTGATCTGCTACAGATGGCCAAGCGAGTTGGCCCGCGGTGCGAAGCCGCCATACACGAAGATCTGTCTAGGGAGGAAGACTTCCCCTTGGACAGTATTGTTGTAGATGATTGAAGGAGCCATCAAACCTTTTGAGGATAGCACAGTGGAACTCTCAATGAAAGCACCAATGTCGGTCTCAAAACCGGCCGATCTCGGGTAGGGGGTCCCGAACTGTGCGTCTATGATCGATAGTAACAGGAGACGGGGGACACAATGTTTACCCAGGTTCGGGCCCTCTCTATGGAGGTAATACCCTACTTCCTGCTTGATTGATATCGATGAATATGATTATTACAAGAGTTGATCTACCACGAGATCGTAATGGCTAAACCCTAAAAGTCTAGCCTGACTATGATTATGAGGATGTATCTAAGAACCTAGCCCTCCGGTTTATATAGACATAGGAGGGATCTAGGGTTACACAAGGTCGGTTATAGATAAAGGAATCTTCATAGTTGGTCGCCAAACTTGCCTTCCACTCCAAGGAGAGTTCCATCCAGATACGGGTAGAGTCTTAGGTCTTCGTATCTTCACGGCCTAACAGTCCGGCCCATATCCAATAGGTTGGACGCCCGAGGACCCCTTTGTCCAGGACTCCCTCACCCTCATCCCCTCCCGACAGAGCGGGCCCCTCTAGACATGACGATGCAGCCACAAGAGGATCCCGCCCCCACGGGCCAGCAAGCTATAGAGCCGTCCGCCCTTGTCGTGCCTGAGGGGAGATCGGAGCCTCCGGTGCCCCAAGCCATCCTCGCCGCCGCCTCCTTGGTTGTGGTGCCGCCTCCTCCCCGGGCCCTTTCGCTGGCGGACTGTTGCCCCCCTCATCCGGCTAGGGTCCCTAGAGGAATCCTTGGTCGCACTTGGCCAACTCTGGGCTGACCTCCAAGATGCCGACAGGTGACTTTTGAGGGAAGGCTTGTCTCGGGGTGGCTTTAGGCCAACACTTCCGCCAGGACGACCTAGGACCGGGCTGACAGCACCCCCACAGAGAGCATGAGGGAATCCATGGGGGCTCGCGACGCGGCATTGCCCAGCACACCATCCGTCGAGAAGCACTGAAACAGGGTAGAAGCCAAGATGAATACCCTTCGGGAAGAGCAGGCCACGCACGCCCAATGTCTCCAGCAGTAGGAGGAGGACCTCAAAGCCCACGAAGCGAAGCTCGCTGATCGTGTTGCGAAGTTGGCCCAGGTGACAACCAACCAGGTCACACAGCATGATCACCTGGCCAAGCTGAAGAAGAAAGTGACTGACGCCTAGGCATCACACGTGTGGGTGTCAAAACCGGCGGATCTCGGGTATGGGGTCCCGAACTGTGCGTCTAAGGCGGATGGTAACAGGAGGCAGGGGACACGATGTTTTACTCAGGTTCGGTCCCTCTTGATGGAGGTAAAACCCTACGTCCTGCTTGATTATTCTTGATAATATGAGTAGTACAAGAGTTGATCTACCATGAGATCGGAGAGGCTAAACCCTAGAAGCTAGCCTATGGTATGATTGTATGTTGTCCTACGGACTAAAACCCTCCGGTTTATATAGACACTGGAGGAGGCTAGGGTTACACAAGGTCGGTTACAAAGAAGGAGATATGCATATCCGTATTGCCTAGCTTGCCTTCCATTCCAAGTAGAGTCCCATCCGGACACGGGACGAAGTCTTCAATCTCGTATCTTCATAGTCCAATAGTCCGGCCAAAGGATATAGTCCGGCTGTCCGGAGACCCCCTAATCCAGGACTCCCTCAGTAGCCTCTGAACCAGGCTTCAATGACGATGAGTCCGGCGCGCAGTGTTGTCTTCGGCATTGCAAGGCGGGTTCCTCCTCCGAATACACCACGGAAGAGTTTGAATACAAGGATAGTGTCCGACCCTGCAAAATAAGTTCCACATACCACCCTAGAGAGAATAATATTTCCACAAATCTAATCAGCTGACACATTTTGGCAGCATGACATCACGCCACGGCCCGGTAATTATTTGAACCGTTTTTCTTTAACCAGCGCCGCACAGAACACGAGGCAGTTTCTTCACACGTCTTGTCAAAGCAGAGATTGTGTTCCCCTTATCACGGGATTCTCATCAATACAAACGTGGGTAACCCAACCGCGCCTATTGGTATGACTCCTAGATCTTAGGTAAGTCTCGAACAGCCACGGGGAGGACGCCTGATATTCATCCCCTTCATAAAGGGACAAGGCTTTTTCTTTTTTCCCTCCCAAGCTCATTCGAATCCTTCCCCCGCCTCGAGTTCTAACACCCAAAGCCCAGGTCAGGTGCTTCGGACCTTCAATCATGTCTGGATCCAGCCTTTAAGGCCGGTGGATGCCTTCCTACATCACGGAGGAGGACGTCAAGAAGTTGAGGGAGGCCAGATATTTGACCGCTGAAATTTCGCATAGGCTGCCCGCCCGAGCCCAACTCCCGAACCCAACGAGAGCGTTGTGTTCGTCTCCCACTTCCTCCGAAGACTAGGCCTCACTCTGGATCCCCTTGTTAGGGGTCTTATGTTCTATTACGGGCTGGATTTTCACGATCTGGCCCCGGATTCCCTTCTTCACATCTCGTCATTTATTGTCGTTTGTGAGGCCTTCCTCCGCATTACCCCTCACTTCGGCCTGTGGCTTAAGACCTTTGATGTGAAGCCGAAGATGGTCAAGGGGCAGTGCCTAGCGTGCGGAGGTGCTCTAATAAGCAAATTTGCTGACGCTCCATGGCCAAAGGGTTCCTTTCCAGTGGTGTCCGGATTGTGGCAACGGGAGTGGTTTTACGTCACAGCTCCCCGAAGTGCCAAGTGGGTAGCTGCCCCCACCTTTCGCTCGGGCCCTCCACCACAACTGATGTCATGGATAAGCAGGGGGCTGAGCTAGGGTCCAGCCAAGGACGTGCCAATACTACAGAGCCGTATCCGAGATCTCTTTGAGGGAGATTTCAGTCTGGTTATGCTAACGCAAGTTATGCTGCTTCGTCGAGTCCAGCCTTGCAAACATCGGGCCCTCCGCATGTGGGAATTCAACCCGGAAGGACCGCGCACTATTCAGAATTTCCTCGGCATGACGCATGGGGAGATGTACAAATCGTTCTTCGGACCCCAAATAGAGTGTCCGGACACTTCCGAGGACGTGGGCCTGAGCTGCAACCGCCCCGCTGCCCAAGTAAGTAATACCATGGCCGAACACACTATCCTTTTATTCATCATCACATCATTCTGAAGAATCGCTCTTTGATCAGGACTGGATAACAAAGGCGAACATGATCCGGTGTTCGGCCCCCCTTCCTGAATGCTTGGACAATCCGGTGCAGGAAAAGATGCTCGAGCCAGCACCTTGTCTAGTGCCCTCAAAGGAAGATGAAGGGGGGAATAAAGAGGGCGAAATCGGGCCTCCATCGCTACCTATTACAATCGAGGGAATGAGCACCTCCGCGAGGGAGGATAACCAAGGGGAAGAATCTGACATTCTCTCTCTCCGGGGAAGGAAGAGGACTACCTCTGAAGATCCAGAAATTAAGGTTTCCAAACGAGAGAAGAAATCTCCACCAGAGGGTCCTGCCTCGGTGGGTATTCTTGCCGCACAATGTCCGCGCGGGGATCAGCCCTCTACCGAGCTGTAAGTAATCAAAAAGTACTTAATAGTGAAGATATCCTACCTTACTTCCGAAGACAATAACCGATGCTTGTAAATTGTAGTCCGGATCGCAGCCCTTCTCGACAGAGTTCATCTTCGGGGGATCTTCTTCCGGAGATGATGGAGAGCGAAACGCCTCCCCCGGACTCCCTAGCTCAAGAAGCGGGCGACCTTGAAGTGTCGTCACGAAGGGTATCTCCGGATCCAATATCGCCAGAGGATAACCCTCTGGCTGCCCAGCATCCCTAGTATCCGGCTCCTGAGGAGAGCGACAACAAGGGTCCGTACTGTGTGCGGTCGGACGCACTGAAGGATCTTCTGGGGAAAGCTGTCGTCTCGGAAGCGCATCGTACGCTAATGGGTACAATAATTGAAAGGATTTTATCCGCCGAAAGCGGTTTGCACAAAGCTTTTATGAGTCTGCTGAAAGGCTTCGAGGTACGTAAAACAATGTATTCCTTTAATAGTACCGCATACGTTAGGTATGCCCATGCAGATAGTAGCCCCTGAGACTCTGGTTGTCGTCGAGAATGGCGGCAAACAGAGGATCATAGTCCCAGGTAATAACCAGACCGCCTTTATGTGCAGGTGGTTGAAGCTCCGCTGGCTAGCCGGACTGATGGGTTTGCCAAACTAAAGAGGCAACTGGATGCGGCAGATGCCGACATCGTGCTTGTCAACAAGTGGCTTGACGAGGCACAGGGTGAGTGATTTTTCTGGTGATCGTCACATAATAAGAGCAGTGTGATGCCAGTATCTTTAATATGTTGTGACTGCAGATGGAGCGGCCATCGTGGAGACCCTTCGGGCCGAGCTTGCCGAGCCAAGGAGCAAGCAAGGAGTAGCTATGCAGCCGCTTTACAAGCGGCCGAAGAGTTAAGGGCCAAACAGGACGCACATTACGAGAGCAAAGAAAAAATTGCCAAGATGGCCGTGGAATGAAAAGATGCTGCTGACCGTTACCGGCTTCTTGAAGAGGAAAACCGGGCGAAGGCGACGGACCTGGAGAAGGCCAGGGTGGCTGCCAAGGAAGCCCTCTCCAAAATTAGATCGACGAAGGAGGAGCTGAATCAAGCTGTAGATATCGTGTCTGGGAAGCCCTTCTTGTTGCGGACTAAGTTTGGAGATCCGATGTATGCTCCTCTGGACCGGCTATGGAGTTCTACGGACGCATACATGGATTTGGCTGCAAGTGCTACTGATGCAGCCGAGTACTTCAAGGATCAGAAAGGTCCCGAAGTGGAAAAGCTGTTTTGGTCACAGTTTCACTCTCCAGTCCGTCCGCTGCTGTTGAATGAGCGGTTGACCTGTTGGGTCGAGCTCCATAGGTTGCCCGGACTTGCCATGAGGTCCATTGTGGATCACCTGTGGCTAGGAGGGCCAAGGCCGAGTAGCTACTTTAGCTTAGTGCAACAAATCCTTGAAGCTGTGCCATGCATCGATGATGTAAAGAGAGCATCGTGCATAGAAGGTGTGCGGATGGCCCTTGCCCGTGTCAAAACATACTGGGCGGAAATGGAGGCCACCACTGTTGCGCCACAGGGTTCGGCCATAGGCCGGGTGGCTGCTGAGCACTACTTTGAAGAAGTCCTTGAAGGCGCTCGTTCGATAGAGGCTCAGTGCTCGAAGAATAATTTTTTCCAATGACATGTAGTCCCATTGTACAAACAATGTTTTATTGAATTTATCAAGGCTATATTTATACTTTTGCCCAAAAGTTCTATGATGCCTCATGTGCGGCCGTTTGTGTATATATGTACATAACCTGAAAGATGGCAGTCGTCGGCTTCAGCCCCCATGCATATAACGCGGGGGTGTTCGCAGAAGACGCATGTTCATACTTGATCCAATGTCTTGGTCCATTAAGCAGGTGATAGCGCAGCGAACTAGGCAACCGGACTATAATGCTTTAACACTTTCACTTAGCCAGAGGAGTTTGACAGTGGGGCTATTATATAGCCCCTGATGGCTCCGCGCTCATCCGGATTCAGGGCGCGTACATGCCTGGCCGGGAAACGGCCCTTCGTTAAGGCGGAGGAATCCTGAAGATTCCGCTAGGTCATCGAGTGGTTGACCAGTCTCACGCTATATCATGACAGTTAGTTTTTGGCTTTCTCTACTAAGGTGCTCGTCCGGATGAACTAGGGCACAATCGCAGTAGTTCTCCTGGTGCCGCTTTAGCCGATAGAGCGGAACGTAAAGCAGCAAAACACAGGAGCCGGGCAAACCCAACATTTGACCAAAGTCATGATTCGGAGCTGATGCATATAAGGCCAAACTCGCGACACCGAACACTCCCTAAGGTATTCGGTCTTTATGATGTAAACCGGGCCTAAACAATGCCCTTCTAATAAGCCCTTGGTGTCCAGGTACATGCAGTATTATGACATGGCCACATGGCAATACGTTAGCATCCTTCTCAATTGTACTGAGAATCCGAGGGATGTGTATCAACAAGAGATAGTAAAAAAGGTTTACGGAGGGTCTTAATCTAAAAAGAATCCTTGGAACGGGTCCCTGCTGTACGTCTGCGCCTGTGTCTCTGTTGTGCCGTATTCCGGACGGGTGTACCACGATGGTCATCTGAAAAAGAAAGGAACTTAATTGAAAAGTTGTCGTGAAAAAGGTAGGTTATACTAAATAAACCATGTACAGTTCGAAATGAGTAAAGTTGAGCCTAATTGTCACTTGTTTGCGCGCGTTGAGCCCCTTGTATTGTAATAGGGGTATAGCCATCAAACCTGTATTAATTACATAGCTGCGCCAGACTCATCCAACCGTGTCCGTGGTCTTAATGACCTGTCAGATGCTTTAGTTGGTGAGGCCGTTTAGTGTGCGGCTGCCAAGGCAGCCGCACGGTCTTCCGCGCGTGAGGAGCGCTCAATATTTCCATTTGCTGTAATGATGCCACGTGGACCGGGCATCTTAAGCATGAGAGAAGCGTAATGCGGTATTGCGTTAAAGCGAGCGAAAGCTTCGCGTCCAAGTAGTGCTTGATAGCCACTTTGGAACAGAGCGATGTAGAACGTTAAATTTTCGCTGCGGAAGTTATCGGGAAAGCCGAATATAACCTCTAGTAGCAGGGAGCCCGTGCAATGGGCCTCTATGCTTGGCGTTACTCATTTAAAGGTAGTATTGCTGCGCTAATTTTAGTTGGGTCTATCCCCATTTTGCGGACTGTGTCCTGATATATCAGGTTTAAACTGCTGTCGTCGTCCATCAGGACTCATGTGAAGTGGTATCCGTCAATTATTGGGTCCAATACCAAGGCAGCCCATCCCGCGCTCCGGATACTTGCCGAGTAATCCCGATGGTCAAAGGTGATCGGTTGGGATGACCAGTGGCAGAACTCCGCGTGATAGGCCCTGGGGCATGTGTCACTAGGAATGCCGCTTTGTTTCTCCCCTTTGTTACGTGTAACATGTTTACTGTTTTGACTTCTGGTGGGAATTTCTTCTGTTCCCCAGTGCTTTGCTTGCGAGGCTTGTCCTCTTCTTCGCTTGGTCTATCCTGCCTCTTATTTTCGGCATTGAGCTTGCCGGACTGCTTGAAAACCCAACATTCTCTATGGGTATGATTTGCAGGTTTATCGAGGGTGCTGTGGATCTGACATATTTTATCCAGAATCTTGTTTAGGCTGGACAGTTCGTCTCTGTTGCCTTTGGAGGGCAGCTTTTGTTGACCTGGCCGAGAGCTTCTAAATCCGGCGTTTACCGACGTGCTCTTTGGGCTGTCTTCTTTATTCCGGCGCTTGTTTTTGCTGCGTCGTGGTTTCCCGTTTTCGTCCCTGAGTTCGGATGTACTTGGGTCGCTGGTGCTGCATCGGCCTAACCAGCTATCCTCGCCCGCGCAAAAGCGGGTCATGAGGCTTGTTAATGCTGCCATTATTCTCGGCTTTTCTTGGCCGAGGTGTCTGGCAAGCCATTCGTCTCGAACGCTGTGCTTAAAAGCTGCTAAGGCTTCAGCGTCTAGATAGTCGACTATTTGGTTCTTTTTAGTGAGAAACCTGTTCCAAAGCTTTCGGGCTGACTCTCCGGGCTGTTGAGTTATATGACTCAAATCGTCTGCATCCGGTGGTCGGACATAGGTCCCTTGAAAATTTGCTTGAAAAGCGTCTTCTAGCTCTTCCCAGCTTCCAATGGAGTTTTCGGGGAGGCTTTTAAGCCAGTGCCGAGCTCGCCCTTTGAGCTTGAGGGGTAAGTACTTGATGGCGTGGAGGTCGTCTCCTCGATCCATATGGATATGGAGGATGTAGTCCTCAATCCAGACCCCAGGGTCTGTCATGCCATCGTACGCCTCTATGTTTATGGGTTTGAATCCCTCTGGAAATTCGTGGTCCAGCACCTCATCGGTGAAACATAGGGGGTGTGCGGCACCCCTGTATTTGGGTGTACCGTGGTGTTGGGATGTTTTTTGTGTTGCATTGCATGCTGGAGCGCACTTGCATGGCCCATAGATGGAACTGGTTGCGCCATCCTTTTGATGCGAGCCCTCATGCGGATCGCATACTGGCTTATGTGCGGCGTCGTTTGCGGCTCTATGTTGGCCACGAGGTCGTCTATCCGACCGGATGGCCATTTTGTTTTTTGATTGCGGGGGATCTAAGGCCTCCTCATCGAATTCAGGTAGCAAATTTCGCTTCGGGTAGCTCTTGGTGTGGCGATTACCGCCGTACTTCGCTTCAGTGTTGAGTACTTCACTCCATCTAATTCTGAGTGTGTCTTGTGCAGCCCTGAGCCTTTGCTTCTGCTTTTTCAGACTCCTCGCAGTGGCAACAAGCCTTTTATGGGTATTCTATTGCTCCGGGTGCCTGTCCGGTGTGATGTTATTCGGACTGTTATCTTTGACGGAATCGGGTTGTTCGGTTTGATTCTCCGTGTTGCCGTGGTCGGATGATGGTTCAATGCTGTGTTTGTCGTCTGCTGGCTCGCCTTGCTCTATCGCTGGGTTTATATGATCGCTGCTTCTGCCGAGGCAGGATTTGGAGCGGCGCTTACGTCACCGCTTTGACTGCTTATCGAGGGAACAACCCTTCGATGCGTCCTTCTGTTCTTCGTCGTCGTTTTCTTTGGGTGTGTCCACCATGTATACATCATATGATGAAGTGGGCGTCCAGTGCCCTATGGGCAGTGGTTCCTGTTCGTCTCCTGCATCATCGTCCATACCGTTGATGCCTTCAGAGTCGAAGTCGAGCATGTCGGTCAAATCGTCGACAGTGGCTACTAAGTGGATGGTGGGTGGGCGGCGAATTTCTTCGTCATCTGCATCCCAATTCTACCGGACATGGTTCGGCCAGGAGCTCTCCTGACAGAGAGAGAGAGAGACCTTAATGAGTTCAGTATGTCACCGAAGGGCGAGTGCTGAAAGATATCCGCGGAGGTGAACTCCATGATCGGCGCCCAATTGGATTCGATAGGCACGGGCGCAGGAGGTTCGGAGTCCGTGGCCGGGGAAGAATCCGGCAGTTTGGCGTCACGGCTCTCATGAAGGGTCAGGTCGATACTCGGCTCGATCGCCGATGAGAGTGCGGCCTCCGCGGCGGGGTCTATCCACCTGTCACTGGATGACGCAATTGGCTCCAATTTGAGGGTCGGAGCGATCGCCGGTGCGATCTCCCGAACATTATCCGATGGTAGAGCTAAGTCGTGCTCATCGAGACCGTGAGGCGCACTCGGCAAGGGCTCGAATCCGTCGAAGATCAAGTCCCCGTGGATGTCGGCTCTGTAGTTCAAGTTTCCAAATCTGACCTGATAGCCAGGGGCGTAACTCTCGATCTACTCTAGATGGCCAAGCGAGTTGGCCCGTAGTGCGAAGCCGCCGAATACAAAGATCTGTTCGGGGAGAAAAGTCTCACCCTGGACTGCATCGCTATCGATGATCGAAGGAGCCATCAAGCCTAATGATGACGACATAGAGGAACTCTCAATGGAAGCACCAATGTTGGTGTCAAAACCGGCGGATCTCGGGTAGGGGGTCCCGAACTATGCGTCTAAGGCGGATGGTAACAGGAGGCAGGGGACACGATGTTTTACCCAGGTTCGGGCCCTCTTGATGGAGGTAAAACCCTATGTCCTGCTTGATTATTATTGATAATATGAGTAGTACAAGAGTTGATCTACCACGAGATCGGAGAGGCTAAACCCTAGAAGCTAGCCTATGGTATGATTGTATGTTGTCCTACGGACTAAAACCCTCCGGTTTATATAGACACAGGAGGAGGCTAGGGTTACACAAGGTCGGTTACAAAGACGCAGATATGCATATCCGTATTGCCTAGCTTGCCTTCCACGCCAAGTAGAGTCCCATCCGGACACGGGCCGAAGTCTTCAATCTCGCATCTTCATAGTCCAATAGTCCGGCTGTCCGGAGACCCCCTAATCCAGGACTCCCTCAACACGCCCAACACGTCTATGAGGCGGCAGCCCAGCTGGAGGCCAGGAAGAAGATCCTGGCTACTGCTGAGAAGAAGGCAGCCGCAGAACATGACGCCTACCCCTCCCTCAAGCTCAAGTCTCGCGACACACTGCGCTCCATCTGTAGGGGAGGGTATGAGGAGCTATTGGCAACCCTCAAGGATGGCTTTGTCGGGCTCTCCTCCAAGCATGAGGAAGCGCTCCCGGGTGTTGCCGCCAAAGTGGACTCCCTCTTGGAGGAGGACTGCCGCTCGCTCTTCTCCGTGGATGCAACACGCGTCTTTGGCCAGCTCTTCCTTCAGGACCCTGACTTTGACTTGAGCACGTGATCTGTTCGATTGCTCCTGAGTCCCACGCCACTGCCAAGGCGGCCGTGAAGGATCATGTGGACGCACTGCTGAAGAAGTTCCTCTGTGTCCCTGACCTTGAGACTCTGGCAAAGGAGGTCAGCGGCGGCGGCGCTGATGGCGTTAGCGACGTTGATGATGGGCTTCCAGCGATCGGAACAAGCGGTGGCAATGACTAAGGCGGTGGTGGCGCTTCTTCCTAGTTTTATTCCTGCAACATCTACCATGCCTCGTGAAAGCGTAAAACTTCTGTTTGAATTTGTGGAACACCTCGCACTTGTAATAACTTGCTAGAACTCCGTGATTTTCTTTCCCTGTGTGGTTTCCTTCTTGTTTGCTTTTGTGTTCTGCGTCGGTAGGGCCCAGCCCCACGCGTACGTTGATCGCCGTTGGGACATCCGGATCACCAGGACGAGACCTAGGGGCGAGCGGCTACGTGACTAGTGAGGCCCCTGAGTCGCGATGCTCAGGGGTCCCCCTTGACGTGTGAACAACCCTCATGAAGGAAATGTAAGCAGCGCCTAAGCTAATCCGGAGTCCTCCATACCTTTCCTCTCCGGCTTTTGCCTGGGAAGGATGCGAGAAGACCAGGTACCGGGGACCTGGTGAGGTGGGACATGCCAGGCCTAGCCTGAGAACAGCCCCCGTGTCCAGCATTCTCGCGTGTATCTCCTGTGGGGAAGATGATGCGGAGCATTCTACGATCATCCCCATGTACAATCGAGCATACGCCATTGGACACAAGGTGAACTCGCTCCTTTCCGAATCTTCCCTTTCCGCATGTAAGACATGGATGCTACTTCAAGCGCGGACCTTGTGCATACCCAGGTACACCCGAGGAGACCATGGATAACCCAAGGACCAAGGCCAAGCGTGCGCGGAAGCGACGACGGAAGAAGACGGAGACAACTCCAGGACCCGGACATCCAGCCCCAGGCCCGGACATCCAGCCATTGGAGATGACCCCTACAACAACAGCCTCCCAGCCGCCAAGTGCTATAGGCCCTGGACATCCGGCCTCGGCCCCGGAAATCCGGACACCGCCGAACCCGAGAGCAACAAGACCAACCCCGCCAGCCCGGACATCCGGCCCGTCGCGAAGCCCCGGACATCCGGCCCCCAGCCCGGACATCCGACGCCTGTCTGCGCACAGTGAACGGGCCAAGGGCCCATGTATCCCTCGTTCCCACTTACCCCTTCGTGGCTTAGACTATATATACTTCCTCACCTCCTTCTAGTTAGGGTTAGCATTGGTTTAGCTCATGTTTAGAGATAGAGCTACACTCATCCATATCTGATCTACTCCACGAGAGAGACAGCGGCCTCTATGGAGAAGATCCCTTTGGATTCAAGACCTCCTTGCGGAGAAGAACTTCAAGACCTCCTCACAGGGAAGACCGGTTATCTCTTGTATCGTCCGTTGTTGACTTTGGATCTTGTATCTTCCTTTGTGTTCATGGATCTAGCGCATGTGTGACCATTCTTGTTGGTTTGAGTGTTCTCTTGTGTTCCCCTCGTGATTTTCCCCTCGTTTTCCTCCTCGTGTTCTTCATGTTCATCGCAGGATTCACTCCTTTCGTGAAAGATCGGCCCCTAGGGTTCCTACCCTACATCATTTGGTATCATGAGCCACATTTATCACGATTTCGGAGCCTCCCCTCTTTGTTTTCTAGCCTAATTATGTTGTGTTCTTCCTCAATTTCCAAAATCCCGACCAAAAATAGCCCCAATTTTTTTTGTGATTTGTTGGTTTGATGAAGTTTTGTTGATTTTGATCCATGATTTGCTTGGTTTGGAGTGGATCTAGCATATCCCTAATTTTCCCCACTTTCCATCCACAAAATCTATCAAATTTTGCCCTTGGAATCATCAATTTCCGCCCCCAATTTGAAAATTTCCGCCCCAAACGAGATCTGGATTCATCGGGCCAGACATCTGGGCCATCGGGCCGGACATCTGGCTCCTGGAGCACCAAATCTGCTCGGTTCTGGACATCAGGTCCCGGATGTCCGGCCCTGAGCCCGGATGTCCGGCCCCTGACATCTCAGCCACCCCCGTTTCACCGTTTTGTCCATAACTAATTCATCCGGAGTCCGATTTTCGCGTTCTTTAGCTCGTTGAAAAGCTCTTGACATCCCCCTTCCAACAAAAATACTACCATAACCATTTGACTCTATCAAATTTTTGGAACTTTGGCATCTTTGCCTAGGGATTCCACCACAACCTCCGCATAACCACCACCGACTTCCGCAACCTAACCAATTTTGTTCCTTATAGCATTTGTGGTTGCTTGAGTAGTGATTCGAGTCTCCTAAGGTGTTTAGGCTACTTAGGGACGATTGCTTCTTCATCAACCACCACCACCGCCATAACTCCCACATAGGCTTGTCCACCATACACTTCCACCACCCCGACTTAACCCAATTTCGTTTGTGTTGTGAGTTGTGTCTCCTAAGGTGTTTAGGCTACTTAGGGACCGTGCTTCCAACTCCGACATCGTGTATAGCCAACCTTACCCTCCACTTCCGCATTGCCTACTCGTATAACCCATCATTGCACTTCCACAAAACCACCACCGCATTCCCGCTACCACCATTTGACGTTTGAGATTTTGAGTTCGCGGTTTTTTCGTTTCCTAAGGTGTTTCGGCTACTTAGGGACGAGTCTCCATCATCTTGGTATCTCCATCAAGATCACCGCCACCCATCATCACCACGGACGGTAACCTCCATATCATCTTGGTATCGTGGTATCCCTCCATTGTATATTGCCTTGTCATTGCATTGATAACACCTAGCCCATTTTGCGTCACTTGCCTATCAAGACTAGCCATTTGAGTATTGCCGGCAACGTTACTTGTGCACATTAGTGATCTACACCATACATTGCATACATACCATATCATATCGGTATCATATCATCCCTTGTGCAACAAGTTTGTTCTCGCATATATACAATTGCTATCTTGGTTTGTGCATTTCGCATTTTGGCCTTATAAAAAAAAGAATAAAGCTTTTAAGCAAAGAAAAAGAGTGAATAAAGAGCTTGTAAGCAAGTGCCATAGCATCATACAACATTGTCATATCCGATCATCTTGGATCATACCACCGGAACATCATATACATAATATACTTGGGATAGAAGTTCATACATTTTGCATCTTATAGGTTGTGCACAAGTGTCGTATCCGCCTATTGAGAAATCGTGCTAGCGTCTCTCTTGAGTTGTGCAACACGAGTGTTTTCCATGGATTCCACATTTTGTGCTCATCCTTGGTTGCACGACCCCATTTATCTATCCGTGTGTGTGTTTCCGTGTGCCACCCATATTGCTCTTGGTCTACTTGTTACACTTGCGAATTTGTGAATCTCTTTCAACATTATTGACTCTTGATAACATTTTACATCAAATTTTTGTGCCACTATCCTCACCGAGCTCCACCATAAGCCTTATTTGTGTAGGAGTGAGAAACCGACAAGAATTGGTACCAATTGTGCTATTTCCTTGTCCACATTGGAGTGATCATTGATCCACTTTCAACTTCGGTCAAGGTATATTTGGTATTCGTTCTTCTCTTTCTACCACTCACATTTTTCTCTTGGAGTGATGGATAGGCAAGGCATTTCATCTCCGGTCTTCCACAACAACGACAGCGTGAACAACTACATCACCAAAGCGTCAATCTTCGATCTACAACAACAAATGCAAGGCGCACAATCAAGATTGCGAGAGCGCATCGAGAACCTCTCCATTGACATTCGCCACTCCGAAGTGAGGAAAAGGGACTACATCGACAACAATCTTTCCGAACAAAAGGAGGAGCAAGATGCAAGGATGGAGGAGATTCGGACCTTGTTGATCAACCGCTCTTCCCCTTCATCATCCTCAAGGCGGCGACATTCCAATCACAAGTCTTTGGAGTGCAAAAATGATGCAAGCCCAAGTCGTCCACGTCCACATCTCCATGGCGACCACCATCACGTTCGTGATCCACCTCGTCATGAAGGGCAAGTCACCTCCAAGCAACATGTGCACGACGACGACAAACAACATCTACTACGAGCTCAAGTGCGACAACGCCAACATCATCATGACGATGCTCACCAAGTGCAAATGCACAAGTCCCAACAAGCCCTACTTCATGCCAAGGCCAAGCTTCAAGAGCAAAAGAGAAGACCGCGAGACAAGCACCACCAAGAGGACGCTACGGCTACTACCACCACCACTTCAGCATCTTCGCCAAGTGCTATCAATGAATATTTGCCTTCGGACATACGACATCTTCGCCTACTTCCCGTGAGTTTGCCTACATCGACATCTTCAATAATGAGGCGACCACCTATGAGCGAGGGAAACACTTCCATCTTTGGAAGCCCCCAAGGAAGATGGCCGAGCATGGGAGATTCCCTTCGGTCATAGAGACAAGCTACGAGGTGCCACATCACATGGACCTCCAACAACAAGACGGCGACAAGAAGGTCGAGCAAGGGCCATCCCCTTCGACCACGGCGACGAGCATGAACCTCTTCAACAACATGAAGACGACGCCCATATTGGACTCATACTCCGAGTCAAGCTACGAGACTGCACATGAGACCTTATCTTTGGTCTTAGAGGAGAGTGATGATGTGCCATCTTCGACCTTCATCCATGGCCACGACCACATGAGTGACATGATTGACTCCACCATATGTGACATTGAGTGCATTTCCTATGAGAGGATGAGTGTGACCACCACTAGCCCCACACATGAGAGCATGCCACACATCCTATGCGAGGTTGAGAGCCATTTGAGTGACTCCACCAACCATATGAGTGAGAGCATCCAAGAGGGAGTGAGTGAGCCACAACACTTAGTGAGTGAGGTAGTTAACACGGCATGTGAGGCCACTATTATTTCTAATGACTTAACCTCTACTCCGAGTGTGTTTTCTTCTTTGGTGCTAGGTCTCCTACATGACGACACGCCTATCCTCGACGAGTCCATACCTCCAACGACGACGATGGCCATGGTGGAAGAAGATGCACCCCCCACATGGTTCCATCAAGATGAAGATGACCACGACTTCGTCTTCGACACCTCACCTACAACAGATGAGCGATGCTCCAAAGGTAACATAGGTGATGGTGCTTCTGTTGTCCCACTAGTGGACTATCTCACCAATGATTGCTTGCATGATGTTGATACACTTGTTCCCATGCTTCATGCTAGTGCAACATGTTCATGTAATGATTTACCTATTTATGATGAATATGATGATGAGCATGTTGAATTGCCTAGTTGTGATGCTATGCTACATAGAATATCATGTGAAAATTCTATTGGTCACATCATGTTTGATCATCCTTTAAACATGCCATATGCTATGAGTGAGATATCCCATATTGCATCATTTAAATCTGAACATAGTAACTATGCATGCCCCATTGAAATCAATCCCATTTGCACTTATGGCATAGATGACGAGATGATGGTCTTTGGCTTTTGTTTTTCATGTGATGATATTGCCATGCTTCCTTTACATGATTTGCGCAATTCATCTCTATGCCATGCCATGATCACATTGGTCCAAACATGCATTGTTTTGAATGTTGTCAATATTCTCCATGTGATGTTTCCATTAATGCTCATGAGGAGACCCCCATAGTTTCCTCATACATATTAGGAGATTTTGATGCATTCTATACTTTGCATGATTCTCATAATTGCTTGCACCATATGCATTCCATGAATAACAAGGCTCTACATATTTCTCATGATGCATTGCCCAATTTGAGTCTCCATTATGCTATACAAAACAACAAACCAATCATGATGGATGCCATGTTTCTATATCATGAATCTCATTTATTTGAGCATTGGCTATTTTGTGCTAACCAACACTTGCACATGCGCATCATGATGGATGATGTGTACATCTACCACGCACACACAATTTTCCCTTTGGCTTTGTTTTGTGTAGGTCCTCACGTATACTTGTCAACCTCTCAATCCCAAGATTTGACGAAACGAGCTCTTGAGAGCAAAGATGACTTCGGATCCCGTGAACTATCCGTCCCACCACTCTCTTCGCGCAACGACTACACACATCTCTTTCACTTGGCTCTCACACGGCTATGGGCTATATACCGCTTGTCGCTTCATGCTCATTTTGTCGTGTTCACTTTGCATGCTATGCTTGCTTTTATGCCTTTGCCATACAATTGTGACCCTTGCTTGCATCTACCCATGATTCACCTTTATGCTACCCCTATGTGTATTTGCATGCTTGGTGGAGATCCTTGTTGCTATTGCCATGTGAACCATGAACCTCTTTTGCTCATATATTGCTTCCATACTTGTGATATGTCATGTGCATTATGTATGCCCGCCATTTGCACACATGACATGCTTGCCATGATTACTCCTAGTACATTACATCTTTGCACTACTAGCTTGCTTGATTTGATCACTATGATTGATTGCTTTGTCACATCACCCATGTTCCATTCTTACTTGCTTTCTTGGGTTGATGACATATATGTTCATGCCTCTCACATGATACATCTTGTTCATTGTCGCTTGCCTCCAATTGTTGCATCTATGCTTATCGATCTCGGAGACTTGGACATATTACTTGTGATGCATGCTTGTTTACTTGAGCCTATTGTATTTGGTTGTTCTCGCATCATCATATGCCTCCATACTATGAAATGTTCCCTTGTCATTTCTTATGATGAGCATGATGCACACACTTATTGGGTATTTTACCACACGAATGATAGGTTTTGCATCTCCGCTAACCTCGTTTGTTTTTTCTGAGTGTTTGTCATGTTCTTTCATGTTAAAGGATTCACAAGGTGATATCGTCATGACACAATTTGGTCATGTGAAGGCATACACGATGTGCAACACCAACATTTGCGAGAATCTCCTAATGGTGAACTCCTTCCCTTTGAGCCATCCTCAAATATGCATATTGGATGGGTCATTATTTCATTGTTGTCTCCTCCTTCTTGTCTACATGTTACACCTATTGGATGGAGGACCGACATTGGGGATGGAACCCATGGACCTTCAAGTTAAGGAGCACTCGGACTTATTGGAAGCACTTTCGAACCTGCACTCATGCCACGACATTGAGCATTGACACCTTGGAGTACTTGGATTGCGCCATGCCTTCCACTTCGTCCAACTACAAGTCCGTCCACGACAACTATTTCCATGGTGATGAGGTTTTTGACCCGAGGTCGGATCTTTCCCAAGGGAGAGGAGATGATGCGGAGAATTCCACGATCATCCCCATGTACACTCGAGCATACGCCATTGGACACAAGGTGAACTCGCTCCTTTCCGAATCTTCCCTTTCCGCATGTAAGACATGGATGCTACTTCAAGAGCGGACCTTGTGCATACCCAGGTACACCCAAGGAGACCATGGAGAACCCAAGGACCAAGGCCAAGCGTGCGCGGAAGCGACGACGGAAGAAGATAGAGACAGCTCCAGGACCTGGACATCCGGCCCCAGGCCCGGACATCCGGCCGCTGGAGATGACCCCTACAACAACAGCCTCCCAGCCGCCAAGTGCTATAGGCCCCGGACATCCGGCGTCTGCCTCGGACATCTGGCGCCTCGCCAAGTCCAGGAAATCCGGCCTCAGCCCTGGAAATCCGGACACCGCCGAACCCGAGAGCAACAAGACCAACCCCGCCAGCCCGGACATCCAGCCCATTGCGAAGCCCCGGACATCCGGCCCCCAGCCCGGACATCCGGCGCCTGTCTGCGCACAGTGAACGGGCCAAGGGCCCATGTATCCCTCTTTCCCACTTACCCCTTCGTCGCTTAGACTATATATACTCCCCCACCTCCTTCTAGGTAGGGTTAGCGTTGGTTTAGCTCATGTTTAGAGATAGAGCTATGCTCATCCATATCGGATCTACTCCACGAGAGAGACCGCGACCTCTATGGAGAAGATCCCTTTGGATTCAAGACCTCCTTGCGGAGAAGAACTTCAAGACCTCCTCACGGAGAAGACCGGTTACCTCTTGTATCGTCCGTTGTTGACTTTGGATCTTGTATCTTCCTTTGTGTTCATGGATCTAGCGCATGTGTGATCATTCTTGTTGGTTTGAGTGTTCTCTTGTGTTCCCCTCGTGATTTTCCCCTCGTTTTCCTCCTCGTGTTCTTCATGTTCATCGTGGGATTCACTCCTTTCGTGAAAGATCGGCCCCTAGGGTTCCTACCCTACATCAGAAGATGCATGATAGGACCGTAAGAAGAGCCGATATGGAATCCTAAGGTTGGTGCGGCCGCTAGGGTGCCTTTAGTTGTTTATTCACCAGTGCAGAGCATGGTGTTTCCACTTTGGCATGGGCATAGTCGCTCCGCGACCATGTCGTCCGCCAGCGCGGAGCATGGGGCTTCCACTGGTGTGTGGGGGGAGTTCCCTCGTGGGGAGACTCTGGGGCATGTACAGCCCCGTTCGTCCGCATGGCTAGCACGACAAAACTAGAGGAGGTATATCTGGGCACTCGTGAGCCAGCGCGGGACTCATGAGGCCCTACCTCAAGGCGGGTTGCACCTAGATTTTAGCGCGATGCGCGCTCTAGGAACCTGTGGGGCGGGTGGGGGTCCTGCGACGAATGCCCCTCCGGAGGTTATCGCATGAGAAGACCGAACACCAATGACCCCAGGAGGTGACATGAACGAGACCGGCCCGCCAGACAGAGATCAGCCATTGGTTTTATCGATGCTGCAGGGACGGGCCCGAGCACAGACGTCGTGCCAAGTCCTCTCATGCAACGATCCCACGGAAAAACACCTTGAGCACGGCTCGCGCTATGGCGAAGCGCCGAACTGCGGTTGTATGAACCGGGCCGCGCGCCCTTACTCGCCCACAAGCGATTAGCTCATGGGAGAACAATGCACCAAGGACCCTGGGAGGTGACGCTGTGACGCCCCAAGACCGGCGCTCTAGATGCCTTCCAGGGCTTCCGAGGATCATCATGTGATTTGTTTTGCTTGTTGCATTCATCATTGCATACTTTGCATTGCATCATGTCATCATGTATCATATCATTAATTCTTTCGCAACTCAACTAAATAAATCGTATGGATCTTCGGTCCATTTAAATTGAGGGAATGCACATGGTGTTTTCTCTTTATAACACAGCCTCCTAATAATTATGGAGCTATTATAAATATTCCATTTGTTTGGAATTAACCGGAACACACTTGCAAAATAAATGCCAATGCCTTTGTTATCACAACTCTTGGCCACTAACTTTGTTATTTATTCTTTCATCATATTCCGGAGCCCCACCAAAAATCCGAACATTTTTGGACCACCCGTTTACCAAGCCCTAGTTCAAACCCATTTGAATTAAATTCAAATGAGTTTGAATCACATCTTTTAATCATGCCTCTCCTATTTTTCGTGGAATGTGCACATTTTTACGAGTCCGTGAATATTACCCCCATGCCCAAATTCCACCCCTACCTTCTCTCTCTTTACTTTCTCTTTTTCTGTTTTGTTTTAAAAATGGAAAAAGTGAGAAGAGAGAGCCAGGCCGGCCCATTTGCCTCTAAGCCCATAGCCAGGCCTGCCTGATCCCCACCTAACCCTAGGCCCGACCACTCCCTCTCGATCTCTTCCTCTGCCCGCCGCCACCACGCTCGACCCCCACCTCTCGCCCGTGATCCCTTCTCCCTCTCTCGATCCCCTACCCTCGTTCCTTCGAGCGAGACCCCCGCGCCCGACCTCCTCCTCGACGCCGGCGCCGCCGCTGAGCGATGTCCCTCCGTGCAGCGCCTCCTGCTTCCCTCCAACCCCGCAGCCCTCGTGCTCATCTCCCTCTCCTCCTCTCGCGCCACCGCCGTGCCATGGTTGCAGCCCTCTAGCTCCATCATTGCTCTGCCGCGGCTACGCCGCAGCGTCGTCCTCCGATGCCGGCGAGCACAAGATGCCCCGTCACCATGTACCTCAACTGCCTCTGCTTCCCTTGACGCCGTGCCGGCGACCTTGGTTCACCATGGATGGCCGACTTTGCCAAGCTTCTTGCCGCGAGCGCTCGGTTCCCCTGCCATGTCCTCCTCCACCTCGCCGGACTCTCCTTCCTCCCGAGCGCCTACCTCTCCTGCAAGGCTGCCCCTCGCCTTACCGCCACCGACCAGCGCAACAAACGCAAGAGATTGCCAGGGTCTCGGTCCCCTGCTCGTGCCTGAGCCACTCAGTCCTCCTCGATCTCCTCGGCTCCCTCCACCGGAGCCGGCCTACTCCGGCTACCTCCTCTGCCTCGCACCTGCACGTCATCCTTGGGATCCGCAAGCAGCAGCTCCGAAGCACTCCAGCAGCCCGAGGCTGTAGCAGCATCCGTCCAGGCGTGTCGGGCTCCCGAGCGCCTCCTCCCGCCCGCCCGGCGTGCAGCAGCAGCGTACCACATCGCCCTTCATGCGCCTCCGCTTTCTGTTGATGCTAAGACCATGGCTCTAAGACCATATCCGGTTCGTCAAGTACCATTGTCTCAGATTGCGCCAAGTACCACGACGCCCAGAGCCCTCGGATCTATCAAGTTCGACTACAACATGTGTACAACTACGCGGACTCGCCAAGTACCACTTCATGTCGGCAAGACCCACAAGTCGGACCCCGAACGATCGACGACTCGTGGACCATGTACAACTTCAGGCGCCGACCACCCGGGTAGCACAAATGCCAAGTACCCCAGAGACCACTTGGACGTCAAGTACCGTCGAACCGCGAAGACTCTGTAGACGTCAAGTTCCTCGCGTGACCCTGAACATCTACGGTAACTTGTGCGACTAAGAACGTGAACCACTACCGTCGAACCCCGAAGGACTCGGATTCGTCAAGTCCCCCTCTGAACCGGCAACCACTACTTCCGCTAACATCGAACCTGAACCATCCGGAAACGCGTGCTTCAAAGGTATACCCCTGAGACGACCGTCCGAGAACGAATGCTTGTGATGTGATGTATGAGATGATCGTGGTTGCACCGTGTCCGAGTTGTTCTTTGCGAGTTCCTCGTTGCCTTGCCGTCGACATGTGGGAACCCGATATCCGGGAGCACCCCATCATCTTGCATGACACACTCACACCCACTTCCTTTTGCACCGGTATCCCCGTGAGCTACCGGATCATCAGAATGTTGTCGTGGCATCATTTTCAGTTCGCCGCCGTGGCACCTTTTCCATCGTAGTTGCCGTGGCACCCCTTTCATTTCCGCCACGATGACAAAATGCTTCACATCATGCTGTTATCAACATTTTCATAATTATTGCATAAAACTTTAAAATGTCATCCACATCATGATAACAACATCAAGAATGTTTAAATTGTTGTTTGCTTCAATTGCTAAATGACAAGTGGGGATTTACCCGAATGGTTATTTGTTATTTCCGACCTCACTTAAAATTGCCTAAAATTTGTAGTTTAGTTTTGCCTCAACTCTTTCCATGTTTAACAACATTTAATATTGTTGGGTACATAAACAAGAGAGAACTAAATAATTGATGTGGTGTTTCGTCAATATGCAACACGTTGCATATTGAGCTCCACTTAATTTGTAGTATTGTTTGTTTGCATATTGCCATGCCATGCCTCTTTAAACTATGCAGGTTTCCACTTTAAGCAATGATTTTAGAATCCGATTCAATAGAAAATGAGAAGACATCCATCATTCTTGATTGTGCATCATGCCATGTTTATGTGATGGTTGTTTACTATGTTGCTTGCTTCTTTCCGGGTTGCTTCTCTCGTTAGCTTTGGTTTCGTTCTGGAGTTGTGAGGATTCGTTCGACTACGTCCGTTTGTCTCCTTCATGGACTTGTTCTTCTTCCTTGCGGGATCTCAGGCAAGATGACCACACCCTCGAAATCACTTCTATCTTTGCTTGCTAGTTGTTCTCTCTATTGCTATGTCGCGCTACCTACCACTTGCTATATCATGCCTCCCACATTGCCATGTCAAGCCTCTAACCCACCTTCCTAGCAAACTGTTGTTTGGCTATGTTACCGCTTTTGCTCAGCCCCTCTCATAGCGTTGTTAGTTGCAGGTGAAGATGAAGTTTGTTCCATGTTGGAACATGGATATGCTGGGATATCAAAATATCTCTTATTTTAATTAATGCATCTATATACTTGGTAAAGGGTGGAAGGCTCGGCCTTATGCCTGGTGTTTTGTTCCACTCTTACCGCCCTAGTTTCCGTCATACCGGTGTTATGTTCCTTGATTTTGCGTTCCTTACGCGGTTGGGTGTTATGGGAACCCTTTGACAGTTCGCTTTGAATAAAACTCCTCCAGCAAGGCCCAACCTTGGTTTTACATTTGCCTAACAACCTAAGCCTTTTTCCCTTAGGTTTCCGGAGCCCGAGGGTCATCTTTATTTTAACCCCCCCGGGCCAGTGCTCCTCTGAGTGTTGGTCCAAACTAGAGCCCCTTGCAGGGCCACCTCGGGGAAAAGTGAGGGTTGGTTTTAGTTGTACAGACTGCTCATTCGGTGTGCCTTGAGAACGAGATATGTGCAGCTCCTATCGGGATTTGTCGGCACATTCGGGCGGCTTTGCTGGTCTTGTTTTACCATTGTCAAAATGTCTTGTAACCGGGATTCCGAGACTGATCGAGTCTTCCCGGGAGAAGGAATATCCTTCGTTGACCGTGAGAGCTTGTGATGGGATAAGTTGTGACACCCCTGCATGGTATAAACTTTTGAGAGTCGTGCCCACAGTTATGTGGCAGATGGGAATTTGTTACTATCCGGTTGTAGAGAACTTGACACTTGACTTAATTAAAATGCATCATCCGCGTGTGTAGCCATGATGGTCTCTTTCCGGCAGAGTCCGGGAAGTGAACACGGTTCTTGTGTTATGCTTGAACGTAAGTAGCTTCAGGATCACTTCTTGATCACTTCTAGCTTCTCGACCGTTGCGTTGCTTCTCTTCTCGCTCTTATTTGTGTATGTTAGCCACCATATATGCTTAGTGCTTGCTGCAGCTCCACCTCATTACCTTACCCTACCCAGAAGCTTAAATAGTCTTGATCTGGCGGGTGTGGGATTGCAGAGTCCTCGTGACTCATAGATACTCCCAAACAATTACATGTGCCGATGATACTAGTGCAGGTGATGCAACCGAGCTCAAGTGGGAGCTTGATGAAGATCTTGGCCGTTGTTATGCATCTTTTCCGGTTGATCAGTAGTGGAGCCCAGTTGGGATGATCGGGGATCTAGCATTTGGTGTTGTCTTTATTTTGGTTTCGTAGTCGGACCTTGATTGTATTTTGGATGATGTATGTTTAACTTGTATTTGTGTGAAGTGGCGATTGTAAGCCAACTCTTTATCCCTTTCTTATTCAGTACATGGGATTGTGTGAAGATTACACCTCTTGTGACAACCCTACCATGCGTCTATGCCTCTAAGTCGTGCCCCGACACGTGGGAGATATAGTTGCATTGTGGGTGTTACAAGTTGGTAATCAGAGCCATCCCTGACTTAGGAGCCCCTGCTTGATCGAACCACTGACGTTGTTGAGTCTAGAACAAAATTTTTTGAGTCTTAGGATTATATATATCGGAGAGTAGGATTATTTTTACTCCTCACTCCCTTCGTCGCTCTGGTGAGGCCTCCTGACATAGAAGTTTTGACTCTTCTCTCCTCAAATTTCACGAATTTTTTTTGATCACGCGAGTATCTTGGAATCGTTCCGATAGTCTTGTGATGAGAACATTGGTCTTGGTACCTCCTGACATTTAGGGGTTGTGGTAGTGTCTCGGGGAGTTGAGCTCCGAGGTGTTGTCGTCACAATTTTATTGTTGTAGTTCTGGAATACCTGAGTTCGCCGACATCAAAAATCTCTTTTATGCAGTTGTTGGTGAGATAACCTCGACGCCACCTAGTACTGGGGCGGGAGTTCGGGAGTATTGCCATAACTCGTATAACGGATGCTTTTCGAAGGTTGAGGTACACGATTTCCGAAGGTTTCTTGGTTATGTGTTGAAGGATGGATACAATTGGATGTAGGAATTGTTAGTTTGGGTGAGATATTATGCATCCCCTGTATCCCCAACACCTGATTGCATAACCAGAAAGTTTCGGGAGTTTATAAGTGGGAATTCAAGTAGCTCCTAGAATATCTTTTCAACAGACACATGATACGATATGGGGTCTATCATATGTTTGTTTCCGAGTTATTCTGCAAGCCAATCCTTTGTTTTTGTTTTTGTTGTGGTATTCGAGTTGCTTCAATGTCAAGTGTTGATTCCATAACTTTCCTAAGCGATGTTCTCATATTTCTATGTGAATAATAATCCTTCATGATAATCGAGATTGTCATGTCAATCCTTTTCAACCGGCGTGTTTCTCTTCAAGTGGATTCGATCATTTCAACATCCGCAAGATCACCTCTTGGTTTTCCCAACATTGATCATTTCACCTGTCCCTAGGTTGCCTTTGTTTTCCCGCCCACCCACCCCTTTTTTCTTCAAGGACTCAAATTTATTAATCAAGTATCAATTTCATTCATGTGAAGACTATTCACCCTTTTCCTTGAATGTTCTTACCCGGTGTTTCTTATGAATATGCTAAGGAAGCTTCAAGATCGTTATTCTTCATTCTTTTCTTCTACGGTGGATTCAATTCAAGCTTTCTCGATCATATCTTTTCCTCGTTTCAAATGCTGTCTCATGCCGGTGCACCTCTTAATCGTTCATATCTCTCTATTCTTATCCGAAGTGCTGAATATATCTCAGAATATTCAAGTTTACATTCTCAATTCGCTCAAGTTCTGTTGAGGTTGTTACCTCATTCAGGCCATTTAATTCAACCGGCGCAATCTCTCTTTTAAATCATTCCAACGGTGTTTCTCTTCAGTGGGCCTGAACCCACAGGTCTTTTCCAGGATCTTAGCCGACTCTTCTATTTTCCAGGAGTTACTCTCAAATTCTTCTCCAAGTTTGACGTAAGAATGAATTTTTCATCAGTCGGATGCCTTCCCAAGATTGCTTTCAAATTATTTTTATCGTTGGTTCAACTTTTATATTCTTCATTCCGGAGTGCCTCAACAATTTATGGTGGTGTTTCTCATCATCATTCTCAACATTTGAAGACTGAAGAAGATCTTTGATCTCAATCTTGGTCCATTCTCGTGAAGATTCATGGTTCTAGCTTGATGCCATCCTCTCATAATTATTTCGATTGTGAGAATTCTTTTCACCCATCCGGAGCAATTCAGGAGTATTTTCAGTTTGGTTCTCCGAAGCCCATCATCTCAGAATTATTCATTCTCAACGTGTAGCTATCATTCTCCAAATCATACCGGTGCATCATTCAAGTATTCTCTAATCATGTGGGGATCTCTTTGTTCACTTGCATCTAAATTCTGTCAAGTAGCTTCATTCGTTTTCCAATTCTTCCTGGTGAATTGTGTCTTTGCTACTTTCATTTTCAATTCTTATGGTGGTTCATTCAAGATTTCTCTTCTTTCGTTATCATATCAATTCATTCGTTGTTTCCAAACCCGACCAGTGATTCGTTGAAGACTTTTCTCAAGTTTACGCTATATCTCTCTTAATACTTTCTACGAGAATAAGTAGTATGCCAAATCCGTTGCTTGTCATCAATTTAAATTGGTGAAGGATACGCATAATGTAATTCTTATTATTGTTTCATCCAAGTGATCTAATTTCTTCTTTCCGGAGTTGTTCATCATATCACATTCTCGGTTCGAGATGCTTCGTCTTTTCTTTTCCAGAGTTTCAAGTTTTCCGCTTTATCACGTCGCGAAGCTCCATCTAAATCATTGCAAGACTTCAATCTTGTTCGCTTCAAACCTTCGATTCTTTTATGTTATCATTTCTAGCCGGAGTTCTTCATGGAGGTTACATGGTGGTTCATCAAGGATTCTTTTCATTCTTCAATTGTTCTTCAAGATTTCTCTCAAAGCTAAGATCCGCCAAGCTATACTCAAAATCTAACATGGTGCTCAACACATGTTTTGTTTCGAGGATTTCAAGTATTCTTCATCTTGCATCCGAAGTGCAATTCTTCCTACCTTATCTTTTGAGGTGGTGTCATGTCATTCTTGATAATTTTCCCTTCGTGTTTCATGAGTCACAAGTTGTTAGGAATGAGATATTTAAACCCATCAATGTCTTCGAGCATGATCTCTTCTCAATCCATCAATCTCTTCATTGGAGTTATCTTCGGTTGGGTTTCACCTAAAGCCTTCCCTAAAGAATTTTGCTTATTATAATGTCTATCAATGATCCAAGTTTTTCTCCTATCCTCTCGGCGAAAGGAGTTGTTATGTCCTTATCTATTGTTTCTGTTAGTGGCAGAATTTCACCTCATAATTTTGAGGCGTTTTTGATAAGGCCACTATAAGCTTATTCGTTTCGTGGTTGGTTGCCCTACAACTCCGTTATAACCTTCTTGGAAGGGCGCTTTCCAAGTTCATTTGTGGCAGAAGTTGTTATTTTCTTCTTCATCCCTTTATCCCAACGATCTAGCTTCTATTCGTTCGTTCCGGAGGCATTGTGATGTTGCACTCTTCGACCCATCATCCCATTTTTGTCAAATATCATATTCTTTCCTTTGATTATCCATTGAACCGGAGTGTCGTGTCCTCCATTCAAGTTCTCCCATCTTACCAAGTTTTGCCTCCCTTCTCAGCCGGAGTGCTGTCTAAAAATCTTTCTTACCCCTTGTGCCATTCTTTCAATAGTTCTAGAGGCAGTGTGTTGCTGATTTCATCAAGTATCCTCTCATCTTGTCAAGTTCATGCTCAATTCCTTCCGTTTATAGTCGGAGTGCTGTCCAAATTATATCATTCTTATTCCTTCTCTATCTTGTTTTAACCGGGGTGTTGCGTCTATCATTCCTCTTCTAACCGGAGTCTCATCCAAGTGCTATAATTTTGCCAAGTTCATATTCTCTACCTTCCATTTCCAACCGGAGTGCTGTCGTAATTGATCCTTATCGTTCCTTGTACATCGTGTTTCAACCGGAGTGCTTGCGTGTACTTCTTGTCCATTGTAACCCTTTTCTTATGTCTTTCAACCTACAAGGCTCTAGTAAGGTTCCTTGTTCCTCTTTTCTAACGGAGTGTTTTCAACTTTGTTCATCTTTGTTGTATTCTTTGTTTCAATTTGTTCAAACTCTCAAGGTTCGTGGTTTCACTCTTTCGTCAAGAAGCAACTTAGTTTTACCTCTTCTCTTCCTCTTACGTTTCTCTCCGGTGCCATCCTAGATCTCGGGACGAGATCATCTTGTAGTGGTGGAGTGTTGTGACGCCCCTAGACCGGCGCTCCAGATGCCTTCCATGGCCTCCGAGGATCATCATGTGATTTGTTTTGCTTGTTGAATTCATCATTGCATATTTTGCATTGGATCATGTCATCATGTATCATATCATTAATTCTTTTGCAACTCAACTAAATAAATCGTATGGATCTCCGGTCCATTTAAAATAAGGGAATTCACATGGTGTTTTCTCTTTATAACTGCTACCTCTTGAGCACTGCGTTGGATTTCCCCGAAGAGGAGAGGATGATGCAGCAAAGTAGCATAAGTATTTCCCTCAGTTTTTGAGAAACCAAGGTATCAATCCAGTAGGAGGCCACGCACAAGTCCCTCGTACCTACACAAAAACAATAGCTCAACGCAACAAACACGCTTAGGGGTTGTCAATCCTTTCACGGTCACTTACGAAAGTGAGATCTGATAGATATAATAAATAATATTTTTGGTATTTTTGGTATAGAGGTGCAAAGTCAAAAGTAAAAGCAAAGTAAAAGAAAAGCAATAATAAAGTGATGGAGATTGATATGATGAGAAAGAGACCCGGGGCCATAGGTTTCACTAGTGGCTTCTCTCAAGAGCATAAGTATTCTACGGTGGGTGAACAAATTACTGTTGAGCAATTGACAAAATTGAGCATAGTTATGAGAATATCTAGGTATGATCATGTATATAGGCATCACGTCCGAGACAAGTAGACCGAAACGATTCTGCATCTACTACTATTACTCCACTCATCGACCGCTATCCAGCATGCATCTAGAGTATCAAGTTAAAAACAGAGTAACGCCTTAAGCACGATGACATGATGTAGAGGGATAGTTTCATGCAATATGATAAAAACCCCATCTTGTTGTCCTTGATGGCAACGATACAATACGTGCCTTGCTGCCCCTTCTGTCACTGGGAAAGGACACTGCAAGATCGAGCCCAAAGCTAAGCACTTCTCCCATGGCAAGAACAACCAATCTAGTAGGCCAAACTAAACTGATAATTCGAAGAGACTTGCAAAGATAACCAATCATACATAAAAGAATTCAGAGAAGATTCAAATATTATTCATAGATAGACTTGACCATAAACCCACAATTCATCGGTCTCAACAAACACACCGTAAAAAAGATTACATCGAATAGATCTCCACGAGAGAGGGGGAGAACATTGTATTGAGATCCAAAAAGAGAGAAGAAGCCATCTAGCTACGAACTATGGACCCGTAGGTCCGAAGTAAACTACTCAAACTTCATCGGAGAGGCTTGGATGATGATGTAGAAGCCCTCCGTGATCGATGCCCCCTCCGGCGGAGCTCCGGAATAGGCCCCAAGATGGGATCTCGTGGATACAAAAAGTTGCGGCGGTGGAATTAGGTTTGTGGCTCCTGTTCTGATCGTTTGGGGGTACGTGGATATATATAGGAGGAAGAAGTACGTCGGTGGAGCTTCGAGGGGCCCACGAGGCAGGGGGCGCGCCCTAGGTGGGGCGCGCCCTCCACCCTCATGGCCACCTTGTGGCTTTCTTGACGGAGGGTCCAAGTCTCCTGGATCTTATCTGATGAGAAAATCACGTTTCCGAAGGTTTCATTCCGTTTGGACTCCGTTTGATGTTCCTTTTCTTCGAAACCCTAAAACAGGCAAAAAACAACAATTCTAGTCTGGGCCTCCGGTTAATAGGTTAGTCCCAAAAATAATATAAAAGTGGATAATAAATCCCAATAATGTCTAAAATAGTAGATAATATAGCATGGAGCAATCAAAAATTATATATATGTTGGAGACATATCAAGCATCCCCAAGCTTAATTCCTGCTCGTCCTCGAGTAGGTAAATGATAAAAACATAATTTTTGATGCGAAGTGCTACTTGGCATAATTTTAATGTAATTCTTCTTAATTGTGGTATGAATATTCAGATCTGAAAGATTCAAGACAAAAGTTCATATTGACATAAAAATGATAATACTTCAAGCATACTAACTAAGCAATTATGTCTTCTCAAAATAACATGGCTAAAGAAAGTTCATCCCTACAAACTCATATAGTTTAGTCATGTTTCATTTTCGTCGCACAAGAATACTCTCATCATGCACAACCCCGATGACAAAGCCAAGCAATTGTTTCATACTTTAGTAATCTCAAACCTATAAACTTTCACGCAATATATGAGCGCGAGCCATGGACATAGCACTATGGGTGGAATAGAATATAATGAGGTGGTTATGTGGAGAAGACAAAAAAAGGAGAAAGTCTCACATCAACGAGGCTAATCAATGGGCTATGGAGATGCCCACCGATTGATGTTAATGCACAGAGTAGGGATTGCCATGCAACGGATGCCCTAGAGCTATAAATGTACGAAAGCTCAACAAAAGAAACTAGTGGGTGTGCATCCAACTTGCTTGCTCACGAAAACCTAGGGCACTTGAGGAGGCCCATTGTTGGAATATACAAGCCAAGTTCTATAATGAAAAATCCCACTAGTATATGAAAGTGATAACATGAGAGACTCTCTACTATGAAGATCATGGTGCTACTTTGAAGCACAAGTGTGGTAAAAGGATAGTAACATTGTCCCTTCTCTCTTTTTCTCTCATTTTTTTGGGCCTTTTCTTTTTTTATGGCCTTTTTCTTTTTTTGGGCCTTCTCTTTTTTATGGACTTCCTTTCTTTTATTCCTCACTTGGGACAATGCTCTAATAATGATGATCATCACACTTCTATTTATTTACAACTCAATGATTACAACTCGATACTAGAACAAAGATGACTCTATATGAATGCCTCCGGCGGTGTACCGGGATATGCAATGAACCAAGAGTGACATGTATGAAAGAATTATGAATGGTGGATTTTCCACAAATACTATGTCAACTACATGATCATGCTAAGCAATATGACAATGATGAATGTGTCATGATGAACGGAATGATGGAAAGTTGCATGGCAATATATCTCGGAATGGCTATGGGAAGATATAAGGAGGTAGATATAAGGAGGTTTATGTGGAAGTATGGTAGGTATGGTGGCTGTTTTGAGGAAGATATAAGGAGGTTTATGTGTGAAAGAGCGTATCATATCACGGGGTTTGGATGCACGGGCAAATTTGCGCCAACTGTCAATGTGAGAAAGGGCAATGCACGCTACCGAAGAGGCTAGCAAGGATGGAAGGGTGAGGGTGCATATAATCCATGGACTCAACATTAGTCATAAAGAACTCACATACTTATTGCAAAAATCTACAAGTCATCAAAAACCTCGGCATTACGCGCATGCTCCTAGGGGGATAGATTGGTAGGAAAAGACCATCGCTCGTCCCCGACCGCCACTCATAAGGAGGACAATCAAATAACACCTCATGTTTAAAATTTGTTGCATAACATTTACCATACGTGCATGCTACGGGACTTGCAAACTTCAACACAAGTATTTCTCAATTTCACAACTACTCAACTAGCATGACTTTGATATTATTACCTCCATATCTCAAAACAATCATCAAGTATCAAACTTTTCTTAGTATTCAACACACTCATAAGAAAGTTTTATTATTAATCTTGCATACCAAGCATAATAGTATTTTAAGAAAATTACCATGCTAATAAGACTCTCAAAATAATATAAGTGAAGCATGAGAGATCAATAGTTTCTATAAAACAAATCCACCACCATACTCTAAAAGATATAAGTGAAGCACTAGAGCAAAATTATAAAGCTCAAAAGATATAAGTGAAGCATATAGAGTATTCTATCAAATTCCAAATCATGCATGGCTCTCTCAAAAGGTGTGTACAGCAAGGATGATTGTGGTAAACTAACAAGCAAAGACTCAAATCATAAAATACGCTCCAAGCAAAACACATATCATGTGGTGAATAAAAATATAGCTCCAAGTAAAGTTACCGATAGAAGTAGACGAAAAAGAGGGGATGCCTTCCGGGGCATCCCCAAGCTTTGGCTTTTAGGTGTCCTTAGATTATCTTGGGGGTGCCATGGGCATCCCCAAGATTAGGCTCTTGCCACTCCTTGTTCCATAATCCATCAAATCTTTACCCAAAACTTGAAAACTTCACAACGCAAAACTTAAAGTAGAAAACTCGTGAGCTCCGTTAGCGAAAGAAAACAAAAGACCACTTCAAGGTACTATAATAAACTCATTCTTCATTTATATTGGTGTTAAACATACTGTATTCTAACTTCTCTATTGATTATAAACTATTTTACTAGCCATAGATTCATCAAAATAAGCAAACAACACATGAAAAACAGAATCTGTCAAAAACAGAACAGTCTGTAGTAATCTGTAGCTAGCGCAAGATATGGAACCCCAAAAATTCTAAAATAAATTTCTGGAAGTGAGGAATTTATCTATTAATCATATCCAAAAAGAATTAACTAAATATAACTCTCCAAATAAAAATGACAGCAGTTCTCGTGAGCGCTAAAGTTTCTGTTTTTACAGCAAGTTCAACAAGACTTTCCCCAAGTCTTCCCAACGGATCTACTTGGCACAAACACTAATTAAACACAAAAAACACAACCAAAACAGAGGATAAATAATTTATTTATTGAATAACAGCAAGGAAAATGTAGCGACCAGACCTCAAACAGTCTGATCTCTGTGCTCCGGTGTCATCCCTGGATCAGTAATGCTGACACCACACAGTACTCGGAGGATTTATAGCAGAGTAGCAATCACACACTTATTACATCGAGTGTCTCATAAGAGAATTTATTACAATAAATATGGCTTAAGGCCATCTAATAACGATAACAGCGGAAGGCTTGGAAGATAAGTGAGTCCATCAACTCCAACGGCATCACTGAGTATAGAACCACGACCTAAAAACTCCTTAATCGTCGTCTGAAAAGTCTGCAACATTAACGTTGCAGCCCGAAAACGGGTCAGCACATGGAATATGCTGGCAAGGTAACACATAGAGAGTAATGGAATGAAACAGCTATACTATATGCATATTTGGCTGGTGGAAAGCTCTACAGTTACAGTTTTGTGTAAAGCCAATTTTTCCCTACTTCAAAGGAATAAATTTAATTACTATCATGGTTGTTGTTAAACATTAAGAATGGTTGATGGCATTCTCAATCCCAATTAAGCATCATCATTAAACATAACCCAACAAAATTAATTTAGAGTAACATGTTGAGATTCACATGATAATCCAGGTACTAGATACTCAAGATGTCCATAACCGGGGACACGGCTAACCATGATTAGTTTGTTACACTATGCAGAGGTTTGCGCACTTTTCCCCACAATACTCGACCGCCTCCGTTTGGTTTCTCGCACTACATGGTGTTTGAGAAGACGGATGACCGAGACATAGTCTTTCAGAAGAGCTAGCACCTTACGATTGGGTAGACCGTACCACCTACATCCCCTACATCTACTAGTCTACCACTGTAAGAGTTCGCACAACTTAGTCAACTATGCTAGAGCCCATAATAGCTTGTGGCTGCACACAGAAGTTTCTAGTATGAATAGTCTCATGATCCCTTTGAGCCTGGGTGGCGGTCCAAAAGAAAACAGGCAAGTCCTCGAATACCCAGGTGCCTCAATCCACCTAGATGTGTGTTTAAGTTACCACCTTAGATAAACCATTAATTAACAATCTCACATCTGTCATGGATATCACTCACCCAATCCACGTCTACTAGCATAGCATAGCATAATAAGCAAACATAGAAGTAACTCCCAAAGGTTTGATAATAACAGGTAATAGGTACTACCTCATCTACTTCCCATCCCACAATTTAATTAGATCCTAATCATGCAATGTGTGAGGATTGATCTAATGCAATAAAACTGGGTAGTAGAAAAGGTATGATCAAAGTGTTACTTGCCTTGCTGATGATCTGCGAAACCTAACGATTCGAAGTAACAAGCGGTGCACTCCGGGTACTCTATCGCAGACAAACAAACAAGCATACAATAAGTACTCATCTAATGCATAGGTAAAACTCAAATAAGAGATCTAACCAGAAGGTTCAACTTAATAACTCCGGTTGGCAAAAAGAATCAAATCGAACGAAGCAACAAAAGGCAAACGGCAAAAGAAAACAACTTCGTTCTAGTAATCTGGATCTAGGGCAAATTTTACAGTAGCAAAAACTTGTTTAAGTTGGTTAAACGGATAGAGAGTTTCAAGACGAACCCCTAGGCGCTTGAATCGACTGATTCTGATAAACGAGCGAAAAGTTATACTAAAACGAAAATCGGATCAGGAATCACGATCAGAAAAATCGCGGATTTAATCCGAGAAAAAGAAAAACGACGAACGCCGAATATTTTTTTCTCTTTTTTTTCACCACGGAAATCGAGGGGCGACGAACCTCGGGCGGTGGGATCATCGGTGGCGGCGGCGGCTCCGACGGCGCGCGCGGATCGAGGCGGGGCTGATGGGCTGGGGCGGCTCGGGGCGGCGCTATTTAAAGGCTGCCCCCGGGCGGTGTCCCGCTCGGGTACGACCCGAAGTCGGTTCGTTTTTTTATTCCGCTCGGAAGAAAAATAAAAAGAAATACTAAACGGACTCCAAAAATTCCAAAACAAATTTTCACGGGCTTCTAAAATCAAGCCGCACCAGGTGAACATTTATTTGGGCCCTAAATGCAATTTTGAAAAACGCACTTTTTTCCTAAATTCAAATAAAACACCGAAGAACTCTGAAGTAAAACTTATTTGATTTTATTATTAAATCCTCAATATTTCTTTATTTTGGGAAAGTCATTTTATTCCCTCTCTCATATTTTTGTAATATAAATAATTGATGATAAAATAAATAAAATCAAATGATCCTATTCTCAAAATTTGAGAGAACTCAAATATGAAAATAACGAAATCCCCAACTCTCTCGTGGGTTATTGAGTTGCGTAGAATTTCTAGGATCAACCAAAATGCAAAATAAAATATGATATGCATGATGCTCTAATGTATAACATTCCAAATTGAAAATTTGGGATGTTACAAACCTACCCCCTTAAGATGAATCTCGCCCTCGATATTCGGGTTGGCTAGAAAATAGGTGAGGGTGGTCTTTGAGCAAATCTTCCTCTCGCTCCCAGGTGGCTTCATCCTCCGTGTGGTGGCTCCACTAAACTTTGCAAAACTTGATAACCTTGCTGCGGGTAACTCGGCTGGCAAACTCGAGAATCTTGACTAGTTTCTCCTCGTAGGTCAAATCGTTATCCAGCTGAATAGTTTCCAATGGCACTGTGTCTCTCAAAGGTATGTCAGCCATCTCCGTGTGACACTTCTTTAACTGGGAAACGTGGAACACATCATGAACTCCTGACAATCCTTCGGGCAATTTCAACTTGTAGGCCACTTCTCCCATACGTTCCAAAACTCGATATGGTCCTACAAATCGTGGCGCTAACTTCCCTTTAAGTGGAGATACTCGAAGATAAGCTCTATCTCCGACTTCGTAAACTGTCTCCTTCCGTTTAGAATCTGCATAACTTTTCTGCCTGGACTGGGCTACCTTGAGCCTATAGCGAATCAACTTCACCTTTTGTTCAGACTCTTTAATCAAGTCAGGTCCAAACAACTGGCAGTCTCCAACTTCGTCCCATGACAACGGTGTCCTGCACCTCCTTCCGTACAAAGCTTCGAAAGGGGCCATCTTCAAACTGGTTTGGTAACTGTTGTTGTAAGAGAACTCTGCATATGGCAAATTATCGTCCCAACTAGATCCATAATCTAGCGCACAAGCTCTCAGCATATCCTCCAAAACCTGATTGACTCTCTCGGTCTGTCCATCTGTCTGTGGATGAAAAGATGTACTGAATTCTAGCCTGGTACCCAAAGCTTCGTGCAACTGCTTCCAGAACTTTGAGGTAAACTGGGTTCCTCTATCCGATACGATACTCCTTGGAACTCCATGCAGACGTACTATTCTGGTCATGTATATCTTTGCCAACTTAGCACTAGTGTAAGTGGTCTTTACTGGGATGAAATGAGCTACCTTCATCAATCGATCAACTACAACCCAAATCGAGTCATAGCCTGAACGAGTCCTGGGCAATCCCGTGATAAAATCCATGCCTAGCTTATCCCACTTCCATTCGGGTATCGGCAATGGTTGTAACAATCCTGCTGGCTTCTGATGCTCTGCCTTTACTCTCTGACATATATCACAAACTGCTACATACTCCGCAATATCCTTCTTCATTTCAGTCCACCAGAAAATATCCTTCAAATCCAGATACATCTTGGTATTTCCTGGGTGAATTGAATACGGTGAGTCATGTGCCTCTTGCAAAATCAACTTCCTGATCTCCGGGTCATTGGGCACATAAACGTGGTCTTCAAACCATAGGGTATCGTGCTCATCCTCACGAAATCCTTTAGCTTTTCCTTTGCTCAGTTTCTCCTTTATAGCGGCAATCTCTTTGTCAGCTTTCTGAGCTTCTCTGATTCTATCCATCAAAGTTGACTGAATCTCCAATGCTGCTACATAGCCTCTCGGAACTATTTCCAAACATAGTTCATGAAGATTTTCGGCTAACTCCTTGGGTATTTCTCCCGTCATTAACGTATTGACATGGCTCTTACGGCTTAATGCGTCTGCTACTACATTAGCCTTTCCAGGATGATAATGCAATTTCATATCATAATACTTGATAAGCTCCAACCATCTCCTTTGTCTGAGATTTAACTCCTTCTGTCTGAAAATGTACTTCAAACTCTTATGATCCGTGTACACCTCACAATGATTTCCAATCAGAAAATGTCTCCATGTTTCCAATGCATGCACTACGGCTGCTAACTCCAAATCATGTGTGGCATAATTCAACTCATGAGGCTTCAGTTGTCTTGAGGCATATGAAACAACTCTCCCTTCTTGCATAAGCACTGCTCCAAGTCCTCGACGTGAAGCGTCGTAATACACCTCATAATCCTTGGTCTGGTCTGGCAAAATCAACACTGGTGAGGTAACCAAACGTTTCTTCAACTCCTGGTAGCCTCACATTCCTCCGTCCATATGAACTTGGTATCCTTCTTCAACAACTCAGTCATAGGCTTCGCAATCTTTGAGAAATTCTCAATAAATCTCCCGTAGTATCCTGCGAGTCCAAGAAAACTCCGGATCTCTCCGACTGTTGTTGGGGCGTCCCACTTGGTCACGGTTTCAACTTTAGCGGGATCTACTGCTATACCTTCTCCAGATATAACATGTCCGAGGAATCCTACTTCCTTCAGCCAAAACTCACATTTGCTGAACTTGGCATATAATTGATGTTCTCTGAGCTTTCCAAGTACCAAACGCAAATGCTCCTTATGTTCCTCTTCATTCTTCGAATAAACCAGGATATCATCAATGAACACTACGACGAACTTATCCAAAAACTCCATAAACACTTTGTTCATCATGTTCATAAAATAGGCATGTGCATTAGTCAGACCAAATGACATAACAGTATACTCATACAGCCCATACCTGGTGGTAAAAGCTGTCTTAGGAATATCCTGTTCTCGAATCTTCAACTGGTGGTATCCTGATGGCAGATCAATCTTGGAAAATACCTTAGCTCCTTGCAATCGATCAAATAGATCGTTGATCATTGGTAGTGGGTACTTGTTCTTGATCGTTACTTCATTCAATCCTCGATAATCAACAACCATCCTTAACGATCCATCTTTCTTCTCCACCAGAAGTACTGGCGATCCCCAAGGTGAAGAACTTGGGCGAATATATCCTTTATCCAGTAACTCCTTAATCTGCTTCTTAATTTCCACCAAATCCTTTGCTGGCATCCTATATGGTCTCTTTGATATTGGTCCTGTGCCTGGCAATAGCTCAATCAAAAACTCAATATCTCTATCCGGTGGCATGCCTGGCAACTCCTCTAGAAATACATCAGGGAAATCCCTTACCACTGGTACTTCCTCCTGCACAACTCCTGTTAAGCAATTTACTTGAGTCCTCTTTGGCACATGCCGGGATACATACTTGATCCTTCTCCCTTCTGGTGTGGTAAGCAAAATTGACTTGCTAGCACACTCAATATTCCCTTCATACTTTGATAACCAATCCATGCCTAATATCACATCCAATCCTTGAGATTCCAATACTATTAGGTCTGAGGGAAAAACATAGTTACCAATCCTTAATGGTAACCGATCACACCATAGACTAGCCACATACTCTGCTCCGGGAGAGGTTAGTAACATGGGTGACCTAAGGGCTTGGTTTGGTAGGTTATACTTATCCACAAATCCCCTTGAGATGTATGAATGCGATGCACCAGTATCAAAAAGAACGAGTGCAGTGAATGACTTAACCAAAAACTTACCTATTACTACATCGGGCTGAGCTTCGACCTCCTCCATGCTAACGTGGTTCACCTGTCCCCTGTTAAAATGGTTCGGCTTCTTCCCAGAACTTCCATTGCTATTTCCATTTTGTAATTCAGGACATTCATTGGCATAATGTCCGGTCTTCGAACACTTAAAGCAAGTGACTTGGCTTAAGTCCTTCTTGGCTGGGGTTGAGGGGTTGGTGCGGTTCTGGCCGTTGCTTCCTCCATTGCCATTACCATTCTTGGTGCCATTGTGATTGTGCGAGCTACCTCCTCCATGGGTATGCTGAAAATGTCCTCCCGGTCTAGGGGTAAAACGTGGCTTCTGCTGAGCTCCTGAATTGTAATTTCCTTGTCCATACTTCCTCTTGCGATTCTCAATTTGCTGCTGCTTCCCTTCAATCATAAGAGCACGATCTACTAACTCCTGGTAGTTGTTGAAGGTTGCTACCATCAACTGCATGCTCAACTCATCATTCAATCCTTCTAGAAACTTCTCCTGCTTAGCTGCATCCGTAGCGACGTCATCTGGGGCATAACGTGCTAACTTACTAAATTCCTCCACATACTGGCCAACTGTCCGTCCTCCTTGGCGCAAGTTGCGAAACTCACGCTTCTCATGGCCATAGCTCCTGCTGAAACATGGGCAATACGAAAAGCCTGCTGAAACTGGTCCCATCTGACAGTGTCAACTGGGAAAGTGGCTGTGAAATTCACCCACCATGATGATGCAGGTCCTTCAAGCTGATGTGCGGCAAACTTCACCTTCTCCACATCTGTGCATCCGGCTGTGGTCAACTCCCTAGCTGTCTTGCGGAGCCAATCATCTGCTACTATCGGCTCGGTGGTACTTGAAAACACCGGCGGATTCAGCCTAAGAAAACGGGCTAAGTGGTCAACAGGTGGTGGTGGTGGTGGGTTGTTGTTGTTGTTCCCCTAATTCTGATTCTGGACTAGCAACTGCATCAACGTGTTCTGCTGTTGGATCAACTGGGTGAGCTCTGGTGGAAAGGCAAATCCGGGGTCACGTCTCGGAGGCATCTGAGGGTTTAGAAAAGATGAGATATAAGAATAGAGGGGGTCTAAAGAGAAAACACTACCCATATGCACCTGAGGCAAAACAAACAATTCACTTCAATCAAACAAAGGCATACAATCGATCTATCTATCGCAAAAATGCTCGGACTACTATATTTACATGGTGGACTACTACTACTAATAAGGTGGTCTACTAGAAATATTCTTCGGTTGCAGACTCCATGATATCTGCTCCAGCTTCATCAACATAGTCATCATCACTACTATCTGCTTCCGAGTCGGTGCCGTCGATGATGATGTAGTCTTCCGGGCTAATCTCCGTGGGTTCTTCGTCTTCCTCTACTGGCGTAGGGCCTCCCATAAATATTCCAATCTTCTTGATCAGGTCGTCATTCTTCTCCACCAATACTTCAATTTCCTCTTCATAATCTTCACATGTAGCCTTGAGTTCTTCCTCCAGTTCCTTGATTCTAGTCTTAGCCTTCTTCAGATCTATCATGTCGGCGCACATCTGGTTCTCCTATCGTCGAATGTGCTGGTTTAACTCCTGGATAAAAGCTGCAATTGACCTATCCTTCCTAGTGCTGATCATCTCCCAGTGCTCATCTCGGCGCCCACAAATCTGGTAGATAGTATCCTTGAGATCCTTGTGGTAGACTTCTCCAATGCGTCCCATGGCGATGTGAGCTACCATGCTCTTTCCTAGACTCCAAGTTGGTGCATCAAAAGAAAACTCTATGGGCTCAGTGACTGGCATGAACGTCCTTCCTGGAACTTGAACTTGAATCATCCAACGCTCTTCTTCAGGTAAAGTGGCGTTGTAGGTTCCCGTGAAGCTTGGTACTCCTATGTTCAGGTATCTAGTGACTTCCTTCAAGTGTCGTCCAAAGGGTGTATCTTCATTCAGTTGTGTGAACTTGTTCCTTGCATCCGCCATCCTAAAGAGTAGAAAAGATGAGAGGTCAGAAGAGAAGAGAGTGAATAGTGATCTAGATCTTGTGCTTAGTGGTCGTGTCCTACAGTCAGCGTGTGCTCTGATACCATCTCTGTAGCGACCAGACCTCAAACAGTCTGATCTCTGTGCTCCGGTGTCATCCCTGGATTAGTAATGCTGACACCACACAGTACTCGGAGGATTTATAGCACAGTAGAAATCACACACTTATTACATCGAGTGTCTCATAAGAGAATTTACTACAATAAATATGGCTTAAGGCCATCTAATAACGATAACAGCGGAAGGGTTGGAAGATAAGTGAGTCCATCAACTCCAACGGCATCACTGAGTATAGAACCATGACCTAAAAACTCCTTAATCGTCGTCTGAAAAGTCTGCAACATTAACGTTGCAGTCCGAAAACGGGTCAGCACATGGAATATGCTAGCAAGGTAACACATAGAGAGTAATGGAATGAAACAGCTATACTATATGCATATTTGGCTGGTGGAAAGCTCTATGGTTACAGTTTTGTGTAAAGCCAATTTTTCCCTACTTCAAAGGAATAAATTTAATTACTATCATGGTGGTTGTTAAACATTGAGAATGGTTGACAGCATTCTCAATCCCAATTAAGCATCATCATTAAACACAACCCAACAAAATTAATTTAGAGTAACATGTTGAGATTCACATGATAATCCAGGTACTAGATACTCAAGATGTCCATAACCGGGGACACGGCTAACCATGATTAGTTTGTTACACTCTGTAGAGGTTTGCGCACTTTTCCCCACAAGACTCGATCGCCTCCGTTTGGTTTCTCGCACTACATGGTGTTTGAGAAGACGGATGACCGAGACATAGTCTTTCAGAAGCGCTAGCACCTTACGATCGGGTAGACCGTACCACCTACATCCCCCACATCTGCTTGTCTACCTCTGTAAGAGTTCGCACAACTTAGTCAACTATGCTAGAGCCCATAATAGCTTGTGGCTGCACACGAAAGTTTCTAGTATGAATAGTCTCATGATCCCTTTGAGCCTGGGTGGCGGTCCAAAAGAAAACAGGCAAGTCCTGGAATACCCAGGTGCCTCAATCCACCCAGATGCGTGTTTAAGTTGCCACCTTAGATAAACCATTAATTAACAATCTCACATCTATCATGGATATCACTCACCAAATCCACGTCTATTAGCATAGCATGGCATAATAAGCGAACGTAGAAGTAACTCCCAAAGGCTTGATAATAACAGGTAATAGGTACTACCTCATCTACTTCCCATCCCACAATTTAATTAGATCCTAATCATGCAATGTGTGAGGATTGATCTAATGCAATAAAACTGGGTAGTAGAAAAGGTATGATCAAAGTGTTACTTGCCTTGCTGATGATCCGCGAAACCTAACGATTCGAAGTAACAAGCGGTGCACTCCGGGTACTCTGTCGTAGACAAACAAACAAGCATACAATAAGTACTCATCTAATGCACAACTAAAACTCAAATAAGAGATCTAACCAGAAGGTTCAACTTAAGAACTCCGGTTGGCAAAAAGAATCAAATCGAACGAAGCAACGAAAGGCAAACGGCGAAAGAAAACAACTTCGTTCTAGTAATCTGGATCTAGGGAAAATTTTACAGTAGCAAAAACTTGTTTAAGTTGGTTAAACGGATAGAGAGTTTCAAGATGAATCCCTAGGCGCTTGAATCGCCTGATTCCGATAAACGAGCGAAAAGTTATACTAAAACGAAAATCGGATCAGGAATCGCGATCAGAAAAATCACGGATTTAATCTGAGAAAAAGAAAAACGACGAACGTTGAATATTTCTTTTCCCTTTTTTCGGCATGGAAATCGAGGGGCGACGAACCTCGGGCGGTGGGATCGTCGGCGGCGGCTCCGGTGGCACGCACGGATCGAGGCGGGGCTGATGGGCTGGGGCGGCTCGGGGCGGCGCTATTTAAAGGCTGCCCCCGGGCGGTGTCCCGCTCGGGTACGGCCCGAAGTCGGTTCGTTTTTTTATTCCGCTCGGAAGAAAAATAAAAAGAAATACTAAGCGGACTCCAAAAATTCCGAAATAAATTTTCACGGGCTTCTAAAATCAAGCCGCACAAGGTGAACATTTATTTGGGCCCTAAATGCAATTTTGAAAAACACACTTTTTTCCTCAATTCAAATAAAACACCGAAAAACTCCGAAATAAAATCTTATTTGATTTTATTATTAAATCCTCAATATTTCTTTATTTTGGGAAAATCATTTTATTCCCTCTCTCATATTTTTGTAATAAAAATAATTGATGATAAAATAAATAAAATCAAATGATCCTATTCTCAAAATTTGAGAGAACTCAAATATGAAAATAACGAAATCCCCAACTCTCTCGTGGGTCATTGAGTTGCGTAGAATTTCTAGGATCAACCAAAATGCAAAATAAAATATGATATGCATGATGATCTAATGTATAACATTCCAAATTGAAAATTTGGGATGTTACAGAAAAATATTGGGTTGTCTCCCAACAAGCGCTTTTCTTTAAAGCCTTTTTAGCTAGGCATTGATAATTTCAATGATGCTCACATGAAAGACAAGAATTGGAGCACAAAGAGAGCATCATAAAACATGTGACCGGCACATTTAAGTCTAACATACTTTCTATGCATAGGCATCTTATAGGCAAACAAATTATCATGGCAAGCAAAAACTAGCATATGCATGGAAGAGTAAAGAAACAATAGTAATCTCAACATAACGAGAGGTAATTTAGTAACATGAAAAATTTCTACCACCATATTTTCCTCTCTCATAATAATTGCATGTGGAACCATAAGCAAATTCAACAAAATAGCTATCACATAAAATATTTTCAACACGATCCATATGCATGCAATGTTGACATTCTTCCAAAATAGTGGGATTAACAGTAACTAAAGTCATGACTTCTCCAAACCCACTTTCAATAATATTGCAAACACTATTATCAATCTCATATTCATCATGGGGCTTAAATAAATTTTCAAGATCATAAGAAGAATCACCCCAATCATGATCATTTCAACAAGTAGAGGACATAGCAAAACTAGCATCCCCAAGCTTAGGGTGTTGCATATTATTAGCACAATTTACATAAATAGATTTTATAATAAAATCATTGCAATCATGCTTTTTATTCAAAGATCTATCGTGAATCGCTTCATAAGGTAATTCATCACACTTTTCAGATTCACGAATTTCAAGCAAAACCTCATAAAGATAATCTACTGCACAAAACTCACTAGCAACTGGTTCATCATAATTGGATATCTTAAAAAGATTAGCAAGCGGATGAGGATCCATAGATCTTATGTTCTCTGTTTAGTAATAAATAAACGACTATTCCAACCATACAAGCAAACAAGAAATGGGCAAAAAGAGGCAAATAGAGAAAGAGAGGGAGGATAGAGAGAGAGGGCGAATAAAACGACAAGGGTGAAGTGGGGGAGAGAAAAACGAGAGGCAAATGGCAAATAATGTTTTTGGAATAGAGTAACGCCTTAAGCAAGTGAGATCTGATAGAGATAATAAATAATATTTTTGGTATTTTTGGTATAGAGATGCAAAGTAAAAAGTAAAAGCAAAGCAATAATAAAGTGATGGAGATTGATATGACGAGAAAGAGACCTGGGGGCCATAGGTTTCACTAGTGGCTTATCTCAAGAGCATAAGTATTCTACGGTGGGTGAACAAATTACTATTGAGCAATTGACAGAATTGAGCATAGTTATGAGAATATCTAGGTATGATCATGTATATAGGCATCTCGTCCGAGACAAGTAGACCGAAACGATTCTGCATCTACTACTATTACTCCACTCATCGACCGCTATCCAGCATGCATCTAGAGTATTAAGTTAAAAACAGAGTAACGCCTTAAGCAAGATGACATGATGTAGAGGGATAGTTTCATGCAATATCATAAAAACCCCATCTTGTTAGCCCCGATGGCAACGATACAATACATGCCTTGCTGCCCCTTCTGTCATTGGGAAAGGACACCGCAAGACCGAACCCAAAGCTAAGCACTTCTCCCATGGCAAGAACAACCAATCTAGTATGCCGAGCTAAACTGATGATTCGAAGAGACTTGCAAAGATAACCAATCATACATAAAAGAATTCAGAGAAGATTGAAATATTATTCATAGATAGACTTGATCATAAACCCACAATTCATCGGTCTCAACAAACACACCGCCAAAAGAAGATTACATCGAATTGATCTCCACGAGAGAGGGGGAGAACATTGTATTGAGATCCAAAAAGAGAGAAGAAGCCATCTAGCACTAACTATGGACCCGTAGGTCTGAAGTAAACTACTCACACTTCATCGGAGAGGCTTGGATGATGATGTAGAAGCCCTCCGTGATCGATGCCCCCTCCGGCGGAGCTCCGGAATAGGCCCCAAGATGGGATCTCGTGGATACAGAAAGTTGTGGCAGTGGAATTAGGTTTTTGGCTCATGTTCCGATCGTTTGGTGGTACGTGGATATATATAGGAGGAAGAAGTACGTCGGTGGAGCTTCGAGGGGCCCACGAGGCAGGGGGCGCGCCCTAGGGGGGGGCCTCCACCCTCGTGGCTACCTCGTGGCTTTCTTGATGGAGGGTCCAAGTCTCCTAGATCTTATCTGATGAGAAAATCATGTTTCCAAAGGTTTCATTCCATTTGGACTTCGTTTGCTATCCGTTTTCTTCGAAACCCTAACATAGGCAAAAAACAACAATTCTGGGCTGGGCCTCTGGTTAATAGGTTAGTCCCAAAATAATATAGAAGTGGATAATAAAGCCCAATAATGTCTAAAACAGTAGATACTATAGCATGGAGCAATCAAAAATTATAGATACGCTGGAGACGTATCAATAACATAGCCTCCTAATAATTATGGAGCTATTATAAATATTCCATTTGTTTAGAATTAACCGGAATACACTTGCAAAATAAATGCCAATGCCTTTGTTATCACAACTCCTGGCCTCTAACTTTGCTATTTATTCTTTCATCATATTCTGGAGCTCCACCAAAAATCCGAACATTTTTGGACCACCCATTTACCAAGCCCTAGTTCAAACCCATTTGAATTAAATTCAAATGAGTTTGAATCGCATCTTTCAATCATGCCTCTCCTATTTTTTTTGGACCGTGCACATTTTTACGAGTCCGTGAATATTATCCCCATGCCCAGATTCCACCCCTACCTTCTCTTTCTTTTCTTTCTCTTTTTCTATTTTGTTTTAAAAATGGAAAAAGTGAGAAGAGAAGTGAGAAGAGAAAGCGAGGCCGGCCCATTTGCCTCTAAGCCCATAGCCAGGCCTGCCCGATCCCCACCTAACCCTAGGCCTGAACACTCCCTCTCAATCTCTTCCTCGTCCCGCCGCCACTACGCTTGACCCCCACCTCTCGCCCGCGATCCCTTCTCCCTCTCTCGATCCCCTCCCCTCGTTCCTTTGAGCGAGACCCCTGTGCCCGACCTCCTCCTCGACGCCGGCCACGCCGCCGAGCGTTGTCCCTCCGTGCAGCACCTCCTGCTTCCCTCCAACCCCGCAACCCTCGTGCTCGTCTCCCTCTCCTCCTCTCGCGCCGCCGCCATGCCATGGCTGGAGCCCTCCAGCTCCGTCACTGCTCTGTCGCGGCTACGCCACAGCGTCGTCCTCCGACTCCGGCGAGCACAAGCTGCCCCGTCACCCCGTACCTCGTCTGCCTCTGCTTCTCTCGACGCCGCGCCGGTGACATTGGCCCGCCATGGATGCCCAGCTCTGCCAAGCTTCTTGCCGCGAGCGCCCGGTTCCCCTGCCTTGTCCTCCTCCACCTCGCCGTACTCTCCTTCCTCCCGCGTGCCTACCTCTCCTGCAAGGCCGCCTGAGGGAGTCCTGGATTAGGGGGTGTTCGGATAGCCGGACTATACCTTCAGCCGGACTCCTGGACTATGAAGATACAAGATTGAAGACTCCGTCCCGTGTCCGGAAGGGACTTTCCTTGGCGTGGAAGGCAAGCTTGGCGATACGGATATGAAGATCTCCTACCATTGTAACCGACTTTGTGTAACCCTAACCCTCTCTGGTGTCTATATAAACTGGAGGGTTTTAGTCCGTACAACAACGTACACATCAACAATCATACCATAGGCTAGCTTCTAGGGTTTAGCCTCCTCGATCTCGTGGTAAATCTACTCTTGTACTACCAATATCATCAATATTAATCAAGCAGGACATAGGGTTTTACCTCCATTGAGAGGGCCCGAACTTGGGTAAACTTCGTGTCCCTTGCCTCCTGTTACCATCCGGCCTAGACGCACAGTTCGGGACCCCCTACCCGGGATCCGCCGGTTTTGACACCGACATTGGTGCTTTCATTGAGAGTTCCTCTCTGTCGTCGCCTTCAGGCTCGATGGCCCCTACGATCATCAATAGTGATGCAGTCCAGGGTGAGACCTTCCTCCCCAGACAGATCTTCGTCTTCGGCGGCTTCGCACTGCGGGCCAATTCGCTTGGCCGTATGGAGCAGATCGAAAGCTACGCCCCTGGCCGTCAGGTCAGATTTGGAAGTTTAAACTACACGGCTGACATCCGCGGGGACTTGATCTTCGACAAATTCGAGCCACTGCCGAGCGCGCCACACTGTCATGACGAGCATGATTTAGCTCTGCCGCCGAACAGCGCCCTGGAGGCCGCACCCGCGTCAGCTCCGACCCTTAATTCGGAGCCAACTGCGCCGATCGAGGATGGGCGGTTGGACGCCACCTCGAGGGCTGCGACCCCAACGGCGATTGAGCCGAACACCACCACCGTACTCTGTGAGACTCGTGACTCCAAGGAGCCGGACTCCTCTCCGGACTCCAAACCCTCCGCGCCCCTGCCGATCGAATCCGATTGGGCGCCGGTCATGGAGTTCACTGCCGCGGACATCTTTCAGCACTCGCCTCTCGGCGATATCCTGAAGTCACTGAAGTCTCTCTCTTTATCAGGAGATCCCTAGCCGGACTATGGTCAGCAAGGTTGGGATACGGACGATGAAGAAATTCAAAGCCCACCCACCACCCACTTTGTAGCCACTGTCGACAACTTAACCGACATGCTCGACTTCGACTCCGAAGACATCGACGGTATGGACGCCGATGAAGGAGATGATGAAGAACCAGCGCCTACTAGGCCCTGGAAAGCCACCTCGTCGTATGACATATACATGGTGGACACCCCAAAAGAGGGAGATGGCGATGGAACAGCGGAGGATGACCCCTCCAAGAAACAGCCTAAGCGCCGGCGTCAGCGGTGCCGCTCAAAATCCCGCCAAAACAAACACGGTGATTCCAGCACGGGAAATAATAATACTCCGGAAAGCGCCGAAGAAAACCTCCTCCAGCAAGATTTAGCACAGGAGGATGGAGAAACCAGCCCTCATGAGAGAGCGGCAGACAGAGAGGTCGAGGACGATAATTATATGCCTCCCTCCGAAGACGAGGCAAGCCTCGACGACGACAAATTCGTCGTGCCAGAGGATCCCGTCGAGCAAGAGCGTTTTCAACGCAGGCTTATGGCCACGGCAAGAAGCCTCAAGAAAAAACAGCAACAGCTTAGAGCTGATCAAGATTTGCTAGTCGACAGATGGACTGAAGTCCTTGCGGCCGAAGAGCATAAACTCGAACGCCCCTCCAAGAGCTACCCAAAGCGCATGTTGCTACCTCGATTAGAGGAGGAAGCACCTGATGCGGCCGACCGACCACCTCGTGGCCGCGACAGAGAGGCCTCTCGGCCCTCCACTCAAGCCGCACCCCGTACCAAGGCACGGGAATATGCGCCGGACTTAAGAGACATGTTGGAGGACAAGGCAAGGCAAACAAGGTCGATCTACGGATCGCGTGGGCGCCCCACAGCTCAAGACGGTAACCGTCACGCCGGCCACAAATTCGGCAGGGCCGAACATAGTAGACAAGGCTCATTGGAGCTACGTCATGATATAGCCCAGTACAGAGGCGCCGCACACCCACTCTGCTTTACAGACGAAATAATGGATCATCAAATCCCTGAGGGTTTCAAACCTGTAAACATTGAATCATATGATGGCACAACAGATCCTGCGGTATGGATCGAGGATAATCTCCTTCATATCCACATGGCCCGCGGCGATGATTTCCACGCCATCAAATACCTCCCACTCAAGCTTAAAGGACCAGCTCGGCATTGGCTTAACAGCTTGCCAACAGGATCAATCAGTTGTTGGGAGGACCTGGAAGTCGCATTCCTCGACAATTTCCAGGGCACTTATGTGCGACCCCCAGACGCCGATGACCTAAGTCACGTAATTCAGCAGCCAGAGGAATCGGCCAGGCAATTCTGGACACGGTTCCTAACAAAGAAAAATCAAATAGTCGTCTGTCCGGACGCTGAGGCCCTAGCAACCTTCAAGCACAATATCCGTGACGAGTGGCTGGCCCGGCACCTTGGACAGGAAAAGCTGAAATCTATGGCAGCACTCACGACACTCATGACCCGCTTTTACGCGGGAGAAGACAGCTGGCTTGCTCGTAGCAACAATATGACCAAGAACCCTGGTAATTCAGACACCAGGGACATTAGTGGCAGGTCGCGTCGCAACAAGCAGAAGCGCCACATTAACAGCGACAATGCTGAGGATACGGCAGTTAATGCTGGATTCAGAGGCTCTAAATCCGGTCAGCGGAAAAAGCCATTCAAAAGGAATCCTAGGGGCCCGTCCAGTTTGGACCGAATACTCGACCGCTTGTGCCAGATACATGGCACCCCCAAAAAGTCGGCTAATCACACCAATAGGGATTGTTGGGTGTTCAAGCAGGCAGACAAGTTAAACGCCGAAAATAAAGACAAAGGGCTGCATAGCAATGACGACGAGGAGCCCCGACCGCCGAACAATAGTGGACAGAAGGGTTTTCCCCCACAAGTGCGGACGGTGAACATGATATACGCAACCCACGTCCCCAAAAGGGAGCGGAAGCGCGCGTTAAGGGACGTATATGCGGTAGAGCCAGTCGCCCCAAAGTTCAACCCATGGTCCTCCTGCCCAATCACCTTTGATCGAAGGGACCATCCCACTAGCATCCGTCATGGTGGATTCGCTGCATTGGTTCTAGACCCAATTATTGGCGGATTTCATCTCACTAGAGTCCTTATGGACGGCGGCAACAGCCTGAACCTGCTTTACCAGGATACAGTGCGGAAAATGGGCATAGATCCCTCGAGGATTAAGCCCACCAAAACAACCTTTAAAGGCGTAATACCAGGTGTAGAGGCCAACTGTACAGGCTCAGTCACACTTGAAGTGGTCTTCGGATCTCCGGATAATTTCCGAAGCGAGGAGTTAATCTTCGACATAGTCCCGTTTCATAGTGGTTATCACGCACTGCTCGGGCGAACCACATTCACTAAGTTCAATGTGGTACCGCACTACACATACCTTAAGCTCAAGATGCCAGGCCCTCGAGGAGTAATTACGGTCAATGGAAACATCGAACGCTCCCTCTGAATGGAGGAGCACACGGCGGCCCTTGCGGCAGAAGTACAAAGCAGCCTCTCCAGGCAGTTCTCCAGTCCGGCCACTAAACGACCGAACACCGTCAAGCGCACCCGGAGTAACCTACAACAAGAACGCCTGGCACGATTCGAGCAAGTGTAGCAATGCGGCCCCAACCCCAACCCTCGCAAAAAGGCGACGCCAGTACTTCACGCACATAACTACGCTCTAGAGATACCATGGGCACAGGGGGAGGGGCACCATTATGGCACGCCCAAAACATGGCTTAAACCGTACCAGGGGCTACCGATTTTTTAATTTTCTCTTACTTTCAGGACTCCATCCTTCGGAAGGCCTATTCAGCAGTTCAATTACCACACAAACAATGCAAGAACCAGGGAAGCAGACAAGCCACGCCGCATTACGGAACTCCCAGGTGGTCTCTATCATGAGCAGTATACCCGTTCCGCATACTATTCTATAGCTTGCCCCAGGAACGGACATGTTAACTAGTCCAACCTTCCACTTATCGCATTACTTGTATCGTTCTGCCTTGATCGCACCCCTTTTTAATAAACAATGCATAGCTTTCGTCTATTTTTGCATTACCTTTTTCCTTTATATATGTTCCTTAATGAAATGTTGCACCCATACACGTTGGTACGGCCAAAATACGCCAGGGGCTTTAATACCCCTCAATATGGTGTGAGAAGTCCGAACACTTTAACAAGTGCGGCACCCTGAACTTATAACATTATATGCATCGGCTCCGAATCATGTCTTGGGTCAATAGTTGGGTTTGCCCGGCTCCTATGTTTTGGTGCCTTACGTTCCGCTATATCGGCTAAGGTAGCACTAGGAGAACCACTGCAATTGTGCCCCAGTTGAGCTGGGTCGAGCACCTCAGTGGAGAAAGCTAAAACTGACTGTCATGATGAAGCGAGAGCTGGTCACTGTTCGAGAGGTTTTTTCGAGTCCCTAAAGACTTATGCCGCTTAGGGCGAGGAGCCAGCTCTGTTCAGCCAAGGCGTGGATAGCGCCCCGAACTCGGTCTTTCGAATACCAGGGGCTTCACCGAAATTTAAAATTATAGAATTCTATGGCTAAGTGAGAGTGTTCATGCATTATAGTCCGTTTGCCTTGTTCGTTGGGCTGAGCGCCTCCCTCGAAGGACCCAAACATGGGAAAAAGAGCGCTCAGCTTTATCCCCGAACACCCCAGCACTAGTGGCACGGGGGCAGAAGCCGACGACTCGCCATCTCTCAGAATTGATAAACAGCCGCACAGAAGGTAATATTTTAAATTCCAACAGCATTGCTTAGCGCATATAAACAAGTTTTCAGCGCACAGGACAAAACGAGCAAGTTTCACTCAAAAATTACATCCCTAGAACATTCATCCGCCACAAGGCAGGAACCCTTCAGAACATCCTTATAGTAATTCTCGGGCTTGCGATGCTCTTTCCCCGGTGGGGCCCGTCCTTCACAAGCTTCTCAGCATCCAGCTTGCCCGAGTGCACCTTAGCACGGGCAAGGGCCCTACGGGCACCCTCAATGCAGACGGAGCACTTGATAACTTCGAGCCTTGGACAGGCCTCCACCAGCCGCCACACCAGGCCGAAATAGCTCCCAGGCAGAGCCCCTCCAGGCCACAGCCGAACAATGAGGCCCTTCATGGCCTCTTCGGCCGCCTTGTGGAGCTCGACCAGTTGCTTCAGCTGGTCGCTCAGGGGCACGGGGTGTCCGGCCTCAGCGTACTGAGACCAGAACACCTTCTCTGTCGAGCTGCCCTCCTTGGCTTGATAGAATGTGGCAGCAGCGGACACACTCCGGGGAAGATCTGCGAACGCTCCTGGAGAGCTCCGGATTTGGGTAAGTAACAAGTAACTCACATTTATGTGTTTGCTTTGCATAAAGAATGCCTTACCCGCCGCTATCTTCTTCACCTCCTCCAACTCCTGGAGGGTCTTCTGGGATTCGGCCTTGGCAGACTTGGCATTTTCAATAGCCACCGTGAGCTCGGACGCTCGTGTCTTTAAGTCAAGCTCAAAACTCTCATGTTTTTCCATGAGAGCCTGGAGCTCTTGCCGCACCTTGCCAACCTCGGCCTCATACTTCTCCCGCTCGGTGCGCTCCGAGGCTGCCCTCTTCTCGGCCTCCACCAGCGCTTGCTTAAGGGTCGCCACTTCAGACATGGCCCCTACAATGGCCACGATAATCCTGTCATTCTTTGCAATTGCACCTTTTTATATGTATTTAAAAACAAGGTATTTCTCACCTTCATTGTCCTCGAGCTGCTTCTTGGCACACCCGAGCTCTTGTTCGGACCGCTCGAGGTTCTGCTTTAGCATGTCCACTTCCGCAGTCAGTGTGGCGGACGCAAGCAGAGAAGCCTGCACATGCATATTGACTCATTTTTGTTAGACTCTTGCGAATTTTATTTGATCCTCTATTCGGCTTTTCCTCCCGAACACCAAACAGAGCATCAAGGGCTACTGTCTATGCGGTAATATTATTTACACATTCTTTACTTACCTCAAAGCCTGTTAAAAGGCTAGTACAAGCTTCAGTCAGTCCGCTCTTGGCGGACTGAACCTTCTGGACCACCGCACTCATAATAGTGCGGTGCTCCTCGTCGATGGAGGTGCCTTGGAGCGCCTCCAACATATTGTCCGGTGCCTCCGGTTGGACGGGGGCCACCGGCACGGCAGACTTGCTCCTCTGGGAAGGAGGTCCCCCGCCGGACTCTGGAACCTCTGAAGGTTCTGGAGCGGTGTCCGGCCTAGAGCCGGACTTGGAGCCCTGAGGGGTTTCATCCCCTTTACTCCCGGAGTCCGGGAGGTCGCCTTGCGGCGCCCCCAGGACCACCTCCGCCCGGTTTGGGACCTGTTGGGACAACACTTCGGTGTCGTCCGTAGGGCGGGGGGAGGAAGCCGTCGGAAGCGAGTTCACATCCGACGAGTCCAGTGAGCCGCTCGATGACGTGTCGAGCCAGTCTTTGGGTGGGCTGCATAAACATATTCGACGTAAGGGAAATCTGTGCAATAAACGAATACTATGAATTACTCTGGTATCTGGATACTCATGATTTTTCCAGGGGCTTGGCCCTGGGCTGCCACTCCTCTCCGCCGCTGTCGGCGTCGGTTGAGCAGTCTGGAGGAAGGGTTTTCCCCTTCTTGGACCCTCCGGCCTCCCCAGAGACGGCGGCCTTCCTTTTCTTCTCCCCCCCCCCCCTCGTTGGAGGGGGAGAGGTCTCTTCTTCTTCCTCCTTGTCTTCACGGGAGGAATGCGCCTCGGAACCGTCGGATGAGGGATCCGACACCTCCTGGCGCCAGGCACTCTTTCGAGTCCCCGCGGCCTTTTTTGCGGCCTTCTTCTCCGGCACCACATAGGGTGCCGGAACCAGCAGCTTCGCCAAGCGAGCGTCCGCTGGGCCTTCTGGCAAAGGAGCTGGATAGCTAATCTGTCCGGATGTCACCTGCCAATCCTGTCAAAGGTAAGGGAGTTTAGATCCCGCATGGAGTCAAACTATGAAAAACTGATATCCTATAAAAGGAAAAAACAGCTTACCACGAGAGCATGACGTTGCGCACTGAATCCGCGATCCTCGGTAGCGGATGCGGGCGCCTCGGCGCCCTTGAAAAGCACCTTCCAGGCATCTTCGTACATCGTGTCGAAGAGCCTGCTCAGAGTTTGGTGCCACGCCGGGTCGAACTACCACGGGTTGAAAGCCCGTTATTGACACTGGAGGATCAAGCGGATGAGCATAACCTGGACTACATTGACAAGTTTGAGCTTCTTGTCCACCAGGGTTTGGACGCATGTTTGGAGTCCGGTTAGCTCTCCCTTCTTACCCCACGACAGGCCCGTCTCCTTCCAGGAGGTGAGCCGCGTAGGGGGTCCGGATCGAAACTCAAGGGGTGCGACCCATTCAGCGTCGCGCGGCTCGGTGATGTAAAACCACCCCGATTGCCACCCCTTCAGGGTCTCCACAAAGGAGCCCTCGAGCCAGAGGACCTTGGCCATCTTGCCCACCATGGCGCCTCCCCACTCCGCCTGGTTGCCGTGCACCACCTTCGGCTTGACGTTGAAAGTCTTGAGCCATAGGCCGAAATGGGGGCGGATGCGGAGGAAGGCCTCACACACGACGATAAACGCCGAGATGTTGAGGACGAAGTTTGGGGCCAGATCGTGGAAATCCAGGCCGTAGTAGAACATGAGCCCCCGGACAAATGGGTGGAGAGGAAAGCCCAGTCCACGGAGGAAATGGGGGAGAAACACCACCCTCTCATGGGGCCTAGGGGTGGGGATGAGCTGCCCCTTTTCGGGAAGCCGGTACGCGATGTCGTTAGACAGGTATCCGGCTTTCCTCAGCTTTTTGATGTGTCCCTCTGTGACGGAGGAGACCATCCACTTGCCTCCTGCTCCGGACATGGCTGGAGAAGGTTGAGGTGGGGAGTGCGGACTTGGGCGCTGGAGTTCGAGTGCGCAAGAATGGATAGGCGAAGGAGGAAGAAGGCGTAGGTGAAAAGGTGGATCCCTATCCCCTTATATGGGTGGACGCGACTACATGTCCCCACCAGCCTGGTAAAACTTGCTTATCTCCAAGCGCCATATTCAATGGCGCGGTTGGGTTACCCACGCCCGTATTGATGAGAATCCCGGGATAAGGGGACACGATCTCTGCTTTAACAAGACGTGCCAAGGAAACTGCCTCGCACGACGCGCTGAGGTGGGATAATGAAACAACTCGGATAAAGGCTTGGCCATGGTGTGACACGCTACAGAATACGTCAGCAGATTAGATTGGTGTAAATATTATTCTTTCTATGGCAATATGTGGAAACTTCTTTTGCAGAGCCGGACACTATCTTCGTGTTCAAAATCTTCTATGAAGTACTTGGAGGAGAAACCCGCCTTGCAATGCCGAAGACAATCTGTGCGCCGGACTCGTCGTCATTGAAGCCTGGTTCAGGGGCTAATGAGGGAGTCCTGAATTAGGGGGTGTTTGGATAGCCGGACTATACCTTCAGCCGGACTCCTGGACTATGAAGATACAAGATTGAAGACTCCGTCCCGTGTCCGGAAGGGACTTTCCTTGGCGTGGAAGGCAATCTTGGCGATACGGATATGAAGATCTCCTACCATTGTAACCGACTTTGTGTAACCCTAACCCTCTCCGGTGTCTATATAAGCCGGAGGGTTTTAGTCCGTAGAACAACATACACATCAACAATCATACCATAGGCTAGCTTCTAGGGTTTAGCCTCCTCGATCTCGTGGTAGATCTACTCTTGTACTACCCATATCATCAATATTAATCAAGCAGGACGTAGGGTTTTACCTCCATCGAGAGGGCCCAAACCTGGGTAAACTTCGTGTGCCTTGCCTCCTGTTACCATCCGGCCTAGACGCACAGTTCGGGACCCCCTACCCGAGATCCGCCAGTTTTGACACCGACACCGCCCCTCGCCTTACCGCTGCTGACCAGCGCAACAACCACAGGAGATTGCCAGTGTCTCAGTCCCCTGCTAGTGCCTGAGCCCCTCCACGTTGTGCCATCCACGCCATCCACAAACAGCAGCAGCTCCAGCCTCCATTCGGTCCTCCTCAAGCTCCTCGGCTCCCTCCACCGGAGCCGGCCAACTCCGGCTACCTCCTCTGCCTCGCACCTGCACATCATCCTTGGGATCTGTGAGCAGCAGCTCCGAAGCGCTCCAGCAGCCCGAGGCTGTAGCAGCATCCGTCTAGGCGTGTTGGGCTCCCGAGCGCCTCTTCCCGCCGGCCTGGCGTGCAGCAGCAGCGTACCACATTGCCCTTCGTGCGCCTCTGCTTTCTGTTGTTGCTAAGGCCGTGGCTCTAAGACCGTATCCGGTTCGTCAAGTACCATTCTCTCGGATTGCGCCAAGTACCACGATGCCTAGAGCCCTCGGATTCGTCAAGTTCGACTACAACATGTGTACAACTACGCGGACTCGCCAAGTACCACTTCATGTCGGCAAGACCCGCAAGTCGGACCCCGAATGATCGACGACTCGTGGACCATGTAAAACTTCAGGCACCGAACACCCGGGTAGCACAAATGCCAAGTACCCCAGAGACCACTTGGATGTCAAGTACCGTCGAACCGCGAAGACTCCGTGGACGTGAAGTTCCTCGCATGACCCTGAACATCTACGGTAACTTGTGCGACTAAGAACGTGAACCACTTTTGTTGAACCCTGAAGGACTCAGATTCGTCAAGTCCCCCTCCGAACCGGGAACCACTACTTCCGCTAACATCGAACCTGAACCATCTGGAAACGCATGGTTCAAAGGTATAACCCCGAGACGACCGTCCGAGAACGAATGCTTGTGATGTGATGTATGAGATGATCGTGGTTGCACCATGTCCGAGTTGTTGTTTGCCAGTTCCTCGTTGCCTTGCCGTCGACATGTGGGAACCCGGTATCCGGGAGCACCCCATCATCTTGCATGACACACTCACACCCACTTCCTTTTGCACCGGTATCCCTGTGAGCTACCAGATCATCGGAATGTTGTCGTGGCATTATTTCCGTTTCGCCGCCGTGGAACCTTTTCCGTCGTAGTTTCTGTAGCACCCCTTTCATTTCTGCCACGATGACAAAATGCTTCATATCATGCTCTTATCAACATTTTCATAATTATTGCATAAAACTTGCAAATGTCGTCCGCATCATGATAACAACATCAAGAATGTTTAAATTGTTGTTTGCTTCAATTGCTAAATGACATGTGGGGATTTACCGGAATGGTTATTTGTTTTTTCCGGCCTCACTTAAAATTGCCTAAAATGTGTTGTTTACTTTTGCCTCACCTCTTTCCATGTTTAACAAATTTAATATTGTTGGGTACATAAACGAGAGAGAACTAAATAATTGATGTGGTGTTTCATCAATATACAACTCGTTGCATATTGAGCTCCACTTAATTTGTAGTATTGTTTGTTGCATATTGCCATGTCATGCCTCTTTAAACCAGACGTGCATCATTCTTGATTGTGCATCATGCCATGTTTTTGTGATGGTTGTTTACTATGTTGCTTCTTCTTTCCGGGATGCTTCTCTCGTTAGCTTCGGTTCCGTTTCGGAGTTGTGAGGATTCATTCGACTACGTCCGTTTTTCTCCTTCATGGACTCGTTCTTCTTCCTTGCGGGATCTCAAGCAAGATGACCATACCCTCGAAATTAGCACTTCTATCTTTGCTTGCTAGTTGTTCGCTCTATTGCTATGTCGTGCTACCTACCACTTGCTATATCATGCCTCCCATATTGCCATGTCAAGCCTCTAACCCACCTTCCTATCAAACCGTTGTTTGGCTATGTTAACGCTTTTGCTGAGCCCCTCTCATAGCGTTGTTAGTTGCAGGTGAAGATGAAGTTTGTTCCATGTTGGAACATGGATATATTGGGATATCACAATATCTCTTATTTTAATTAATGCATCTATATACTTGGTAAAGGGTGGAAGGCTCGGCCTTATGCCTGGTGTTTTGTTCCACTCTTGCTGACCTAGTTTCCATTATACCAGTGTTATGTTCCTTGATTTTGTGTGCCTTACACGGTTGGGTATTATGGGAACCCCTTGACAGTTCGCTTTGAATAAAACTCCTCCAGCAAGGCCCAACCTTAGTTTTACATTTGCCTAACAATCTAAGCCTTTTTCCCTTGGGTTTACGGAGCCCGAGGGTCATCTTTATTTTAGCCCCCCCTGGGCCAGTGCTCCTCTGAGTGTTGGTCCAAACTAGGGCCCCTTGTAGCGCCACCTCGGGGAAACTTGAGGGTTGGTTTTAGTTGTATGGACTGCTCATCTGGTGTGCCTTGAGAACAAGATATGTGCAGCTCCTATCCGGATTTGTTGGCACATTCGGGCGGCTTTGCTGGTCTTGTTTTACCATTGTCGAAATGTCTTGTAATCGGGATTCCGAAACTGATCGGGTCTTCTCCGGAGAAGGAATATCCTTCATTGGCCATGAGAGCTTGTGATGGGCTAAGTTGGGACACCCCTGCATGGTATAAACTTTCGAGATCCGTGCCCACGGTTATGAGGCACATGGGAATTTGTTAATATCCGGTTGTAGAGAACTTGAGACTTGGCTTAATTAGAATGCATCATCCGCGTGTGTAGCCGTGATGGTCTCTTTCCAGCGGAGTCCGGGAAGTGAACACGGTTCTTGTGTTATGCTTGAATCTAAGTAGCTTCAGGATCACTTCTTGATCACTTCTAGCTTCTCGGCCATTGCGTTGCTTCTCTTCTCGCTCTTATTTGCATATGTTAGCCACCATATATGCTTAGTTCTTGATGCAGCTCCACCTCATTACCTTACCCTACCCAGAAGCTTAAATATTCTTGATCTCTCGGGTGTGAGATTGTTGAATCCTCGTGACTCACAGATACTCCCAAACAGTTGCAGGTGCCGATGATACCAGTGCAGGTGACGCAACCGAGCTCAAGTGGGAGCTCAATGAAGAACTTAGCCGTTGTTATGTATCTTTTCCGGTTGATCTGTAGTGGAGCCCAGTTGGGACGATCGGGGATCTAGCATTTGGGGTTGTCTTCCTTTATTTTGGTTCCGTAGTCGGACCTTGATTGTATTTTGGATGATGTATGTTTAACTTGTATTTGTGTGAAGTGGTGATTGTAAGCCAACTCTTTATCCCTTTCTTATTCAGTACATGGGATTGTGTGAAGATTACCCCTCTTGCGACAGACCTACCATGTGGCTATGCCTCTAAGTCATGCCCCAACACGTGGGAGATATAGCCGCATTGTGGGTGTTACAGACACACATAGGAGCTGGCCCGCGGGACAAAGCTCGCTCACCTGGATTTGACAATGCTGTAGGGACGGACCCAAGCACAGACGCCATGCCAATCGTTAATCATGAGGCGGTCGCGGGCCGGTTTGCGAGGGTGCAGCGACATCATGGTGACGAAGCAATGAACATGCAAGTTGAAATACTTGGCAAGTCCAGTTCTGATACATGCGCAAAACAATACAGCTGCAGGGACAGACCTAGCAGGCTAAGGATGATGTAGCCCAAGGGGTGCCCTAAATCTGAACAAACCAAGAAGTCACCTGACACCATTGTGGCGGGAGCATCGGGATAGCTGAAGAAACGTGCCCCAGAAGCTGCTCCTCATGAGCTGGGCGTCTTCGGAGGCCCGGGGAGCTCGAGAGGTCCGTTGGGCTCGCGAGGGTCTGGAGCCTCCTACGACAGGACCGCCTTATTCCTAGCCTCGTGAGCCACCATGGCACACTGCGCGAAGCACTGGTACAAGGCGGCCACATTCAGCAAACCAAATGGCATGCGGACGTAGCTGTAAGGGTACCCCCACTCTGGCCAATGCCGGACGGCAAGAAGAGATCCTGCGAAGCAGCCCTGTTGAGGCCTGGTATGCTTGTCGAAAGTATTTTCATATGTGTGTGTGTATATATATATATATATCTGTGGAATTGAATGAATTAAAGAAAAAAAATAGAAAAACATGGGCTATACAGGCTCTTTGCCATCTGCTGGCAGACGCCAAAGAGCTTTGCCATCAGCCAGCAGATGACAAATATGCCACGTGTTAGCTACCTGCGCAACCTTGGGTAATAGGCTGGATTATTTGGATGCTTTGCCATCTGCTAGCAGACGGCAAAGACCATTGCATCATCGCCATCAGCCAGCGGACGACAAAGAAATCAAATAGGCCAGCCCCCCAGGTGTTGCCACGTGGACTGTTATGCCGTCCGCCGGCAGACGGCAAATATGCAGAGGTCTTTGTCGTCAGCCAGCAGACGAAAAATATGCAAAGGTCTTTGATGTCTGCTAGCAGATGCCAAAGCACGCCGTTAACCCACTAACGGCCTGTAGCTCACACGTCTGCCATCCAGGTCCTTTGCCGTCTACTAGCGGACGACAAACACCATTTCATCTTTGCCATCCGCCAGAAGACGGCAAAGATGCCTTTGCCATAGCTCATTCAGCCGGACCTGTTGCCGTCTGCTGGCGGACGGCAAAGGCCTTTGCCATCCGCCATGGCAGATGACAAAGTTCCTGATTCCTGTAGTGATAGGCAGTTGCAGCAGTATCAACAGGTTCCATCCCTTTGCTGTTATCCTTCACAATGCGCAGAGTGTCACAAACAGGTGGCATGAAAACTTTCGGTATGTAAGCCCAGAAGAATTTCTCATTTGTGAGTTGCTCTATTGCGGACATGATCCATGGAGCATACGGCTTCAAGGACCGAGGGCTATCTGCTGCGCAAGCAAAATTTGGAATGAAAAGGTCAGGGATGTCAAACTTAATTCCTTTAGATATTGCCACAAGTGCATTTCCCACGATGCCTTCGATGGAGTTTGGCATGTTTGTTGGCGTGATGGTGTTGCACATAACGTGAAATAGCACTTTGTTATCGTAAGCTACCTTCTTCGGATCAACATCAATGCATTTGTCGCCCACCATGGTGGGATCCATCAGGATGTGGAGTTGTGCTTCTCACACTTCCAAAAAATGCAGTATGTGTTCTCTGTCATTCTCAAATTCACATCGAGGCAAATTTATCAAGGCCAGAAAATGATCTGCCAAGCATTTGATTCTCTTTCTACCAGTCATCCATTTATGCGTCCAAGTTGAGGTATTTACCATTTCTCTTTTGATGCATAGCGTGGCATAGAACTGAAGAATAATTTCTTTGTTACAGCCATGATTAAAGAGCATGAAACCCTTTAGAAGAGCATGTTCAATGTGATCAATTGCATTGAGGACGCAAGGCATTTCTTTGAGCTTGGCGAAGTTTAACATCTTATGATTGAAAATTCTGTGTTTGACAAACAAGATCCGAGCGTAATAGACAGCTTATTCCTTAGTCCAAAAACTCGGTGATAATGAAGTTCTTTCTCCTTCATAAGGGCTGGCCCCAAAGAAGGCAAGCTTCGAGGAATGAAGTTGTTCATTGAATGCGGGACTATTGGGACCATACTCAGCTGGAAATAGTGGAAATGATTCCTGAGGATTTTTTTCCGATAATCTTCCTTGCTAATTTCCATCGGCTGAACATCATTAGAGGCTGGTGCTTTCCCATCAATAGGCTTCAATGGAGCAAGGGGCCTTATAGCTTTTTCTGGAGCAGATGGCATGGGATCACTGGAATGACCGTCATTTTCCTTCGCTGGAACTCCTTCAGTGGCTTTCTCATTCTCAGGGACTAGGGCCTTTTCTTTCGGAGAGTTCTCAATTGTGGATGGCACGACAACTTCTTCAGACTCTTGAGTCAAAACTTGTTATCCTTCGGTCTGCTGCGGTAACACGGGTGGTACAACTGTTTGATATTTCTCTTTGGGAGCCATGGGCTCTACAAGTTCCTTTTCTTTCCTGTTCTGGCTATGAAGCCAAAGAACCATCGGGGTAGGGGCACCAGATGAGGAGACCAGATGGGTATTTCCTTGGGAAGCAACTTGCTCCCCCTCAACCTTCTGACCCTCCTTGGTGTATCCAGAGGGTTCAGCTATGATTTCCTTCAAAGGCGATGAAACTGCCTTTCCATCTCAATCTTTTCATCAACTCTTTCTTCAGTAATGTCTTGCTTGGGCACAATGTTCACTTCATCTGGATTGACCAGATACATGTCTACTACATCAGATTCTTGTTCAACTGAGGTAGGAATGATAACTACCGCAGACTCTGGGTCTATGTCCTCGAGACGAGGGTTATGGTGCAACAAACCCTAGGTCTATTGCCCAGACCGTGCCCAGTCCTAAGATCAAGATTGCAACACCCAAGCCAAGACCAAGCTAAAGATATTAGATCAAGAGGGCGGATAAAAAAGACCAAGTCAAGACGAAGGAAGCAAGAAACAACTAAGGGGAAAACCTCCCTTGCTGGGCAGGCGAGCCTGACGAGGCCGAGGTTGCCCCAAAGACATGCCTCCAGACCATCCCAACAAGCTTGTTGGGCTTAGCAAGGGCGAACTACCCCGCAAGGCTTCACTGCTCCTTCTCATAGTGACGCAAGTCACCGATCGATGCAGTGTCAAGCCCCCAGGTGACTAAGTGGCTGCTTCTTGCCACTTCCTACAGGAACCACCTCCAAATGACACCCGTCTAGAAAGATGTCAAGCAAGCAGGCACAAAGCTGGCAAAGCGGTGCGGCAAGGCATGCGGGGCACATTGTGATGTGATAGTAAGCGTCACATTTAATGCTCTTTGTCCGCGTGCAGAGTAGGTATGATAGCACTGTTTGCTATCTAATCAGTGCGTAATGCTAATTTGCCACTTTGGTGACCCATTGATCTATAAAAGGTGGCCCATGGCAACCATAGAAAGGATTCGGACCCTTGCATACTCATACGCGCGTAGCTGCTCTCACCCTGAGGCAACCCTGCTGGGCAAAGGCATTGCGCGTTCCACCATAATCCACCATAAATCCACCAAAGCAGGAGTAGGGTTCTATGCCTCGCGGTGGCCCGAACCTAGGTAAAACTGCCCGTGTGATCTCCATCGTGACGTGCTACGCTTCTCCGCTCTTTGTGCAATGTGCTCATCCCCCCGCCGAACCACAAAGGGGCTCATGGTCCCATAGGTGGCCGTCGTTTCCCACGACATCTTTACCGCACTTGGTAGGAGGATCAATTGCGCGAACCCGAGAGCGTAAGCAGCGCGTCATCTTCATCGCCACTTTCTTTGTTGACGGCTCCGTCGACTATGGCGCCCAAGAAGAAGCCCGGTGCCGCAGCTCACCTGTCCACCTCAAAGGCCTTGCCACCCACGGCCATCGGTGCCGCGAGGGCTGCGGGGATGCATGGGGATGTGGACGCTGCGGAGGACGCGGTCGACTCAAGCGGCGTTGTCACTACCTCCCCTGCGGCCGAAATAGGAGCGGGAGGCACCGGAGAAGGACAACACAAACAGCATCCCAGCGACCATGCTCCGCGAGGTACGGGTAGAGAGATTATTCCTTCTGCACCTCTTTGCCCAACCAAGGAGCACGGTCCCAGTGGTGGCACTTGCTCTAGGGAGAATCGCAATCCTCCGGCCGCCCCTCCTACGGGCACGGCCACAGGACATGAGCCACCCCCAGAGCAAGCTAGCCCAACCAATGCTCTGAACGGAGCCACTAGTCCATAAGCGCTGCCACTTCGTCACCACGCCATCCAAGCGGCTGGCTCGCGATGGTGGGAGCACGGCCCAGCCACTACCGACACCATCAATAGTCGAGCAATGTTGTGATATACATCGTCATCACCTATGCCAAGTACCACTTCAGAGGCCATGGCACGGGACTAGCTGTTGCTGAGATTTCCATTGGCAACTGATCAGACGGATGAGTGGAGATCAACCATTCAGAGCCTGATTGGCTTCGTCGAGGTTGGAGGATCACAGCGAGCTGGTCGGCCACGGGCTCCGGAGGTGATGACAACGGCCCGTGCTGCTGACCGTGCAGAAGGAACTACCCCGACGGTGCAATACCCTCTGTGGCAACCAACACGGGAGCCATGCAACCAAGAGCCCAATGACGTCTCGATGGCTTCATCCGACCCTCGAGCACGTCAAGGCCAACGGCAAGCCCCGAAGGATAGGTAGAGGGAAGGTGCGTGCATCAACATCGAGCAATGCCGTGACAACCACCAGTAGTCTCACGGGCGCGACGGCCCCAACATCCAACATCGACGCGCCCGTGCTTGGCGGGGGTGGGTACCTGCCTTACGAGGCTGGGTGCCCCGCCTTCACCCGTGAGCTGCAGCAAGTCCATTGGCCATCTGCTTGCACGTTCAAGCCAGAGATACCAGAGAAGTATGATGGAAGCCTAAACCCGGAAGAATTCTTGAGCATCTACACCATCCCCGTTCAAGCTTCTGGGAGAAGAGACGAGAAGGTATTCGCCAACTACTTCCCTTTGGCACTCAAGCCAAACGTGAGGTCTTGGTTGATGCACTCACCGGAGAACTCCATTTCGACATGGGCTGACCTGTGCCGTGAGTTCATTGGTGCTTTCACGGGCGGCCATTAAGAACCAGGGTGTCCCAATGATTTGCCGCTTCTCCCGTAGAAGGAAGGAGAGACTCTGCGAAAGTACATGCAGAGGTTCATCTGAGTCCACTGAAATATTTCAGACATCCACCCGGTAGCTATGATAGCCGTGTTCCAGTCCAACGTGCACAATCGTTGGATACATTCCAAGATGAATGTTTGAATGCCAAGAATGTGAAAGAGCTTTATTCCTTGGTGGATAAGTGTGCTCGAGTGGAGGACGAGAGGAGGCTCCCTGGAGAAGAGGATGGCGCCGACATCGACTCATAGGGTGACGACGAGGCCACCAGTCAAAAGAAGAAGAACAAGAAGCAGAAAAAGAGGTGCAAGGATAAGCAATAATGACCGTTGAGGAATCAGGCACGCCTAGCATCAGCAAGAAGGCCAAGGCCGAAGCCCCCGGCAAGGAAGTTTCCATGTGCACTGGTTGCCGGGAGGCTGCGGCTGCCAATAAAGCTGGGAAAAGTGATGGTCCGTACTTCAAGATCCATCAGACCAAGGGCCACGATCTCCAGGAGTGTCATCAAGTTGAGCAGCTCATCAAGAAGCAGAGGGCTGAGTATGAGAAGCGTGATTAGGAGAAAGGTCAGAATGGCGCTGGCGGGAAGGGCCAAGGCGGCGAAGCAAGTCACCCCGGCAAGGCTCCTCGGAATCAAGGAAACCCCGCCAGAGGCCATGAGAAGGAAGATTGTAATGATGAAAGTGATGGAGGGGATGAACAGGAAACCAACGAGTAGGAATTCCAGAAGGCCACTGACGCCCTATGCATTGACGGGGGTGCATCTCTGCACTTCTCTCACCTCCAACTTTAACAGTGGATGCGTAAAGTCAATGTCATGGAGCCAGCGGCGGATTCTCGGAAGCCTCTCAAGTGGTCATAGACGCCCATCATCTTCGAAGAAGAGGACCACCCCGACCGCACTACTGCGGTAGGGTGCTTGCCGTTGTTGGTCTCACCAACGATTCACAACCTCAAAGTCACGAAGATGTTGGTTGACGGTGGGGCTAGGTTGAATCTGATTTCTCCAAAGGTCATTAGCAAACTTCAGATAGCAGAAGAACAGCTTGAGGCTACTGGAATGTTCCAAGGGATCTATCAGATCACGGGTTCCGGCAGACTCTTAAGGTTCGAACACTGGGGTGCGCGCGAAGGTTTTCTCCCTATCGATCAACGCCCTAGCTTTCTAAGATCTCGCAGACGAACACGACGAACTCACAACACAGAAAGACACAAGATTTATACTGGTTCGGGCCACGGTTGTGGTGTAATACCCTACTCCAGTGTGCTGGTGGTGGATTGCCTCTTGGTTTGATGAAGAACCGTTACAAGGGGAAGAACTGCCTTGTGAGATTGAGGTGTTCTTGTGCTTGGCGAACTTGTGTGTGGCCTTGGTGTGGTGGATCCGGTCCAAGATCATCCTCTCTCTACGGTGGTGGCTAGTTCTACTTATATAGGCCCTGGTCCTCTCCCCAAATATTGAGCGGGAAGGGAGCCAACAACGGCCAATTTGAAAGGGGACAGCTAGTACAAGCTATCCTGACAAAAGGTGGTCTTCGCCTGCAAAAGGCTCTGGTGATGACGCCGTCTTGGGCTCCATGGTGACCTCCGTCCGGCCGTCCTTCTAGTCTTGGTCTCATTGCACCAATATGGAAACATTTGCTTGATACCCCGGTAATCCGCGCCTGCGCTTGCCCCCTTGGCACCAAAGAGGAAACAAGGACACTACACGCGCTGGAGCCCGCCTGGCGCCCGTCTGGTCTTGATCGTCATGGCTCACGTCATGCGAACCTCGTGAGGTTGGCCTTTCCTTGATCTCTCCGCCCCTCGTGAGCCTGCCCGGCGAGCCTGCTCATGAGGAGGTCTTGCGTCGTCCGCCTCACGAGGGTCTTGAATGCCTTGTCGATGAAGATGGGCCGTACGAACCTGCCAGCCCAGCCACACCGTGAGCCGCAGGCCGGTAAGTCTGGGGACCCCCGTTCCTAGGACGTCGAAAGTAGCCCCAGGGCCCAAGGCGCGCTCGGGCTTGGCTTTGAGGTGAAGCCAGAGGGTCAAGCATGAAGCGCCGCAGGCCCCCATAGCCTGTGGCCTCGGTTGACGCGTGGCGGTTGATTGGACGTGGGCGTCTCTACTTCCCCACGCTGCCTCGGCAACTGCCCGACTTGACAAGTTCCTGCGACATGCAAGGGAAACCATCATTACTTGTGATTGTGGGGGTGCTAGTTGGCCTTCCCCTGCTATAAATGGGAAGGGGGGCAGAGCCGCCGTCTCTCATCTTCTCCCCATTCCACTCGCTCCTTCTTCCTTTGCTCTATTGTCAGCAGCAGCTTCTATGGCACCGATCCGTTGGTTTTTTGCTGAAGAGAAAGGAAAGGTTCCCCCTGACGTGCCAGCGTTGCTCCCACCGAAGAAGAGGTCGTCCCACCGCCGTGATGCCGCAGCGACGCAAGTGGTGGCGAGGCCTTGGTACGAGCGGCCTCCTCCTGGGTACGCACTGCCCTTGTATGCCCTAGCCAGGGGCTCGGGAGGAAGGGACGATGGGCATCGGCGCGTGCACCGCGACCAAGGTCGCGACGCCCCGGCGATGAGTGTCGTCGCTCCTGGAGTCCACACCGCGGACTCCTCACGTGAGCTCGTGCTGTGGGTGGCGATGCCCCCAAGTTCCTGGATCCGCTTCCCGCGCTTCTTCTCTGACGTGATGCCACCGAGGGGGCCTCTCGAGCTCTGGTTGCAGCATGCTGACTGCGACCCTCCGGCGACCGGAGCAGAGGTTGAAGCGGTCGCCACCGGCAAAATCTTCATGACCCATGGCTGGGGCGAGGTCGCGCGGGTTTGTCATGCGGAGGGCGTCCTCGCGATCCACTTCGAGTACGACGGCGCCTCCACGCTGTTCTTCAAGGTCTTTGACGCGGAGGGTCGCCGCTTGGAGTGCTGCCCCGAAGGAGAGCGCCAGGACGAGGCGCGCCCCGCTCGGGGATGCTCCAGCAGCAGCGATTCTGGGGAGTCTAGCGGTTCTCCCGAGCTCTACGAAACTCCAGAGACGAGCGATGACAACTACGTGTCCCCGAGCTCTCGCCGCGCCCGGAGCAGGGCCACCACGTCCGGTCGTTGCCATCGCTGATCTGGATGGGGTTGGCTCCGGCCTCCTGCGGCCCACTGTTGATGATGGCGTCGGCCGCGGGGGTGTGTAGATAGGATTCTCCTAGGTTCGCGTCTTTTGTTCCCTGCGAGGAATCAAGAAGTACCCTGTGGGGGCATGTAAAGAATCTCCAGTGTCTTTTCTTGATATTATATTAATTATGGAAGCCTTGTTAGCGCTAGTCCTGTTTAGGCCCAATCTTCCCTTTCCAACCTTGCGACAACTTGTTGCTCTACGCTGACAGGTACCGGTCCCCAGGCAGGCTTCAGCCGTCGCTGGTATGCCAGGTCGCGTGATGTGGTCAAGGCCATGAGGTGAGCGGCCCGAGGTCCAGTAAGAGCCCCTGAGGTGCATGCTCAGGAGGTCCTCTTTAGCGTTCAAGCAGCCAAGGTAAGATAAGAAAGGGAGGTGACATTGCCGCAACAGGGCCGCGGCGAGCGTGTCCCCTAGATCCCAACGATTAGTTGATCTGAGCTCGTGACTTATCTTGGCGATCCGGGGTCGACTCTTCGTGATGCGCCGGACCAGTGCGCGAGCATCCGCAGTGTAGCTAGGTCAGGCCCATACGAGTCCTCCACCTTTCAATGCTCTCCTTCGTGCTCTACGTCCTCAGGTCCCGACCCTCGAGTGAGCTCAACCGCCGCTGGTATGCCAGGTCGCGTGCCATGGTGAAGGCCAGGGGATGAGGGCTGGAGAGCCAGTAAGAGCTCCTGAGTCGTGATGCTCAGGAGCCCTCCTTTTAACATGCAAGTGGATTGCTTGGAAGAGGTGGGAGCTCGCAGTGTCACCTGGTGCTATCCTCGTGAGATCCCTGCAAGCCAGCACAAGGAAGAACACGATCTGTCGTTATGGTTGCCAGCCTGCCATAGGTTGCTTCGTGACGAGGTGAAGGCAATGAGGGCCTGGTGAGGTGACGTGCGCGGGGCGTGCCGCAAGCCAGAGCTCGACCGCTCAGGTTTTCCGACGTGGCAAGGACGGACCCATGCACCAGCGCCGTGCCGGCATGAGGAGGCCCCGCGGGAGGCGACGATTGAGCAGGTAGCAATCACAAGTAGATCAAACATGAGAGTAGCAGGCTTAAGCAAGTGCATGAGAGATACGTGCCACTAGGTCAGGCCTGAGCGACTTGGGGATGATGCAGCCCGAGGGGTGCCCCCAACAAGGTAAGCTAAAGGCATAAGAAAAGGGATGCATGCCATAGGGGCAGGCACATGCGACCTGGGAATGATGCATCCTGAGGGGCGCTCCCAGCTGAATGACTTGGAAAGATGTCACCTGGTCATGTCGATGAAGGAGAGTTGAAGCATCTGAAGGTGTATGGCGAAGGGGTTGCTCCTCATGAGCCTCCGGAGCTCTAAACCTCGGGACCGTCTCCATCTCCATCTATACGGCGTGTTGCCTGGCTTCCTTATCTGCTAGGATGCGCCGCAAGTTGCGTTGGTAGGCGGACGATACACTTGGTAGGACAAAGGGCATGCGAACGTAGCTGTGTGGTGGGCCCTCGCAGCGTCCTGCATGCGAAGGCCACAAAAGCTCCTGAGAAGCGACCCTGTTGAGACCTGGAAGGTCGACGCAGATGCGCAGCCCAGCATCCTCGCCTGGATGGGAAGCTGCATCTCGTGAGCGGCGGTCGCCGCGCATGGCTCTTGCATCTTGCAACTCCTGGGTGGACTTGGTGATGAACTCCTGAACAGTGGACGATCCTTTCCCTGTGCCCTCCTGAGGGAAACGTGCCGTGAAGCACGCCTCCAGGTGGTGCCTGAGCGCCTCCCTCGTGATGTGGGCAAACTCTGAGGCCTTCCAGAAAAAAGCACCCAAGCACTGCCGGAGAAGGGCACTGGGCGCGCCTTCCTATGCGATGGAGGGAGACGCCCATGGAGCGGGCGCTGATCCTGACAAGACTCCGGCCGTGGCGTCACCCTCCTGAGGTCCTGCGCATCGCAGCTGCTTCTTCTTCTTGGGGACGGCCTCAGGAGGACCCTGGCACTTGCTGTTGGGGTCGTCAATTGCTGCAGCTTGGAAGGCACGCTCAAGGGAGCACACCGCATCTTTCTCTTCACATGGGACCGTGATGATCCCGCTGCTTCTTGGCATCTTGAGGGCATTATAGCCGTGATGGGTTACTGCCATAAACTTGGCCAGGGTTGGATACCCGAGGATGGTGTTGTACGGCAGACGGATGTGTGCGATGTCGAAGTCAATGAGCTCGATGCGGTGGTTCTTGCGTTCGCTGAAGGTGATAGGGAGGCGGACCTGCCCTATCGGTGTGGTGGAACCGTCAGTCACTCCTAAGAAAGGCTTGGTGGGTTGAAGCTGGTCATACGACACTTGGAGGCTGTCGAACGTGTCGACGGACAGGGCATTGAGCCATGCGCCGCCGTCGATGAGGGTCTTGGTAACTTGCACATTGCTGATGACTGGGGAGCAGAGCATCGGGAGGGTGCCAGCGGTAGCTGCGCACTTGAGCTGGTCCGCTGAGTTGAACGTAATGGGGCACTGGGACCATCTGAGCGAGCACGTGGCTTCGAGCTTGGGGAGGACTGCATTCACTTCACGAGCAAATTGCTTGAAGATACGCTGCAAGGCTAGGGCCTGGGCTCCGCCCAAGATGCAGGCGATAGCACGCGGTTCCTGGAAGCCCCCAGCCCCCTCGTCCTGATGGTGTTCGTCATTCCTTCTTGGCAGTGCTGGCAGCAGAAGGAGCCCGGCGCTGCCTTGAGGACGATCCTCGTGAGGCTGATCCCTCCAGGCGCCCTTGCGAGGCTGATCTTGCCAGCGGTCCTAGCGAGGCCGGTCGCGCCACTCCTGGCGCGGGCCGTGGTCGTCCCAGCGTCCGCCACCATGCCCTCATCCTCGGCCGTAGCCTCGGTCACCATGCTCGGGGCGTCGACTGAAGTGCCCTTCATGAATGGCTCTGAACTCTTGAAAGTCGCTGGTGTTGTGGGTATTCAGGTTGTGGAAGACGCAGAACAGACGGTCGCCCTTGGAAGACTCTGGTTGGTCTGTGCCACGCTTGGTGTCTGGTTCTGCTGCGAGCACGGATGCTCCCTTGCGCTTCACGTCCTTGGCCTTGGCCTTCTTCCCCTCTGGGTCCGTAGCAGGAAGCTCGAGGAGGGAGAGGCGTCCCTCCTCAGCTCTAGCACACTTGGTCGTGATGTTGAACAGCTCCAGGGTCGTGCACAACTCTTCATGGATAGCGAGCTCTTCCTTCATCTTGACGTCGCCGACGCCATCAGAGAACACAGAGATGATGGCTTCGTCGGTCACCTTGGGGATCAAGATCTGTGCGCTGTTGAAGCACTGAATGTACTTCTGCAGAGTCTCTCCTGGTTGCTGCTTGATGTGGCGCAGGTCGCCTGCGACCGGGGGCGGTCGCGAGTGGCTTGGAAGTTGGCGATGAAGCAGGTGCGCATTTTGTCCCAGGAGGAGATTGAGCCCGGATGCAGGTTCAGGAGCCAGGAGCGGGCGCCTTCCTTGAGATCCATGGGAAACCAGTTCGTCATGACCTTCTCGTCGCCATTGGCCGCTTCGATGCTCAGCTAATAGAGTTGTAAGAACTCTTCGGGGTCAGGGGTGCCGCCGTAGCGAGGAGGCAGATCTGGCTTGAACTTGCCCGGCCAGGTGATGCTAAGCAGCTCCAGGGTGAAGGAGCGGCAGAAAACTGTGGTCACCGGGACCCGCCTTGGGGGTGGAGCTTGGTCTTGATGGGGTTCGCGCCCTACCGCAATAGGTGGCGCGCGGGCTTGCCGCAGCAGCCGGTCTGGGTGTGGTAGTGTGAGGAGTGGCGAAGCATTTTGTTGCGGCCGAGGGACTTCTTGACAGCTTCTCTCTTCACGTGCGAGTGCAGGACGCGGCGGGTCGCATCACAGAGCCGCGCGTCTTGGCGCCAGGGCGCCGTCTTGGGGATGAGGTGGTGGAGGCGCTCCGTGAGCTACGTCGCCCGTAGCTAGCGGAGGGCGAGGCGGAGAGAGGGACAGCGCAGGGGAGCCCCCTGCGGCACAGACAAGCTCAGCAATGCGGTCGAGCCAGTCCTCGTAGAGGTCATCGACCGGACGGTAGCGCAAGAGCTCGTGCGCCATGAGGAGCGCAGCCCATGCATCCATGGGAGGGCGACGTGCATGGGAAGAAGAACCGGCCAGGGTTAGCGATGGAGTGGCGGTGCGGCCGTCCCGCCGCACCGAGGGATGCAGTGAGGATCCTTGCTGCTCGTTCCCCGCCGGGCCGGTGGCGGCATTGGTGGCAGGCGACGGGGAACGACGAGGTGGCTCGCCGATGGGAGCCGTCTGAGCGACGTGAGCAGCGAGGGCAGCCCGGTGCTCGGCACGAGCGTGGCGCGCGTCTGCCATGGAGACGGTGAAGCAACGGAGCGCGGAGCTACAGAAGGAAGCTTTGGCGCACTCCTACCTGGCGGGCCAAATGTCGGATCATGAGTTCCGGAAGACCCTTAAGGTTCAAACACTAGGGTGCGCGTGAAGGTTTTCTCCATATCGATCCACGCCCTAGCTTTCTAAGATCTCGCAGGCGAAGACGACGAACTCACAACACAGAAAGACACAAGATTTATACTGGTTCGGGCCACCGTTGTGGTGTAATACCCTACTCCAGTGTGGTGGTGGTGGATTGCCTCTTGGGCTGATGAAGAACAGTTACAAGGGGAAGAACCGCCTCCTGAGGTTGAGGTGTTCTTGTGCTTGGCGAACTTGTGTGTGGCCTTGGTGTGGTGGATCCGGTCCAAGATCATCCTCTCTCTACGGTGGTGGCTAGTTCTACTTATATAGGCCTTGGTCCTCTCCCCAAATATTGAGCGGGAAGGGAGCCAACAACGGCCAATTTGAAAGGGGACAGCTAGTACAAGCTATCCTGACAAAAGGTGGTCTTCGCCTGCAAAAGGCTCTGGTGATGATGTCGTCTTGGGTTCCATGGTGATCTCCCTCCTGCCTTCCTCTGGTCTTGGTCTTGTTGCACCAATATGGAAACCTTTGCTTAATGCCTCGGTACTCCGCACCTGCACTTGCCTCCTTGGCACCAAAGAGGAGACCAGGACACTGTGCACTGGCGCCTGCCTGGTGCCTGCCTGGTCTCTATCGTCATGGCTCATGTCATGCGAACCTCGCGAGGTTTGCCTTGCCTTGATCTCTCCGCCCCTCGTGAGCCTTCCCGGCGAGGCCTCTCCTAAGGAGGTCTTCTGTCGTCCGCCTCGCGAGGCTTGGCCCCTCGCGAGGGTCTTGAATGCCTTGTCGATGAAGATGGGCCATACGAACCTGCCAGCCCAGCCATGCCGTGGGCCGCAGGCAGGCAAGTCTGGGGACCCCCGTTCCCAGCATGCCGACAGGATCTACCCCGGCAGGAGTCGTCCTAAGGGGAAGATCACGTTGCCACGTTCGGGGAAGAGTTGAATTATCGGACTGAGAAAGTTGTGTTTGATGTAGTTGACCCCCTTGTCGTACAACGGAATCCTTGGTCGCCCAGCTTTGGCCAAATTCATGACGGCATCCCAATATGCCTACAAAACCTTGAAGATGCCAGGGCCAGTAGGCGTCATTTCCATTCTGTCAGACAAGAAGAACACAATCATTTGCATGGACAAGATGTACCGGGACGCAGTCATGACGGAGGACGCGGAGCTTACTACTGTCACCAAGGAAAGCAAGAAAAAGAAGAAAGGTAGCAAGGATGCCTGCAAGGAATCTAGGAAACGTACCTATTCGGAGTGCATTGTGACCATTGACGACTTGCCGGAAAGTCCCAACAATAGGAGGTCCAAGGCTGTTGTGCCCGCTATCAAAAAGGAACCAGTACGGCTCGCTGGCGCTGATGGTACTTTCACTATCAGTGCCACCCTCAATGACAAATAGGAAAGCGCGCTCATTGCCTTCCTGTGGGCGAATATCAATGTGTTTGCTTGGCAACAATATTATATCCCCAGTGTTCCCATGGAGGTAACCGAGCACCACCGTGCTGTCTGCCCACATGCTCGACCCATCAAGAAGAAGGTCCGAAAGCAAGCCTTGGAGCGGCAGCAATTCATTGCCGAGGAGATTAAGAAACTTGAGGTAGCTGGTTTGGTCAGAGGAGTACCGCATCCAATGTGGTTAGCAAGTCCTGTGGTGGCATGCAAGACTGATGGGAAATGGAGGATGTGCATAGATTTTACGGATCTAAACAAGCCATGCCCGAAGGACCCAGTCCCTTTGCCACGCATCGATCGGATTATGGATTCAACTTCCGGGTTTGATTTGCTCTCTTTTCTGGACGCATACTCTGGATACCATCAAATCTTTATGTCCAAGGAGGACGAAGAGAAAACCTTGTTCATCACCCCATGTGGCAGATACTGCTTCGTGCAGATGACTTTCGGGTTGAAGAGCGCCGGATTGGTTTTGAGTCTGAATTGCACGGAAACATTGAAGCTTATATGGATGACACTGTGGTCAAAACCAAGGACAAATTAACCCTCATACATGACTTAGAAGAGACTTTCGCTAACCTGCGCAAGATCAACTTGAAGCTGAACCCAGAGAAGTGTGTGTGTGGTGTCCCTTGCGGCAAGTTTCTTGGCTTTTGTGTACCACTGAGGGTTAGAGGCCAACCCCAACAAGATCAAGGATATTGAATAGATCCAGGCACCTAAGACAGTTAAGGATGTGAGGCGTTTGACTGGATGTGTTGCCGCGCTTAGGAGGTTCATTTCCAAGTCTGTTGAGCGTGCCTTGCCGTTCTTCAAAATCTTGAAGAAGGTAGGACCCATGGAGTGGACTCCAGAGGCAGAGGCTACACTGCAGGATTTGAAGGCTTACTTGTCTTCTGTGCCCAGTTCGGTTGCACCCAAACCACAAGAGCCCTTGCTTCTATACCGGGCGGCAACTAATCAAGTGGTCAATGCTGCACTAATATTGCAGTGGGGAGTGGAAGAAGCGTCAGCCACGGTCAGCGTCCCCTCTGTGGAGGAAAGTGATCACACCCGGGCAAAGTTAGATGCGGATCAAGACATAGAGGATCAAAGCGGCGGAGGAAGCCCCAAGGTTGCAGCAAAGAAGAAAGTGGTGCAACACCCAGTGTACTTCGTCAGCTCTTTGTTGCAGGGGGGCTAGATCTAGGTACTCTGGCATGCAAAAGTTGATTTTTGGCCTTCTCATGGCCTCAAGGAAACCGCGTCACTACTTCCAAGCCCACGAGATCATGATTGCCACCCGCTTTCCTTTGCAATAGATACCCCAAAAGCCTGAGGCTACCGGCAGGATAGTGGAGTGGGCATTGGAGTTATCCAGCTTCAGTTTGAAATTTGAGAGCACGTCGACCATCCAGAGAAGAGCATTGGTAGAGTTTATTGCAGAATGGATGCCAACTCTTGATGAAGAAGTATTGGAGACAATTATCCCCGGCAAGGAAGCACCCCAAGAATTGATTATGTATTTCGATGGTGCTACCTCCCTACAAGGTGCAGGGGCTGGCATCCTTCTCGTTGCCCCTACTGGGGAACATTTGAAGTATGTCGTCCAGATGCACTTTCCTCGGGACAAGGCTACCAACAATACAGCAGAGTACGAAGGTCTCCTTGCCGGGCTCAGGATCGCAACAGAGTTGGGAATCGAGAAGCTGATCATCCGCGGAGACTCACAGCTCGCAGTGAGGCAAGTCAACAAGGATTAGCAAAGTCTATTGATGGAGGCATATGTTGAGGAAGTGAGAAAGTTGGAGGAGCGCTTTGACGGATTACAAACAGAGCATGTACCCCATGCGAAAAACAGCATTGCTGATCATCTAAAGAAGTGTGCTGGACAAAAGCTCCATGTGGAGCCAGGAACTTTTGTTCTCCATCCGACTCGGCCCTCCGTATCCCCGGCAACAATGGCCCGGAAGAGGAGGAGACTGGACTCTGGCAAGCCTCTCTCGGTAGAGCCTCTCGAGACTCCCGGCAGAGATCTTGATCGGACCAACTCCCCTTCAACTGCTGAGCTGCCCGCTCCCACCAGACCACCGGTTTCTGCAGTCGTGGGGTGCTCTCCCACAAAGGAGGTGCCGCTAGTCCTTGTTGCCGAGCCCCAGGAACCAACTTGGGCAGGACACATAGTCCATTTCCTCCAAACCGAAGAACTTCCCAAAGAGCAAGAAGAAGATGAAAGAGTAGCCCGGAGGGCCAGTATGTATCAGTTCGTCGATGACACACTATACAGAAGAAGGCCCAACGGTGTGAAATTGAAGTGCATTTGTCGGGAAGAAGGAAAGGAACTGCAGGCAGAAATACATAAAGGCATGTGTGGCTCCCATATTGAATCAAGGACTTTGGTTGGGAAAGCATTCCCCAGCCCCCTCGTCCTGATGGTGTTCGTCATTCCTTCTTGGCGGTGCTGGCAGTAGAAGGAGCCCGGCGCTGCCTTGAGGACGATCCTCGTGAGGCTGATCCCTCCAGGCGCCCTTGCGAGGCTGATCCTGCTAGCGGTCCTAGCGAGGCCGGTCGCGACACTCCTGGCGCAGGCCGCGGTCATCCCAGCGTCCGCCACCATGCCCTCCTCCTCGGCCGTAGCCTCGGTCACCACGCTCGGGGCGTCGACCGAAGTGCCCTTCGTGAATGGCTCTGAACTCTTGACAGTCGCTGGTGTTGTGGGTATTTAGGTTGTGGAAGACGCAGAATGGACGGTCGCCCTTGGAAGACTCTGGTTGGTCTGTGCCACGCTTGGTGTCTGGTTCTGCTGCGAGCACGGATGCTCCCTTGCACTTCACGTCCTTGGCCTTGGCGTTCTTCTCCTCTAGGTCCGCAGCAGGAAGCTCGAGGAGGGAGAGGCGTCCCTCCTCAGCTCTAGCACACTTGGTCGCGATGTTGAACAGCTCCAGGGTCGTGCACAACTCTTCATGGATAGCGAGCTCTTCCTTCATCTTGACGTCGCGGATGCCATCAGAGAACACAGAGATGATGGCTTCGTCGGTCACCTTGGGGATCAAGATCTGTGCACTGTTGAAGCGCTGAATGTACTTCTGCAGAGTCTCTCCTGGTTGCTGCTTGATGCGGCGCAGGTCGCCTGCGACCGGGGGGCGGTCGCGAGTGGCTTGGAAGTTGGCAATGAAGCGGGTGCGCATTTCATCCCAGGAGGACATTGAGCCCGGAGGGAGGTTCAGGAGCCAGGAGCGGGCGCCTTCCTTGAGATCCATGGGAAACCAGTTCGTCATGACATTCTCGTCGCCGTTGGCCGCTTCGATGCTCAGCTCATAGAGTTGTAAGAACTCTTCGGGGTTGGGGGTGCCGTTGTAGCGAGGAGGGAGATCTGGCTTGAACTTGCCCGGCCAGGCGACGCTACGTAGCTCTAGGGTGAAGGAGCGGCAGCAAACTATGGTCACCGGGACCCGCCTTGGGGGTGGAGCTTGGTCTTTATGGGGTTCGCGCCCTGCCACAATAGGTGGCGCGCGGGCTTGCCGCAGCAGCCGGTCCGGGTGCGGTGGTGCGAGGAGCGGCGGAGCATTTTGTTGTGGCCTAGGGACTTCTTGACAGCTTCTCTCTTCACGTGCGAGTGCAGGACACGGCGGGTCGCATCACGGAGCCGCGTGTCTTGGCGCCAGGGCGCCGTCTTGGGGATGAGGTGGTGGAGGCGCTCCGTGAGCTACGTAGCCCATAGCTGGCGGAGGGCGAGGCGGAGAGAGGGACGGCGCAGGGGAGCCCCCTGCGGCACAGACAAGCTCAGCGATGTGGTCGAGCCAGTCCTCGTAGAGGTCGTCGACCGTACGGTAGCGCAAGAGCTCGTGCGCCATGAGGAGCGCAGCCCATGCATCCATGGGAGGGCGACGTGCATGGGAAGAAGAACCGCCCAGGGTCAGCGATGGAGTGGCGGTGCGGCCGTCCCGCCGCACCGAGGCATGCAGCGAGGATCCTTGCTGCTCGTTCCCCGCCGGGCCAGTGGCGGCGTTGGCGGCAGGCGACGGGGAACGATGAGGTGGCTCGCCGACGGGAGCCGTCTGAGCGACGTGAACAGCGAGGGCAGCCCGGTGCTAGGCACGAGCGTGGCGCGCGTCTGCCATGGAGATGGCGAAGCAACGTAGCGCGGAGTGACAGAAGGAAGCTTTGGCGCACCCCTACCTGGCGGGCCAAATGTCGGATCATGAGTTCCGGCAGACCCTTAAGGTTCAAATACTGGGGTGCGCGTGAAGGTTTTCTCCATATCGATCCACGCCCTAGCTTTCTAAGATCTCGCAGGCGAAGACGACCAACTCACAAGACAGAAAGACACAAGATTTATACTGGTTCGGGCCACCGTTGTGGTGTAATACCCTACTCCAGTGTGGTGGTGGTGGATTGCCTCTTGGGATGATGAAGAACAGTTACAAGGGGAAGAACCGCCTCCTGAGGTTGAGGTGTTCTTGTGCTTGGCGAACTTGTGTGTGGCGTTGGTGTGGTGGATCCGGTCCAAGATCATCCTCTCTCTACGGTGGTGGCTAGTTCTACTTATATAGGCCCTGGTCCTCTCCCCAAATATTGAGCGGGAAGGGAGCCAACAACGGCCAATTTGGAAGGGGACAGCTAGTACAAGCTATCCTGACAAAAGGTGGTCTTCGCCTGCAAAAGGCTCTGGTGATGATGTCGTCTTGGGTTCCATGGTGACCTCCGTCCTGCCGTCCTTGTGGTCTTGGTGTTGTTGCACCAATATGGAAACCTTTGCTTGATACCTTGGTACTCCGCACCTGCACTTGCCTCCTTGGCACCAAAGAGGAAACTAGGACACTGCGCGCTGGCGCCTGCCTGGTGCCCGCCTGGTCTCGATCGTCATGGCTCATGTCATGCGAACCTCACGAGGTTTGCCTTGCCTTGATCTCTCCACCCCTCGTGAGCCTTCCCGGCGAGGCCGCTCCTAAGGAGGTCTTCTGTCGTCCGCCTCGCGAGGCTTGGCCCCTTGTGAGGGTCTTGAATGCCTTGTCGATGAAGATGGGCCATACGAACCTGCCAGCCCAGCCATGCCGTGGGCCGCAGGCAGGCAAGTCTGGGGACCCCCGTTCCCAGCACGCCGACAGGATCTACCCCGGCAGGAGTCATCCTAAGGGGAAGATCACGTTGCCACGTTCGGGGAAGAGTTGAATTATTGGTATGAGAAAGTTGTGTTTGATGTAGTTGACCCCCCGTGTCGTACAACGGAATCCTTGGTCGCCCAACTTTGGCCAAATTCATGACGGCATCCCAATATGCCTACAAAACCTTGAAGATGCCAGGGCCAGTAGGCTTCATTTCCATTCTGTCAGACGAGAAGAACACAATCATTTGCATGGACAAGATGTACCGGGACGCAGTCACGACAGAGGCCGCGGAGCTTACTACTGTCACCAAGGAAAGCAAGAAAAAGAAGAAAGGTAGCAAGGATGCCTGCAAGGAATCTAGGAAACGTACCTATTCGGAGTGTGTTGTGACCATTGATGACTTGCTGGAAAGTCCCAACAACAGGAGGTCCAAGGCTGTTGTGCCCGCTATCAAAAAGGAACCAGTACGGCTCACTGGCGCTGATGGTACTTTCACTATCAGTGCCACCCTCAATGACAAATAGGAAAGCGCGCTCATTGCCTTCCTGTTGGCGAATATCAATGTGTTTGCTGGGCAACAATCTTATATTCCCGGTGTTCCCATGGAGGTAACCGAGCACCACCTTGCTGTCTGCCCACATGCTCGACCCATCAAGAAGAAGGTCCGAAAGCAAGCCTTGGAGAGGTAGCAATTCATTGCCGAGGAGATTAAGAAACTTGAGGTAGCTGGTTTGGTCAGAGGAGTACTGCATCCAATGTGGTTAGCAAGTCATGTGGTGGCACGCAAGGCTGATGGGAAATGGAGGATGTGCATAGATTTTACGGATCTAAACAAGCCATGCCCGAAGGACCCAGTCCCTTTGCCGCGCATCGATCGGATTGTGGATTCAACTTCCGGGTTTGATTTGCTCTCTTTTCTGGACCATACTCTGGATACCATCAAATCTTTATGTCCAAGTCGGACGAAGAGAAAACCTTGTTCATCACCCCATGTGGCAGATACTGCTTCGTGCAGATGACTTTCGGGTTGAAGAGAGCCGGATTGGTTTTGAGTCTGAATTGCACAGAAACATTGAAGCTTATATGGATGACACTGTGGTCAAAACCAGGGACAAATTAACCCTCATACATGACTTAGAAGAGACTTTCGCTAACCTGCGCAAGATCAACTTGAAGCTGAACCCAGAGAAGTGTGTGTGTGGCGTCCCTTGCGGCAAGTTTCTTGGCTTTTGTGTACCACTGAGGGTTAGAGGCCAACCCCAACAAGATCAAGGATATTGAATAGATCCAGGCACCTAAGATAGTTAAGGATGTGAGGCATTTGACTGGATGTGTTGCCGCGCTTAGGAGGTTCATTTCCAAGTCTGTCGAGCGTGCCTTGCCGTTCTTCAAAATCTTGAAGAAGGTAGGACCCATGGAGTGGACTCCAGAGGCAGAGGCTACACTGCAGGATTTGAAGGCTTACTTGTCTTCTGTGCCCAGTTCGGTTGCACCCAAACCACAAGAGCCCTTGCTGCTATACCGGGCGGCAACTAATCAAGTGGTCAATGCTGCACTAATAGCGCAGTGGGGAGTGGAAGAAGCGTCAGCCACGGTCAGAGTCCCCTCTGTGGAGGAAAGTGATCACACCCGGGCAAAGTTAGATGCGGATCAAGACATAGAGGATCAAAGCAGCGGTGGAAGCCCCAAGGTTGCGGCAAAGAAGAAAGTGGTGCAACACCCAGTGTACTTCGTCAGCTCTTTGTTGCAGGGGGGCTAGATCTAGGTACTCTGGCATGCAAAAGTTGATTTTTGGCCTTCTCATGGCCTCAAGGTAACCGCGTCACTACTTCCAAGCCCACGAGATCACGATTGCCACCCGCTTTCCTTTGCAATAGATACTCCAAAAGCCTGAGGCTACCGGCAGGATAGTGGAGTGGGCATTGGAGTTATCTAGCTTCAGTTTGAAATTTGAGAGCACGTCGACCATGCAGAGAAGAGCATTGGTAGAGTTTATTGCAGAATGGATGCCAACTCTTGATGAAGAAGTATTGGAGACAATTATCCCCGGCAAGGAAGCACCCCAAGAATTGATTATGTATTTCGATGGTGCTACCTCCCTACAAGGTGCAGGGGCTGGCATCCTTCTCATTGCCCCTACTGGGGAACATTTGAAGTATGTCGTCCAGATGCACTTTCCTCGGGACAAGGCTACCAACAATACAGCAGAGTACGAAGGTCGCCTTGCCGGGCTCAGGATCGCAACAGAGTTGGGAATCGAGAAGCTGATCATCCGCGGAGACTCACAGCTCGCAGTGAGGCAAGTCAACAAGGATTAGCAAAGTCTATTGATGGAGGCATATGTTGAGGAAGCGAGAAAGTTGGAGGAGCGCTTTGACGGATTACAAACAGAGCATGTACCCCATGCGAAAAACAGCATTGCTGATCATCTAAAGAAGTGTGCTGGACAAAAGCTCCATGTGGAGCCAGGAACTTTTGTTCTCCATCCGACTCGGCCCTCCGTATCCCCGGCAACAATGGCCCGGAAGAGGAGGAGACTGGACTCTGGCAAGCCTCTCTCGGTAGAGCCTCTCGAGACTCCCGGCAGAGATCTTGATCGGACCAACTCCCCTTCAACTGCTGAGCTGCCCGCTCCCACCAGACCACCGGTTTCTATAGTCGTGGGGTGCGCTCCCACAAAGGAGGTGCCGCTAGTCCTTGTTGCCGAGCCCCAGGAACCAACTTGGGAAGGACACATAGTCCATTTCCTCCAAACTGAAGAACTTCTCGAAGAGCAAGAAGAAGCTGAAAGAGTAGCCCGGAGGGCCAGTATGTATCAGTTCGTCGATGACACACTATACAGAAGAAGGCCCAACGGTGTGAAATTGAAGTGCATTTGTCGGGAAGAAGGAAAGGAACTGCAGGCAGAAATACATAAAGGCATGTGTGGCTCCCATATTGAATCAAGGACTTTGGTTGGGAAAGCATTCCGGCAAGGATTCTATTGGGCCACAACTCTCCAAGATGTGGTCGAGCTAGTCACCTAATGTGAAGCCTGCCAGTTCCATTCCATGTACATCCATCTGCTTGCCCAAGCTCTTCAGACAATCCCTTTGCCATGGCCATTTGCTGTCTGGGGGCTTGACATCCTCGGTTGTTTCCCCTGTGCTACGGGGGCTTTGAATTCTTGTTTGTTGCAATCGACAAGTCTACAAAGTGGCCGAAGGTAGAAGCCGTGAGAAAGGTGAATGCTCAGTCAGCTATCAAGTTCTTGAAAGGATTGGTGTGCCGTTTCGGAGTCCCTGCCCGGATCATCACTGACAACGACACCCAATTCACGAGTCACACCATCATGCAATATGTTCATGCCCTCGAAAGCAAGGTCTCATTTGCCTCTGTTGCACATCCCAGGAGCAATGGGCAAGCTGAGAGGGCGAACGCTGGAGTGTTGCGAGGACTCAAGACAAGAACATTTGATAAGCTACAGAAGTGTGGCAGTCGATGGACCGACGAGCTGCCGGTGGTTCTTTGGTCCCTCAGAATGACACGAAATCGAGCTACCGTGTAGACTCCCTTCTCCTAGTCTATGCGGCATAAGCAGTTATCCCCACAGAACTCATTTACGGGTCACCTCGAGTGCTTCCCTAGGATGAAGTAGCACAAGAATAGCACCAGCGTGAGGATGCTATGCTACTCGAGGAGAACCATCTCCGGGCTGCTACACGTGCTGCATGCTATCAGCAAGCCCTGCGTCGCTATCACAACCCCAGGGTTCACGTCCGGTGTTTTGAGGAAGGTGACCTCGACCTTAGGTGCGTTTATTCTGCCAATGGTACAAACAAGTTGACGACAAAGTGGGAAGGCCCTTACCGGGTAGTACGAATCACTAGACCTGGCGCAGTCCGTCTGGAGACTAGAGATGGCATTCAGTTGCAAAACTCATGGAATATAGAGCATCTCCGCAAGTTCTACCCATAAGGTGCGGCTATCGGGCCCTGCCCAGCAGCCACCCTTTTGCCGTGGACTTGGTCCCAAGAAGGAGAAGAGAAGACGCGCCCATGTTGCAAGCCAGACAGATAAGTTTTCACTCTTATCCATACTCGTTCTATAAGTAGAGTCTTCTGCATAAGAAAACCTCGCCACCTTCAAAACTTAGGTGGTCCCATCCCTTGACTCGAACGTTGCTTCGATCGGGATGGTTGCAGTGGCCTTTGGTGAGAAGGATGGCGGGGGCCTGGTCGCTCTTTATGATTTGTGTCTGGCAGGCCTAACTCCGCGGCAGCAAACTGAGGGAACCGGCAGGATAGCCTACCAGGGGAAACTTGTTTACGTAAAAGTATAGAGGCATTCCGCCTCTGCATGGACATATTACATGCACAAGTACCCTGCATGGTTTATCTTCTTCATTAATATGCTCATCAACAAGTGCAGGTCTTATAGAACACAAACATGGATAGAAGGGATTACATTATTTGAACTAAAGTTTGGCAAGTGCCTATAGATTTTAGATTGAAAAAAGATAAGTGCCCCGTGATGCCCTTTCTTGTCCCTCTCCTCCTAGGCACTGCAGCAGGAGGTGAAGAGGGCAAAAGGGGCGCCTAGGTAGAAGCCCAGCCTAACCCCGTCGGGCTCCAGGAGAGGTAGCCCCATAGAAGCGGGAAGGCACGGACGAAGGCGATGGTGAAGAGATCAGCAGAGACGACCCGTCAACCGCCACCACCAGGGCCAGCAGGACGTGGTAGGGCGAACGAAGCTGCATCCCATGAGGAAGCCTGTCGGGGCCCAGCTGAAAGGCTGCTGGAGAAGCCGGAGGCTCCATTTCCACCACCACACCCAACTCCTCGGAGAATCACCTTGCCGGAGAGGACATGCAGGTGCAGATGGTGCTGCCGCCGCCTGACAGTGACGGTGCGACTGGTGTTCAGCCGGAGTCGAACTCGTCGCCCTCTTGGTCAGCGCTGTCATCATGCCGTCACTGTCCTCCTCGTCGCTATCACTCGAGGAGGAGGTTTCGTCATCGGTCGAGCTCTCCGCGCACCACCCTAAGCGAGCACCAAAGCTCCAAAAACCCTTGACGGAAAGGAAATCGGCCTCCAATAACTTAAAATGGAGGACATGTCCTTCCGACAAACTATGGACATGGGCGAAGGTCTTCCAGCCATGGCGGAAGTACATGACATGAGGGCGGCAAAATCCACATCCACCCATATGCTACCATTCTCACAGCCCCTCATGTGCAGTCTTAATGCGCGCGGTTGTTCGAGCTCCATCTCCCTTGCGAATGAGGCGGGGAGACAGGGGCGCCCGCACGAAGGCTTATACAGCCTAATGACGAACTCCAGTGTTTGGTCTCCGGCATGGCCTTACATCAGAGGAGGAGTGTCCGGTGGGGGCACGATCAGGGCACTGCCCCGTCCTCCTCCTCCTCGGGCGCCATGACGACTGCGCCCTCGTCCTCTCCCACCTCCTCTCACGGCGGGCTCCGCCCCCCGTTTTCAGGAAGAGGAGGAGACACATCGAGCAGAAGCTCTCATCGCCACCACTGGAGTACCATCCTGTCCTCGTCCCCTCGCCATGGTGAGCGAAGAATGTTTGAGGAAAGGAAGAAGGAAAGCGTGTGAATAAGCATGCTACTCCTGCCCCCTTTTATAGGGGAACAAGGAAGGGGGCTGGCTTCTCACTCAGAAAGCAGTTGCCCCGCTCCTCCAATACGGCTTCCCTGTGCCTTCAACGACTCGGGAAATCAGGGCCAACCTTCTACGCCAATGAGCGACACCTGGCTTTCTGCCATGGCGCCCATTCCCGCGCCCTCCGCATCCGCCACCTACCCTACGCAATGTATGGAGTACACGTGGTGGATGCACCAAGGGCGGGACGCAAGTGGGATGGCAGTTTCTACCTCGGGATCATGGGACGTGGGCGATCCACGAGACGTGGTCTGGATTTTCCCATAACATTTTGCAGGTTAATGAAGAAGCAAAGAAGATCTCAAGGGTGAGCAACCGCAACCCTCCTACATGTGCACTATTAGGGCCTGCCCCGATGATGCCCGACAGCTCGTTTGGGCCAGGCCCGGGGGCTCCTGTCGGTGCAACAAACCCTGGGTTTGTTGCCTAGACCGTGCACATGCCCAAGATCAAGATTGCTACACCTAATCCAAGACGAAGCTAAAGAGATCAGCTCCAGAGGGCGGATAAAAAAGACCAAATCAAGACGAAGGAGGCAAGAGACAACTAAGGGAAAAACTTCCCTTGTCGGGCAGGCGAGCCTGGCGAGGCCGAGGTTGCCCCGAAGACAAGCCTCCAGACCACCCCGACAAGCTTGCCTGGCTCAGCAAGGGTGAACTACCCTGCCAAGGCTTCACCACTCCATCTCACAGCGACGCAAGTCACCGATTGGTGCGGTGTCAAGCCCCCAGGTGACTAAGTGGCTGCTTCTTGCCACATGGTAGCCACTTCCTACAGGAACCACCTCCAAATGACACCCATCCTAAGATGTGTCAAGCAAGCAGGTGCGAAGCTGGCAAAGCGGCCCAGCAAGGCTTGCCGGGCACATTGTGATGTGACACTAAGCGGCGCATTTAATGCGCTCTGTCCGCCTGCAGAGTAGGTATGATAGCACAGTTTGCTATCTAATCAGTGTGTAATGACTGATTTGGCACTGTGGTGACCCCTTGATCTATAAAAGGAGGCCCATGGCAACCGCAAAAAGGATTCGGACCCTTGTATACCCATACACGCGTAGCTTCTCTCACCCTGAGTGAACCTTGCTCGGCAAAGGTGCTGCACGTTCCGCCGTAATCCACCAAAGCAGGAGTAGGGTTTTACGCCTCGCGGAGGCCCAAACCTAGGTAAAACTGCCCTCGTGATATCCGTCGTGCTGTACTACGCTTCTCCGCTCTTTGTGCAACATGCTCATCCCCTCGCCGAACCACAAAGGGGCTCATGGTCCCATAGGTGGATGTGGTTTCCCACGACAGAGGGGATGGAGGAATCTGCTGTAGTGGAGCACTTGCACCGACATGTCACTACTGCAGGAGGCCGCTAACGCGACACTATGACCAGAGACCCTTCGACGAAACTGTGTGCGATGCAATAATCGCAAACAGTGGTGTAAAAAGCCCATCAAAAAAGGTGCAATATGTTTGCGATGACGGATGCATTAAACATGGTTTAGATTTTTGTTGCGTGTGCGATGCAGGGCATACGATTCAGTTCAATTAACTGTTTGCGATGAGGCGGAACAATAGAAATGGGAAGCCAACTGAAGGCGTGTGCGATATACAGCATACAGTTCAGTCGGATGAAGTGTTTGTGATTAGGCAACACAAAAGAAACGGTCAACCAGATCAAGGTGTGTGTGATATACGGCATGCGGTTTACTCAGCCTTGTCGTCAGTGTGTGACCTCTGTCGCAACTGTTCTCTCCCCATGGCCTCTTCTTGTACCGTGGCAACCGTCCACCGCCTCTTCGCCTTTCCCTCTCGATTTGGAACTCATGTCGCACGCCCTTCCTCCCTCCATTTTACTTCACCCTTTCCTATCTGCCATTGTTCGATCATCTTCTCCATGGAGGGAACATGCCGAAATGACCACATTATTCTTGCCCCGATATGAAAGATGACGTGGGGGAGGAACTCATTGATCGATGCGACGTCATCACCTCGGCTAGCATGACAGGTTCGTTCAAGACCATTCTTGACTCAACTAATAACATCATTACAAGCAACCCAAGGGTCCATGAGCGATTTGATCTCCCCTATCTTCTTCGTCGTGACCCTGATCACTAGCGCGGGGACGACGGAAGCCTCGCCTTGATGCCACTTGATAATGATACGTGTGATGTTAAGATGCCATCGCTTGAGCGTAAGGCTTGGGCAGGCGCAAATGGAGATTGGATTGTTTATATTGGGTACAACTACGAGTGGGAAATTGTGAATGTGTACACTCATCACCGGGTTCCACTTCCAAAAATCTCAGACTGCCCTAAAGTTGAGCACACCGGTATTATATGTACGTTCAAATACGATCATGGTGACTGTTGTCTATGGAAGATAGGAATTTGTCGAGTTCCCAACCACTCTTGGGATTACACGAACTATGAAATTATTGCTACCTTCGACAATCTTGTTGCCGTCCTTGCTTCCATGACTCAATGGATTTTGCTGAAAAATCAATTTTTGTACATGGATGAGTACTATGATGGAATTCAATATGAGGGTCTTGTGTTTGCTGCCACCACTCGTGGCACTGTTTTTGCATGGAATCCTTATGGTTTTAGTACGTTTTTCTTCCAACGTAATTATAGTTGTTTCATCCACATGCATGCGGGTTAGCTAGCTAGTTTCCCTTTACTAATTAACCTTCTTGTGTTTCCAAGGTCCTGTGAACATTCCACCACCTGTACTTGAAAATTTATATAACCAAGGGGGTGATGACGATGGTGATGATCACGATCATGAGGACGAGCATGACCCATATACTCAGTGGCGCCTGACAACTTATGCCGATGGATCACCTTTTCTCGTCTGTATACAGGGCACTGCTGATGTTACTAATGAAGCAGGTGTTGTCTCGCATCACTCTCCGGACCTATTCCAACATCCGTTGCAGGGTATTCGGGATGGATACTAGTGTGCTAGCACCAACACCTTCTCCCTAGTTCGGTATTGATAGTCTTGGAGAAAGCTCGCTCTTCCTTGGACAAAACTATCCAATGATGGTGAAAGGCGATCCAGCTGCTATTGACACAATGTTACTACCATTTATGAGAAGCAACTGTATATATACCTTGGACATTGCTATGCTTCCCTACCGTGGCTATCACAATATGGGTATTGAAATAGGCTGTTTCAGCCTGGATGATCAGTCCCGCGTTGGTCTCGAGATTGACAGTAGCTGGCCCTTCCCAGAGAATCACTTCTGGTTCAAAGCAAGCATTTCCAACGCCGACGAGTGGTTGAGCTGAAGTTCATTCCATCACTTTCTTATTTGTTGTGTGAGAAAAAATGTACTAGAATGTTTTGTTGGAAATGATCTATAATCCAACATGTATCCTCGTTGTCATTGTGGGTTGATGACTTGTTGTATATAATCAATGGTACATTTGCATATGTGTCCGTCAACTCACACCTGCTAGTGGTGTCCATATGAACAGTGCTAGTGATTTTAGTTGCAAATATTAGATAGTGCTAGTGATTTTTAGCTACATATTTTGACAAATTGTAGTGTTACAAGGTTGACAAATGGCAATGTTACAAGATAAACAAATGTCAATCTTTCCAGTTTGAAAAATGGCAACATACCCAATACGAGAGATGCAAATCTTACCCAATTGTTTCTACGCGGTTGCACACAGGTCATCTAAAATAATAGTTTGCGTTGAAGGGATGCATAAATCCTACACTGAGAATTTGCCCTTTACTTAAGGGGGAAGACCATAGCTCTGACTTTGCATACGGGTGTTCTATCTAAAACGTTTGCAATCAAGATCTGCACAAATCCTGATCGGCACATTTTCCCTTGGCTTCTTGGGGAAGCTGTCAGTTTGCATACGAGTGTTCTAACTAAAAAGTTTGCAATGGGTATTTATATATTGAAAAACCATTAACGTTATTTTCAAAATAAAATCGTTTGATAAGTCTATACATTAAGAGAGAAAAATGCAAGTTCGTTCAAACCATATCTTTCATTCAGTCACACTGCAAATTTATATTCATATGATCGAGAATTCGATACAGTATTAAACCCCAAAAAACTGTTTCCGGCGGTGGCGGAGGTGGCATGCCGCGCCTTCGTTGTCGTTGTCGTCCTCTGGGACGCCATTGTTGAAGTCTTCAAAGCAAGTGATCAAGAGGTTACTAATTCCTGACGGAGATATCGAAGAGACGGGCACATTTCAATGGATCAACCCAGGAGGAAGCCAGCCGAAGGGTAAGATCACACTACCAGTTACGTTTGGTGGTGAGCTGAATTACAGGATGGAGAAGATTGTTTCTTATGTGACCAAGATCCTGTTGCCGTATAACACGATCATTGACCGTCCAGCACTAGCCAAGTTTATCGCGGCATCACATTACGCATACAACACGTTGAAGATGCCCGGCCCGATGAGCATCATCACCGTCAACTTCGACAAGAAGGATGTGCTTATCTGCGTCGACCAACTCTATCGGGAGGCAGTTGTAGCACCTGCCGCCAGGGTGCGTGCTCCTGCCACTGGAGCTCCCGGGTGGGAAGAAGACCGTCAAGACCTGTTGCACTCCCTCCGGCAAGACCAAGAAGTCCGGTCAGCGGAAGAAGCGATATGATAGAAATAATCAGGGTCCTTCTAGCCTGGACCGCATACTCGATCGCCCATGTCAGATCCATGGCACCCCTGATAAACCAGCCAATCATACCCACATGAGTTGTTGGGTCTTCAAACAAGCCGTCAAGTTAAATGCCGAAGACAAGGAGAAGGGGTCACAAAGCGAGAATGATGATGAGGAGCCCCGTACACCGAACACAAGAGGACATAAGAAGTATCCTCCTCAAATCAAAGCGGTGAACATGATATACGCCACCCATATCCCCAAGAGGGAGCACAAACGCGTGCTTAGGGAAGTCTATGCGATAGAGCTAGTGGCCCCAAAATTCAACCCCTGGTTGTCATGCCTGATCACTTTCGATCTTAGGGATCATCCGACCAGTATCCGTCATGGCGGGTCTGCCGCACTGGTCCTCGACCGAATAATTGATGGATTTCATCTCAGATGAGTCCTCATGGACGGCGGCGGCAGCCTCAACCTGCTTTACCAGGATACAGTGCGCAAAATGGGCATCGATCCATCAAGGATCAAGCCCACCAACACTACCTTTAAAGGAGTTATACCAGGCGTAGAGGCCCGCTGCTCAGGCTCAATCACATTGGAGGTTGTCTTTGGACCTCCGGAAAACTTCCGAAACGAGGAGTTAATCTTTGATATCGTCCCCTTCCACAGTGGCTATCACGCACTACTCGGACGAACTGCGTTCGCCCGATTCAATGCGGTGCCACACTATGCTTATCTCAATCTCAAGATGACAGGTCCACGCGGCATCATAACAGACAATGGAAACACGGAGTGCTCCCTCCGTACCAAGGAGCACACCACTGCCCTGGCAGCAGAAGCACAGAGCGGCCTCCGCAAGCAGAACCTTAATTCGGCAGCCATACTCCCGGACACTATCAAACGAGTCCGAACTACCATGCGCCAGGACAGCCCAGCTTGTCAAGAGCTTAACTAGCAATTCAGCCTCCGTCCCAGACCACACCAAGTGGCGGCGTTCGCGCCGCGCGTACATAATTACGCAGTTAAAATACCATGGGTATAGACGGAGGCATAACTAGATTGTGATCCGTAATAAGGCTCGACCTTCCCTGGACACGCATACTTCCACTTTTTCTTTTTTCCTTCTTAGGTTTCCTTTTCGCAGGCCCCTCTCGCCGGCCTCATAATCGATCCTTTGGAAGAACGGACACACCAAGGTGACAAGTAGCACAAACATGTGGGGGAATCGCTAGATGTCCCTGTTGGCGATCACTCTACCTATTTTCAGGACCCGTATGCAGCTCCCCCTTTGTCTTGGCATGTTAAATAGCCATTGTTGCTTCTCGCACTTTTTGTTCATGTACGCTCTGACGTATTAATTAAAATTATAATGGAAACATATTGCGGCCCAACATCCGTGGCACTAGCCTATTCTCTATTTTTATTTTTTCTATTTTAATTTGCACCCGTACACCTTGGTACGCCGTAATCTGCCAGGGGCTTTATTGTGCCCCACACTATGGCAACAAGTCCGAACACTATTATAGTATAGTTCGGCACCCCGAATTTAGCATTGTATGCATTGGCTCCTAATCATGTCTTTGGTCAATAGTTGGGTTGCCCGGCTCCTGTGCTTATTACCTTACATTCCGCTATATCGGCTAGGGTAGTAAAGGGAGAACTACTGCGATTGTGTCCCAGTTTATCCGGATGAGCACCTCAGTAGAGAAAGCCAAAAACTGACTGTCATGATGCGGCGTAAGCCGGTCAGCTCTTCGGAGGTTTCAAATCTTTAGCGATATTTCCCGCATTATGCGACGAATCAGTTCTCATCTGATCAGGTGTTTACAACACCCTCGTCAGGATACTAGGGGTTGCGCCTATATTTTCATTGTCAAACTGCTATGGCTAAGTGAGGGTAATAAAGCCACATAGTGCGATTGCGTGGTTCATTGCGCTAAACACCTCCTTTAAGGACCAAACTCTTGGATAAAGCGTGTTTATATTCATCTCGAACACCCCAGTACTACCTACATGGGGGCTGAAGCCGACGACTGGCCAACTCTCAGATTTGATGAAACGGCCGCACAGGAGGTAAATTTTTTAAGTAAACAAAACAACAAAGCATTATATTACATATCAAGCCTAGTTTTCATCATACTGGACGGGATTACATGAATGTATTCATTCAAAAATAATGTCCTTAGCACATTGCTCCGCCACAATGCGGGATCCCTTCAAAACATCTTCAAATACTGCTCGGGCATGCGGTGCTCCTTGCCCGCAGGCGGTCCTTCGGTCGCGAGGTTGACGGCATCCATCTTCGCCCATTGTATCTTGACGCGGGCGAAGGCCGTCTGTGCACCTTCTATGCGGACCGACTGCTTGATGGCATCAAGCCGCGGGTAGACATTGACCAGCAGCTTCACGAGGCTAAAGTAGCTTCCGGGTATAGCTTCTGCAGGCCACTGCCGGATTATTAAATCCTTCATGGCTAGTTCGGCCACCCTATGCAGCTCGACCAAATGTTTTAGCTGGTCGCTAAAGGGCACCGGATATTTTGGTGCAAGGTATTGCGACCAGAACAACTTCTCCGTTGAGCTCCCCTCTTCGGCCCGTAAGAATTCCGCAGCGTCAGAAACACTGCGCGGCAAATCCGCTAACGCCCCTGGAGAACTCCAAATCCGGGTCAGTAAGAGATAGCTCAGGCTCACATACTTGCTTTGCATAATAAAAGCCTTACCCGCCGCGATCTTCTTGGCCTCCTGGATCTCCCGGAGGAAGCCTTGGGCTTCGGCCCGGGCCTCTTGTGCGCTTTGGCGGGCCTTAGCGAGTTCGGACTCTTGGTCCGCATTCTGGCGCTCCAAGGACTCGCATTTCTTCACTGCGTCCTGGAGCTCCTGCTGGATCTCATGAACCCTGGCCTCATGCTTTTCTCAGGCGCCTTTTTCATTTACCGCTCTCTCCTCGGCCTCGGCTAGCGCCTTTTTGAGGGCCTCTACCTCAGTCGCCGCCCCTAATAAATGTCATGGCAGTGTGATCAGCTTACATTATTCATCCCTTCTGGACATACACTAGATCATTGCATACCTTGGGTATTCTCCAGCTAGTCTTTCGCACGGACGAGCTCTTCCTCGGTCCGTTCCAGCCTCCGCTTCAGTCCGGAGACTTCGGCAGCATAAGAAGTCGCGGCCAGCAGTGACGCCTGGTTATTCACAAAGACATATATGGCTAGTCTCCTGCAAATAGCTATTTGATCCTCTGTTCGGCTTTTCTTTCCGAACATCAGATAGAATCTCAGGGGCTATTGTCTATACTGTAACTCTCTTCTCACATAAATGCAGCGCTTAGCTCAGAGCCCGTTAGAAGGCCCGCACAGGCTTCGGTTAGTCTGCTCTTCGCAGACTGAATCTTCTCAATCACCGCACCCATGAGCGTACGGTGCTCCTCAACACTGGAAGCGCTTCGCAGCGCCTCCAGTAGAGTATTCGGCGCTTCTGGTTGGACAGAGGTCACCGGCAGAATGGGCACACCTCCTTCCGATGAAGGAGGTTTCTTATCGCATTCCAGAGCCGTATAGGTCTCCGAGACCGCACTCGGCTAGGGGCCGAATTGGACATGGGCCCCACCGCCAGTCTCCATGGGGATTCGCTCCTCCATGTGTTCGGCGGCCGAGGTCTCGCCCTCTGGCACCATCTTGACGGCCTCCTGTGTCTCTCCCTGGTCGGGGGTCCTTCGGGACAACACCTCGGCATCGTCCGTAGCCTTGGGAGAGGAGGCCGTTGGAAGGGACCCGCTGTCCATCACCTTTGGATCCAGCGAGTTCCCCGAAGACGAGGATCGCTCGAGGGCGGAACGAGCCAGATTGCAAATCCATAATTCAACATGTTAGAATTATGAGGTGAAAGAGGAGGATATATGAATGCATCAGGGTCTTCGGATACTCACGATTCGGCAGGGGCTTGTTTCGAGGGCGCCGCTCTGGGCTGCTATCGACGTCCCAGGTGGAGCTATCCACGAGGGAAGCCTTTCCCTGCTTGGACGCCTCTGCTTCCAGATCTGTGGAGGCCGCCCTCTTCTTCCCCGCCCCCTCGGGAAGGGGGAAGTTGCATTCTTCGTCCTCTTCCTCCTCCTTGCTGTCTTCGGCAACGGAGTGAGTTTCGACATCTTCGGACGCCGTGTCCGAAGTACCCTTGGGACTGAGGCCTCCTCTGGTCCCCTTGGCCTTCTTCTCCAGCACCACATAGGGAGCTGGAACCAGCATCTTCGTCAAAAGCAGGATGGCGGGTTCCTCGGGCAGCAGATCCGAACATCAAATCCACTCCGCCTTCTTTGTCCACCCCTGAAAAGGCAAAATAGGGAAGTTGGGACATCCTCCTTGAGCAAGCCAGAAAGAGATACGCCTTGAAGCATGGAATACTAACTGAATTGGCCGGATGGGCCAGATCGTGCGCGCAGTCCTCGGTTGTCTCCGGCCACGTCTCATTGGCCTTGAAGAGCACCTTCCAGATGTCCTCATGCGTAGTTCCAAAGAATTGTCGCAGGGTCTTGTGCTTGGACGGATTGAACTCCCATAGATGGCAAGCCCGGTTCTGGCATGGAAGGATCCGATGAATTAGCATCACCTGAATCACATCGACGAGCTTGACATTCTTTTCCATCATGCTCCTGATGCGCGTGTGAAGCGCAGTCAACTCGTTTGACGAAGACCAATCCAGACCCTTCTCCTGCCAGGAGGAAAGCCGCATTGGGGCCTCGACTTTGAATTTGGGACCCGCGGCCCAGGCAGCGTCACGAGGCTCAGTGACGTAGAACCACAGCTTCAGCCACCCCTTGACAGTCTCCACGAAGTTGCCTTTGGGCCACGGGATGTTGGACATTTTGCTCACCATGGCGCCTCCGCATTCTGCGTGTTCGCCACCCACCGCCTTCGTCCATAGTCCGAAGTGGGGAGGGATGCATAGGAAGGCCTTGTTGGAGATATGCCCTAGAGGCAATCATGTATGATGATATTTCCTATGTGTTTATGAATAAAGATAGTCCTTGGACATTATCAATGATGTGTAGCAGCAAGTACGTGACTTATTTGTGGGACTATGCATTGTATGATGACTGTCCTAAAAGGTCCCTAGTCGAAAGGGCTATGTGGATGCGCAGCCAACTAGACTAGCATATGAAACGGTCGATGGCTTGGTCTCACTAGCCATGGAGCATTGGATGCTAACCGGATAATATGGACTTGGAAGGATCTGGTCGGATTCGACGTAGTCGGATCCGAGTCGAGATAAGGTCCGAGTCGGACATACCCAACTGTGAGACACAGCGATATGTCATCTATGAGTCTCTAGTACAACATATGTTCTATGTCCTAAGACCTGAGCTGACGCATGTACTCGGGATGGTGACAGACTTGCTTTGGGCCGACCAAACACTACTCCGTAACTGGGTAGTTATAACGGTAGGTTTCGGGTTTGTCCGGAACCATGCTGCGAGACGTGGTCGAGCAAGATGGGATTTGCCCCTCCGATCAGGAGAGATATACTCTGGGCCACTCGTGTGATCCGACCAGGATATGCATGGCCATGCGACAAGGATTATCAGATAATCCGGTTTGTGGTCGGCATCACTGGAAAGAGAAAGAGGTTGGGCTAGCACAAGGATGACAAACTCGCCTTGAGCTCGACAACATATATCGTGTGGCAAAAGGAATGGAAGTATGATGTACAGGTTCACCTAACCAGTTTCATAGTCTGTTTGGTGTTCGGCATGCCTTGCTAGGGGCTGCTGTATTTGGATTGTGGACGAGTAGAATTATGGGCTTTAGGGTCCGTGCAAGGCCCAAGTGTTGAGCATGCGACGGACGCCTATATAAAGTGGAGGTGTCGCACACTCACGTGATTGATCGCTTCGGCGCTGTCACTAGGGTTTGCATGTGTTGCGAATAGACACATCCACTCGCCGTCGGTTGTGTGATCGGACCTAGCAGTCCGCCGCACGTCATTCCTCCTGCACGCGCAGATACTGTTAGAGGCGGTGCACTTGCACCGCTCCGGCGAACCTGTACGCAGGAACTGACTACCGGATGTACGAGGGGGATCGGACGAGGAGGAGACGATCCATGCGGACGCGCTGCCCCAACTCTTCTTCTGCTGCACGGTACTGCGCGTCGAGTGGTAACAAACTGTGATCCATCTCCCGTAGCATGTTCTTGGTTGTTCTACACGTAGGAAATTTTTGAATTTGCAGTCGACACACCCTACCGTAGAACCCAACAGTGGTATCAAAGCCTTTGCTGTACGATTTGGATTTAGATCGTATGCATATTAGATATGTGGTGGCGATAGATGAGATCTATTGTCGTTGATAAGATCGGCTGTGTGCACGGTCGATGAGATCAACTGCACATGGGGCTCGATGTCGCTATGTTTTCTGATGATCGGAATCGATGAGGTCATGACATAACCTACCCCTACCGGTCAGTATCCGCCATCGGATTTAACAGTGAAACATAAATCCGAATCGGGCTCGCGATGATTGATAAGATCGGTCAGATCCGAATCAGGACCGCCGTGTGCGTCGCGCCTTGTATTTCGTACACGATCACTCAAAACCGGTAGAATGCGATTCTATGCATAACATTATTTTGCAGGGTTTGATGTGAATAGTATGGATCATGTGTATGTGATGCATGTGTGTAAATTATACATGGCCTGCGTGTCATGTTTGTCAGCTGGCAGGAGCTAAAGTACTGTCATTATATTGTATAATGACCTGCATGTCGGCTTATGACTCTATGTAAAATTCATTACTAGTTGTAGTAGTTGGATAATAGAGATCAGGTTGGCGGATTGGCGGCCCGGCGTGACAAAAAAGATGGAGTTTCTAGATGGTCATCGGAGTTGGAGCCGACCTGGTAGAACATCCATGAAGGAGCCATACTATTTCACAGTATATGTTTTACTTGTGATTGTTATGCTCCTTTGATTCTATGCATGTTAGAATGGTAGAAAGATCCCTCCTGAATATCAAGTAAATTGCCATTCCCGATGTTGCACCTTCGCACGTCAAGTACGTCTAGGAGTGGGCTCGTAAAATTGGGGTGCTGCTAGGTGTCCTTGAACTAAAGGGTTCGTGTCGGACATGGACATGCACTGCATTAGGTTAACTTGACAAGGCTATCAAAATGGTTTTGGGCCTTGTGGAAAAAGAGGTCGGGAGCCAGGGTATGAGATACCTACCCGACTGACAGGAGTCGCATAGAGATACGATTAGTAAGGAGTTGCTTGCCGGATAGGCATGTTGTCTAGCAGCGATGCCAAAGCAATGTGCTAGTCTGATCCTGAATCACTGAGAGTTTGCAGAGGGATGCTGACTTCAGTGGGAGTATTTCTGTTTAAGGCTAGAATTACTCTAAATAAACACATTGCTTAGTGATTGCATATTTTTCTATTGTAGATCAATGGCACCACCTGCTCAACCCAACTTTTGCATCGAAATCAATTCTGGAAAAGGATAAACTGAATGGAACAAACTTTACTACCTGTTATAGAAATTTGAGAATTGTTCTCAAGCATGATAAAAAGGAACATGTTCTATAGGATCCGCTTCCATAGGAACCTACCGATAATGCTAGTACCACAACCAAGAATGACTACCAGAAACTCTTTGATGAATCAAACGAGATCAGCTGCCTCATGCTGGCTTGTATGGAGCCCGATTTGCAGCAGCATTTCGAAGACGTTGGGGCTTTCTATATGATCGAGAGTCTCAAGAGCATGTTTCAGGTGCAGGCTAGGACCGAAAGGTTCGACATCTGGCAATCCTTGATGGATTGTAAGCTGAAAGGAAGGTGATCCACTGAGCCCGCATGTGATCGGGATGATCGGATATGTGCAAGCTTTGGATCGGTTGGGTTTCCCGCTCTTGGATGACCTGGCTACTGATGCAGTTCTGGGTTCTCTTCCACCCAGCTATGGGACGTTCATCTCGAACTATCATATGCATGGCATGGATAAGAAGCTCACTGAATTGCATGGGATGCTCAAAGTGGCAGACCAAGATATTAAGAAAGGCATGCATCAAGTGTTGATGGTGCAGAAATCGGCTAAGTTCAAGAAGACTTGGTCCAAGAAAAAGGCTAAGGCAAAGGGCACGGAGACGGTATCCTCCGCCGCTGCACCGAAGTCTGGACTGGACTCAAAGACCATTTGCTATCATTGCAAGAAAACTGGTCACTGGAAGAGGAACTATAGCAAGTGGCTTGAGGAGCATGGCAAGAAGGCCGGGAATGCTGCTTCAGGCAAAGGTACACTTGTTGCATATGTTATAGACATTTACCTTGCTGACATACCTAGCAGCTCTTGGGTATTTGATACCGGATCGGTTGTTAACATTTGCAACTCGATGCAGGGGCTGGTAAGAACTAGGCGTGTGGCACAAGGGGAGATTGACATCAGGGTCGGCAACAAAGCAAGAGTTGCTGCCTTGGAGGTCGGCACGATGCAACTCCAGCTTCCTTCTGAATTTATTTTGGAATTGAATAATTGTTATTACATTCTTGCACTTAGTTGGAACATTATTTCCGTCTCATGCTTGATGAATCAGGCTTACGAATTCAATTTAAAGGACAATGGTTTTTCAATTTATATGAATGGTATGTTCCACGGCTAAGCACCCATTATTGATGGGTTATTTATATTGAATCTGGAACAGGAACCGGTCTATAACGTGAATGTCAAGAGGCATAAGCCTAATGAGAAAAATCCGACATACTTCTAGCATTGCCGGCTTGGACACATTAGTCTAAAATGCATGAAGAAGCTCCATGATGATGGACTCCTAACTTCTATCGACTTTGGGCCATTCGAGATATGCGAATCATGCTTGCTCGGCAAGATGACTAAGTATCCTTTCGCAAAGAGTTGTGAGAGGGCATCCGAGCTGTTGGAACTGATACACAGTGATGTGTGTGGACCAATGAGCACAACTGCCAGAGGTGGTTATCAGTACTTTGTGACTTTTACCGACGACTTGAGTGGATATGGATATATATATTTGATGAGGCACAGGTCGGAGACTTTTGAAAAGTTCAAAGAGTTTCAAAACTAGGTTGAGAATCTGCTCGACAAGACTATAAAACTTCTACGATCTGATCGTGGAGGTGAGTACATGAGCTAGGAGTTTGATGATCATCTAAAAAACAGAGGTATAGTACCTCAGCTCACACCTCCGGGTACGCCACAGAGAAATGGTGTATCAGAATGGAGGAATTGTACCTTGTTGGACATGGTTCGATCTATGATGAGCAAGTCGGATTTACCCTTGTCATTCTGGGGATACGCTCTAGAAACTGCAGCTTTCACACTTAACAGGGTACCATCAAAATCCGTAGACAAGACACTGCATGAGATGTTGATGCGGAGCATCCCAAGGTCATCCCCATGGACCTACCATCGTCTCACCAAGTGCCTAGCGGACCCATGACACAAGCACATGCAAGAGCTCTTGAAACCGAGGTGACATCTCTCCTCTCACATTTCCACTTTGATGCACATGAGACATGGCTACTACCTCATACGGACACATTGTGCATACTCAGGTACCAGGGAGAAGCTAAGGAGCAAGGAGAAGAAGAAGAGGAAGATGGATGTGAAGACGGAGAAGAAGAAGTGATGAAGAAGAACCTACAAGATCCGGACGACCGGCCAGGACCCGACGTCCGATGATCTCCAGGGCCCGGACATCCGACCCTCTCCGGAAGACCGACACCACCGCACTTGAGCCAAATCTACGGATTTCTGGAGTCCAACGAACGACCGACGCCCGGACGTCTGACCCCGACCGGAGGTCGACCGAAGCACACCTGAGCCGAACTTACAGACGTCCGACAGGCACCGGACGTCCGGACCCTCGCGAGCCTCCGGACGACCGGTGATTCCCGGACGTCCAGCGCCTGTGCGCTGCCATGTGTTGGCCCGCAGCCCATGTACCCCCTTTTTCGCCCCTTTTAGACTAAGACTATATATAGACCTCTTCCTCCTCCTTTCTAGGGTTAGCAAATCATTAGCTCATATTTTGTGTGAGAGCTTTGCTCAACCACTTGGTTACCTTCTCCTTGGAGATTCGAGCCTCCACCAGAGAAGATCCCCCAAGCGGATTCAAGACCCCTTTCTAGGGAAGAACTCAAGACCTCCTTTGGAGAAGAACCAGCTACCATGTACTGTCCGTTGTTGACTTTGGATCTTGTATCTTCCGTTGTGTTCATGGATCTAGCGCATGTGTGATCATTCTTGTTGGTTCGAGTGTTCTCTTGTGTTCCCCTCGTGATTTTCCCTTCGTTTCCCTCCTCGTGTTCTTCGTGTTCATCACGGGATCCACTCCTTTCGTGAAAGATCGGCCACATATGGTTCTACCCTACATCATCTTGGTATCAAGAGCCTCGTTGATCACGATTTCGGAGCCTCCCCATTGTGTTTCTAGCCTCGTTTTTGTTGTTTTTGTCCCAATTTCAAAAATCCCCACCAAAAATAGACCCAATTTTTTTTTGTGATTTGTTGGTGTGTTGAAATTTTGTTGGATTTGCTCCGTGGATTTGCTTTGTTTTGAGTGGATCTAGCTTTTCCCCCTTGTCTCCAACCTTTCCATCCACAAAATCCTTCGGATTCGATGAATTTCCACATCTCCACCACGAACCCTAGCTATTCATCCCATGCCCAAATTTCGCCCACGCACCGGGCGTCCGACCCCTACCGAACGTCCAACGACCGGCCGAGCCCGGGCGCCCGACGAACCTTGACGAAACTGAATTTTCTTTCAGTTTTACACCACCACCGCCCCACATTTCCGCATACGCACTCCTACGACCTATACACCATCACCACTTCCTCATACCACCACCATTGATTACCCGTTTCATACTCCGACACGTGTTGCCACTTCGAGCTTTGAGAATTTGACTTGCGGTTCCGTATACTTTTGTGTTTCGGCTATCTAGGTACAGTTCGACATCAACATCGCTGCCGCTCATCTTTGCCACGCACGCGTCATCAACAACGACCACCTCGACTACATCTTGGTATTTAGTCCACCATTTTGACACCATACCGTAAGCAAGAATGGTAACCTCGTCTTGGTATTGGACATATCACTCTTCCCATTACATTGATAGCCATCATAGCCTTACTCCTTTGTGTTGCTTACCCATCGAGACTAGCCTTTGAGTATTGCCGGCAACGGGACTTGTGCACATTAGTCATCATACTTCCCATAGCATACATACATCATTGTTGCATATCTTGGTATCATATCTTGTGTCACAAGGTTGTCATCGCGTACACAATTGCTATCTTGGTTCGTCAAGCATTGCATGAGAAAAGAGCTCAAACGTCAAAGAGCCAAACAAGCTTTTAAGCAAAAAGGGAAAGATAAGCAAAGAGCTTTTAAGCAAGAACCATAGCATCGTACAACATTAAGATTGTCATACTAGATCATCTTGGATCATATCATAGAAACACCTTGCATAGAGCATACTTGGGATAGAAGTCGTTGCATTTTTGCTTAGTAGGTTGCGCACAAGTCTTTGTATCCGCCTATTGTGCAATCGTGCTAGCGTCTCTCTAGTGTTGTGCAACACGAGCATTTTTGTGGTTTCCACATTTTGGCTCATCCTTGGTTGGCCCAACCCACTTATCTCTTTGCGTGTGTGTTTCCGTGTACATTGTATTGCTTGGTCTACTTGTTACATTGCAATCTTGCGAATCTTTTCCAACATTATTGAAGCTCACTTACAATTGCATCAAATTTTGTGCCACCATCCTAACCAAGCTCCACCATAAGCTTTTACTTGTGTAGGTGTGAGAAACCGACAAGAATTGGTACCAATTGTGCTATTTCCTTGTCCACATTGGAGTGATCATTGATCCACTTTCAACTTCGGTCAAGGTACATTTGGTATTCGTTCTTCTCTTTCTACCACTCACATTTTGTATCTTGGAATGATGGATAGGCCAAGTACTTCTACCAACCCACTCTTCATTGAGCACAACGACGACATGAACTCCTACATCACCAAGAGCCACCTCTTTGGTGCACAACGTGCTTTGCATCAAGAGCAACAAGCAATGAGTGAATGCATCGACAACCTCGCCGCCGACTTGCGACTCTCCGAGCAACGTACAAGGGACTACTTCGACCACAAGCTCGATGAACACAAGCAAGAGAATAATGCAAGGATGGACAAAATTCACGCTTTGTTGCTCATCCGCTCTTCTTCCACTTCATCTTCATCAAGAAGGACTCACTCAAGTAGACACTTCGACTTCACCCTCTCCGACTCAAGTACACTGACATCGAACACTCTACGCCGTGCCGCGTGCAACGATCGTCAAGCAAGCCTCAATCCTCTATGCGACACCGACTCTCAAGAGCGTCGACAACGTCAAACCCAAGAGTCCTTTGCACTAGCACGAGAACGGCAACGTCAAAGCCAACATGAAGAGGAAGAGCGCGCGCGTCTACACCAAGATGCACAAGATGCCGAGGCACAACGCCAAGAAGAACAACTCTGTGAAGCTCAAGCACTTGCGGCGCAACAAGCCCTCCAAGATTCAAGTCGTGTCGTAGCCAACCGAGGCCGACAAGCTCGTGAACATGAAGAAGGACTTCGTGAAGAAGTTCAAGAACGAAGATTTCAAGCTCGCGTGCATCGTCAAGTTCCTCCTCGAGCTCGACAAACTCCTCCACAAGCTCTCCAAGAACATCAAGTTCATCAAGATCAAGACGACAATGGAAATCCTCCATGACACGAGCAACATGAGGTTGAAAACCCACCTCACCAAGAGCGACACGAGCTTGACAATCATCTACAACACAGGCATCATCATCCCCGACCCCAACACAATGAAGAGCAACGATATGGAAAGCTCAAGTTCACCATGCCCAAGTTTAACGGAAGCAACGATCCCAAAGAGTACCTATCATGGGCATTGAAGGTTGACAAAATCTTCCGTTTGCACAACTATGAAGAGGAGAAGAAGATCGCGATGGCATCCCTTTAGTTCCAAGACTATGTCCTCATTTGGTGGGAACAAGTTATCGAGCGCCGAGAGGCAAGAGGTGAACCAACCATCACTACTTGGGCACAAATGAAGGATGTCATGAGAGCACGCTTCGTTCCTACGTACTACAACCGCGACCTCTTCAAGAAACTCCAACTACTCAAGCAAGGAACCAAGAACGTTGAAGCGTACTACAAGGAGATGGAGATTGCCATGATACGAGCCAATGTCACGGAAGATGATGAGCAAACTATGACACATTTCTTGAATGGACTCAACCATCCTATCAAGAAGATCGCCGACTTCCAACCAAACTCGAACCTCATCAAGCTAGTTCATCAAGCTACAAAAGCGGAATGTCAAGTGCAAGACGATTTCCAGTATGGCAAGTTCTCATCCAAGTCATACGGCTTCTCCAACACCCAAGCTTCAACGACTCCAACACCGTCTACCAAGCCTTCTATAAGCAACGTCGACAAGTAGAGTTCCAAGAAAGCTTCGTCAACTCCAAGTCGTCCTCCTACTACAAGCAACTTCATGCCGAGAGCTTCATCATCATCCACTCCAACCAATGAGACCGTCAAGACGAGTTCCTTCAAATGCTTCACATGCGGAGGCCGAGGCCACAAGTCCTATGAGTGAACCAACAAGAGGACCATGATCCTCCACGATGACGGCACCTACGACTCGATGAGTGAAGGAGAGATGGACGCTCTTGAGGAAGTCGCCATGCACCGGCCAGTGAACGATGAAGAGGAACAAATCTTTTGCGATGAATATTTAAGTCCCTCCCTTGTTGTCTCCGAGGTCTTGACTCTCCAACATCACCAAGAAGAAGACCAACGATGCCACATCCTTTATGCCAAGGCCGACATCAATGGACGATCCATCAAGGTCATCATTGATGGAGGGAGTTGTGATAATATCGCAAGTGAAGAACTTTGCTCCAAGCTCCAATTGCCCAAGATAAAGCACCCACATCCATACAAAGTGCAATGGCTTAGCGACTCCGGCACTCTCCAAGTCGAGCATCGAGTACAAGTCTCTTTAAAAATTGGCGCCTATGAAGACACTTTGGAGTGCGACGTTGTTCCAATGACCGTTTGCCACCTCCTCCTTGGACGCCCATGGCAATTTGATAGAGGAGTCATCCACAACGGCCGAACGAACCACTACATCTTCAAGATGAAAGGGAAGGAGTACGTACTTCGTCCAATGTCGCCAAGCCAAGTGATCGCCGACAAGCAAGACACCCGTCGTGGTGATAATAGTGAGAGAGCGAGCCACCAAAAAGAGAATGAGTGCCACAAGCCCAAATCGAACACCTCCATGATGAGCTAAAAGAAGAACTTAGTCCTATTTGCCACCAAAAGTGAGATAAGAGGAGTGTGTGAGAACCCATCTAGTGTCCTACACTACGTCCTTTTGTGCAAGGACAATGCACCACAAGCTAACACCCCTCACACTCTTCCTCTAGTGTTGTCCTCTCTTTTGCAGGAATTTCACGATGTTTTCCCCAACGAGCTACCTCTGGGACTACCTCAACTACGCGGCATTGAGCACCGCATGGACCTCATCCCTGGAGCACCGCTTCCGAACAAAGCTCCCTACCGCGTCAACCCCGAAGAAACCAATGAAATACAACGGCAAGTAAAGCATCTCATAGACCATGGACATGTGGGTGAAAGTTTGAGCCCTTGCGCCGTCCCGGTCATCCTTGTGCCAAAACGAGACAGTAGCTTTCGCATGTGCTCTGATTGTAGACCTATGAATGCTATCACCGTTCGTTATAGGTATCCCATTCCACGCCTTGATGATATGCTTGATGAACTTAGTGGTGCCTCTATATTTTCAAAAATCGATCTTAAGAGTGGTTACTATCAAATCCGCATACAAGAGGGTGATGAATGGAAAACCACTTCCAAAACCAAGTTTGGGTTGTATGAGTGGTTAGTCATGCCTATGGGTCTATCGAAAGCACCGGGTACTTTCATGCGTCTTATGAATCATGTTTTCCTCCCTTACATTGGTGTATTTGTTGTGGTCTACTTCGATGATATCCTTGTTTTTAGCAAGTCTCTCAAAGAGAATGCCACCCATGTCTGAACCGTTTCACAAACTCTTAGAAAAGAGGGTCTCTATGCTAATATGGAGAAATGCCTTTTTGGCGTTGACAAGCTCGCTTTCTTGCGTTTTGTTGTATCTTCTAAGGGTGTCATGTTGATGAGTCCAAGATCAATGCTATTAAGACTTGGCCACAACCAACCAATTTGCAACAAGTGCGTAGCTTTCTTGGCCTTGCGGGTTTCTATCGTCGCTTTGTGAAAGATTTTAGCACCATTGCTTTGCCTTTGCATGCTTTGAGCAAGAAGAATGCGCCTTTTGTTTGGGGACCATCCCAAGATACCGCTTTCCATGAGCTTAAGAATTTTCTTACTCATGCTCCCGTGCTTGCATTACCCAACTTTGGCAAACCCTTTGAGATCCATTGCGATGCTAACGGTAATGGCATAGGAGGTGTGTTAACGCAAGAGAAGCGCCCCATAACATACTTTAGTGCGAAACTCTCCGGCGCACAACTCAATTACCCCATCTATGAAAAAGAGCTCTATGCTTTAGTCCGCGTTTTGCATGAATGGGAACACTATCTTCGCCCTCATGAATTTATCATTCATGCCAATCATGAAACGCTCAAGTACCTTAAGGGCCAAACCAAGTTGAACAAGTGTCATGCTAAATGGAGTGAATTTATTGAGTCTTTTCCTTATGTAATCAAGTACATTAAGGGTAAGGAAAACATTGTGTCAGATGCCCTTTCCCGCATATGCATGCTTGTTGCTCAACTTGAATTGGATGTCATTGGTTTTGAGCATATAAAAGACTTGTATGAGCATGACCCTACTTTTGCTACTCCTTATGCCAAGTGTTTGATGCACACCTCTTGGGAACGCTATTACATTAAACATGGATATCTTATGAGAGCTAACAAACTTTGCACCCCCGAGTCTTCTCTTCGTTTGTTGATTTTGCAGGAATCTCATGGAGGAGGCTTAATGGGACACTTTGGACGCGACAAGACGTTCGCTACGCTCTCAAAGAACTACTATTGGGCCAAGATGTTTCATGACGTCAACCGATTCACCAACCGTTGCCCTACATGTCGCAAAGCTAAGTCTAAAGCTCAATCCCATGGCCTTTATATGCCTCTACCAATTCCATATCAACCATGGGAAGACATTAGCATGGACTTTGTACTTGGTTTGCCTAGGACTCGAAATGGTAAGGATTCGTTATTTGTCGTTGTGGACTGTTTCTCAAAAATGGCACATTTCATTCCTTGCAACAAGATAGACGATGCTTCACATGTTGCTACTCTCTTTTGTAGGGAAATATTGCGTCTACACGGAGTGCCAAAGACAATCGTCTTGGACCACGACGTCAAGTTCCTTAGCTACTTTTGGAAGACCCTATGCGCCAAGCTCGGAATCAAGCTACTCTTCTCCATGGTGTATCATCCACAAACCGACAACCAAACGGAAGTTACCAACCGCACACTCTCCGCTCTACTTCGAGTACTCATCAAGAAGAACATCAAGGGGTGGGAGGAGTTCCTACCTATCGCCGAGTTCGCCTACAACCGAGCAAAACACTCATCAACCGGCAAGTCCCCTTTCGAGGTCGTCCACGGATTCAACCCATTGTCACCATTGGACATTCTTCCTCTACCACTCCAAGAGCGCATCAATTTGGACGCAAGTGCACAAGTGAAACATCTCAAGAAGGTGCATGAAGATACAAGAAACACCATCGATCGCTGTCGGTGTCAAAACCGGCGAATCTTGGGTAGGGGGTCCCGAACTGTGCGTCTAAGGTGGATGGTGACAGGAAGCAAGGGGCACGATGTTTACCCAGGTTCGGGCCCTCTTGATGGAGGTAATACCCTACGTCCTGCTTGATTGTTCTTGATGATATGATTATTACAAGAGTTGATCTACCACGAGATCAAAGAGGCTAAACCCTAGAAGCTAGCCTATGGTATGATTGTCCGTTGTCCTACGGACTAAACCCTCCGGTTTATATAGACACCAGAGGGGGCTAGGGTTACACAAGGTCGGTTACAAAGGAGGAGATATACAAATCCGTATTGCCTAGCTTGCCTTCCACGCCAAGTAGAGTCCCATCCGGACACGGGACAAAGTCTTCAATCTCATATCTTCATAGTCCAACAGTCCGGCTGTCCGGAGACCCCCTAATCCAGGACTCCCTCAGTAGCCCCTGAACCAGACTTCAATGACGATGAGTCCGTCGCGCAGTGTTGTCTTCGGCATTGTAAGGCGGGTTCCTCCTCCGAATACACCACAGAAGAGTTTGAATACGAGGATAGTGTCAGACCCTGCAAAATAAGTTCCACATACCACCGTAGAGAGAATACTATTTCCACAAATCTAATCTACTCACACGTTTTGACAGCATGACATCACGCCATGGCCCGGTCATTATTCGAACCGTTTTTCTTAACCAGCTCCGCACATAACGTGAGGCGGTTTCCTTGACACGTCTTGTCAAAGCAGAGATCGTGTTCCCCTTATCACATGATTCTCATCAATACAAACATGGGTAACCCAACCGTGCCTGTTGGTATGACTCCTAGATCTTAGGTAAGTCTCAAACAGCCACGAGGAGGACGCCTGATATTCACCCTCTTTATAAAGGGGACAAGGCTTTTTCTTTTTTCCCTCCCGCGCTCAATCAAATCCCCCCCGCCTCGAGTTCCAACACCCAAAGCTCAAGTCAGGTGCTTCGGACCTTCAACTATGTCCAGATCCAACCTTCAAGGTCGGTGGATGCCTTCCTCCGTCACAGAGGTGGACATCAAGAAGTTGAGAGAGGCCAGATATCTGACCGTCGAAATTTCGCATAGGCTGCCTGCCCGAGGGCACGTCGTCCCTACTCCCGAACCAAACGAGAGCGTTGTGTTCATCTCCCACTTCCTCCGAGGACTAGGCTTCGCTCTGGATCACTTTGTTAGGGGTCTTACGTTCTATTACGGGTTGGATTTTCACGATCTGGCCCCGGATTCTCTTCTTCACACCTCATCATTTATTGTCGTATGTGAGGCCTTCCTCCGCATTACCCCTCACTTCGGCCTGTGGCTCAAGACCTTCGATGTGAAGCCGAAGATGATCAAGGGGCAGCACGCAGCGTGCGGAGGTGCTTTAATAAGCAAAATCGCTGACGCTACATGGCTAGAAGGTTCCTTCCCAGAGGTGTCCGGATTGTGGCAGCGGGAGTGGTTTTACGTCACAACTCCCCGAAGTGCCAAGTGGGTGGCTGCCCCCGCCTTTCGCTCGGCCCCCCCACCGCAACTGATGTCATAGATCAGCAGGGGGCTGAGCTGGGGTCCAGCCAAGGACATGCCAATACTGCAAAGCCATATCGGAGATCTCTTTGAGAGAGATTTCAGTCTGGTTATGGTAATGCAAGTTATGCTAGTTCGTCGAGTCCAGCCTTGCAAACGTCGGCCCCTCCGCATGTGGGAATTCAACCCGGAAGGACCGCATGCTATTCAACATTTCCTCTGCATGACGCACGAAGAGATGTACAAATCGTTCTTCGGACCCCAAATAGAGTGTCCGGACACCACCGAGGACGTGGGCCTGAGCTGCAACCGCCCCACTGCCCAAGTAAGTAATCCCATGCCAAACCTGATGTCCTTTTATTTATCATGGCATCATTCTAAAGAGCCGCCTTTTGACCAGGACTAGATAACAAAGGCGATGATGATTAGGTGTTCGGCCCCCCTTCCTGAGGGCTTGGACAATCCAGTACTAGACAAGATGCTTGAGCCGGCGCCTTATCTAGTGTCCTCAAAGGAAGAGGATGGGGGGAATAAAGAGGGCGAAAGCGGGCCTCACTCGCTACTTATTCCAGCCGGGGGAATGAGCACCTCTGCGAGGGCGGACGATCAAAGGGAAGAATCTTACATTCTCTCTCCCCGGGGAAGGAAGAGGACTACCTCTGAAGATCCAGAAACCAAGGTTTCCAAACGGGAGAAGAAATCTTCATCAGAGGGTCCTGCCTCGGAGGGTATTCTTGTCGCACAATGTTCGCGCGGGGATCAGCCCTCTACCGAGCTGTAAGTAATCAAAAAGTACTTAATAGTGAAAACATCCTACCTTACTTCCGAAGACAATAACCGATGCTTATAAATTGTAGTCCGGATCGTAGCCCTTCTCGACAGAGTTCATCCTCGGGGGATCTTCTTCCGGAGATGATGGAGAGCAAAACGCCTCCCCCGGACACCCCGCCTCAAGAAGCGGGCGACCTTGATGTGTCGTCGCGAAGGGTATCTCCGGATCCACTAGGGCCAGATGATAACCCTTTGGCTGCCCGGAATCCCCAGTATCCGGCTCCTAAGGAGAGCGACAGCAAGGGTCTGTACAGTGTGCCATCAGACGCGCTGAAGGATCTTCTGGGGCAAGCGGCCGTCTCGGAAGCGCATCATACGCTTATGGGTACGGTTATTGAAAGGATTTCATTCGCTGAAAGCGGTTTGCGTGAAGCCTGTATGAGTCTGCTGAAAGGCTTCGAGGTACGTGAAATAATGTATGTTTTTAACAGTACCGCATACGTTAGGTATACCCTATGCAGATAGTAGCCGCTGAGACTCTGGTTGTCATCGAAAATGGTGGCAAATAGAGGATCATAGTCCCAGGTAATAACCAGACAGCCTTTATGTGTAGGTGGCTGAAGCTCCAGTGGCTAGATGGACTGATGGGTTTGCCGAGCTAAAGCGGCAACTTGATACGGCAGATGCCGACATCGTGCTTGTCAATAAGCGGCTTGAGGAGGCACAGGGTGAGTGATTTTTCTGGTGATCGTCACATAATAAGAGTAGCATGATGCCAGTATCTTTAATATGTTGTGACTGCAGATGGAGCTACCACTGTGGAGACCCTTCGGGCGGAGCTTGCCTGAGCCAAGGAGCAAGCAAGGAGTAGCAATGCGGCCGCTTTAAAGGCGGCCGAAGAATTAAGGGCCGAACAGGCCGCGCATTGCGAGAGCAAGGAAAAAATAACCAAGATGGCTGTAGAGTTAAAAGATGCCGCTGACCGTTACCGGCTTCTTGAAGAAGAAAACCGAGCAAAGGCGACAGACCTAGAGAAGGCCCGGGTGGCTGCCAAGGAAGCCCGCTCCAAAATTAGAGCGACGGAGGAGCTGAATCAAGCTGCAGATATCGTGTCTGGGAAGCCCTTCTTGTTGCGGACTAAGTTCGGAGATCCGATGTATGCTCCTCTAGACCGGCTATGGAGTTCTGCGGACGCGTACATGGATTTGGCTGCAAGTGCTGCTGATGCGGCCAAGTGCTGCTGAAAGGTCCTGTAGTGGAAAGGCTATTCTGGTCTCCAGTCCGTCCGCTGCCATTGAATGAGCGATTGGCCGAGTGGGACGAGCTCCCTAGGTTGTTCGGACTTGCCATGACGTCCGTTGTGGATCACCTGTGGCCGGGAGGGCCAAGGCCGAATACCTACTTTAGCTTAGTGCAACAATTCTTTGGTGTTGTGCCACGCATCGATGCTGTAAAGAGATCGGCATGCATAGAAGGTGCGCGGATGGCCTTTGCCCGTGTCAAGACATACTAGGCGGAGATGGAGGCCACCACTGTTGTGACACAGGGTTCGGCCGTAGGCCGAGTGGCTGCCGAGCACTACTTTGAAGATGTTCTTGAAGGCGCTCGTTCGATAAAGGCTCAGTGCTCGAAGAACGTTATGTTCAAGTGACATGTATTCCCATTGTAAAAACAATGTTTTATTGAATTATCAAGGCTGTATTTATACTTTTTCCTGAAAGTACTATGATGCCTCTTGTGCGACCGTTTATGTACATATGTGTATAACCTGAAAGTTTGCATTCGTCGGCTTGCGCCCCCACGCATATAATGTGGGGGTGTTCGCGAAAAATGCATATCCACACTTGATCCAACGTCTTGGTCCGTTAAGGAGGTGATAGCGCAGCGAATGAGGCAATCTGACTATATTGCTTTAACACTTTCACTTAGCCATAGGAGTTTGACAGTGGGGCTACTATATAGCCCCTGGTACTTCTGTACTCGTCCAAATATGGGTCGTGTACGTACATGATCGGGAAACGGCCCTTCGTTAATGCGGAGGAATCCCGAAGATTCCGATGAGTCATCAAGTGGTTGAACAGTCTCTCGCTATATCATGACAGTCAGTTTTCGGCTTTCTCTACTAAGGTGCTCACCCGGATGAACCAGGGCACAATCGTAGTAGTTCTCCCAGTGCTACCTTAGCCGATATAACGGAACGTAAGGTACCAAAACGTGGGAGCCGGGCAAACCCAACATTTGACCAAACACATGATTCGGAGTTGATGCATATAGGGCCAAACTCGTGATGCCGAACACTCCCTAAGGTGTTCGGTCTTTATAACATATACCGGGCTAAACAATGCCCTTAATAAGAAACCCCATGTGTCCAGGTACATGCAAAATTATGGCGTGGACACATGCCAATAATGCCAGCATCCTTCTTGGTTGTGTGGAGTATCCGGAGGATGTAAGCAACAAGAGACAGTAAAAAAAGGTTTACGCATGGTCTTAATCTAAAAAGAAACCTTTGGGCAGGTCCCTGCTGCACGTCTGCGCCTGTGTCTCCGTCGTGCCGTGTCCTGGACGGGTGTAGCACGTTTGTCATCTGCAAAAGGAAAGAACTTAGGTGAAAGTTGTCGTGCCAAAAAGAAGAATTGGTTATTGTCAATGAACTATCAAAATTCAAGAGAAGCCTAGTTGAGCTGGGCTGGCCCTAATTACATGCGGGAAGCCCTTGGTATCATTTTATGAGGGTTCGAAAACCAATCTCATGTATATATGATGGAACGCTGGATTCGTCTAACCGTGTCCGTAGTCTTGACGACCTGCCATTTTTTCTGGTTGGTGAGGCCATCTAGTTCGCGGCTGTTAGAGCCGCCGCGTCCTCTTCCGTACGTAAAAAATGTTCGGTATTTCCGCTAACTGTGATGATGCCACGTGGACCGGGCATCCTGAGCTTGATAAAAGCATAATGTGGTATTGCGTTAAAACGAGCGAAAGGCGCCCTTCCGAGTAGTGCTTGATAATCACTTCGGAATGGAGCGATGTGAAAAGTTAACGTTTTGCTGCGAAAGTTATCTCGAGAACCGAATACCACCTCTAGTGGTAGAGAGCCCGTACAGCGGGCCTCTTGGCCTGGTATTACTCCCTTGAAGGTAGTATTACTGTGGCTTATTTGTGTCGGGTCTATCCCCATTTTGCGGACTGTGTCCTGATATATCAGATTTAGATCACTGCCGCCCTCCATGAGGACTCTTGTGAAATGGTACCCATTTATTATTGGGTCTAACACCAAGGCCGTCAGTCCTTCGCGCCGGATATTTGTATCGTGATCCCTACGATCGAAAGTGATCGGGCAGGCCAACCAGGGGTGGAACCTAGGGGTGACGGGCTCTATGCCGCGTGTGCATCGGCGTGCATGATTGCTTCTCCTCTTTGTCACATGGATCACATTTACTGTTTTAACCTCTGGTGGGAACTTTTTCTGTCCTCTGGCGTTTTGCTGGCGAGGTTCATCCTCATCTTCGCTTGGTGTCTCTTCCCCTTTGTGTTCAGCGTTTAGCTTACCGGCCTGCTTGAAGACCCAGCATTCTCGGTGGGTATGATTTGCAGGTTTGTCTGGGGTGCCATGAATCTGACAGAGTTTGTCAAGAATTTTATTTAGGCCAGATTGTCCTTCTCTGCTGCCTTTGAAAGGCTTTTTCCGCTGACCTGGTCGGGAGCCCCTGAATCCGGTGTTTACCGCCGTGTTATCTGGGATACCTTCTTTATTTCGACGCTTGTTTTTGTTGCGTCATGGTTTACCATTGCCATCCCTAACTTCGGATGTGCCTGGGTCGCTGGTGCTGCTACGGGCCAACCAGCTGTCCTCGCCCGCGCAAAAGCGGGTCATGAGGCTTGTTAGGGCTGACATTGTTCTCAGTTTTTCTTGGCCGAGGTGTCTGGCGAGCCATTCATCTCGGACGCTGTGTTTAAAAGCTGCTAAGGCTTCGGCGTCCGGACAGTCGACGATTTGGTTCTTCTTGGTGAGGAACCTGTTCCAAAGCTTTCGGGCGGACTCTCCGGACTGTTGGATTATATGACTTAAATCGTCTGCATCCGAAGGTCGGACATAAGTCCCTTGAAAATTGGCCCGAAAAGCATCCTCGAGCTCCTCCCAACTTCCAATTGAGTTTTCGGGGAGGCTTTTCAGCCAGTGCCGAGCTGGCCCTTTAAGCTTGAGGGGAAAGTATTTAATGGCATGGAGATCATCTCCACGAGCCATATGAATACGGAGGATGATGTCTTCTATCCAGACTCCAGGGTCTGTGGTTCCGTCGTACGCCTCTATGTTCACCGGTTTGAATCCCTCCGGGAATTCGTGATCCAACACCTCATAAGTGAAACATAAGGGGTGTGCGGCACCCCTGTATTGGGATGCACCATGGTGTTCGGACGGTTGTAGTATTCGGTGTTGGTTGTGTACCGTAGCACGCTTCCTAGATCCATAGATAGATCTGGTCGCGCCGGATTTTTGATGCAAGTTCTCACGTAGATCATGTGTTGACTTATGCGCGACTTTGTTAGCCGCTCTATCGCGTTCACAGGGTGGTGGATCCGGCCGGTTGGCTGTATCACTTTTCGGCTGTATGGGCTCTAAGGCCTCATCGTCGAATTCCGGTAATAGCTTGCACTTTGGATAGCTATTTTTATGGTAACTTCCACCATACTTTGTTACTTTGTTCCACTTGCTGTTGACCGTATCCTGTGCGACCTTGAGCCTTTGCTTCTGTTTCTTCAGGCTCCTCGCTGTGGCAATAAGACTTCTGCGGAGGTTCTCTTGCTCCAAGTGTGTTTCTGGGATGATGTGTGCATCTTTGTCCGGACCGTTTTCTTCCCTAGACAGGGATTGATGAGGCTTATCTTTGGCTTCATCATGTTCGGACGACGGATCCGTACTATGTTTGCAGTTTGCATCTGGATCGTGTTCTGCCACTGGGGTGGTGCAGTTGTCGTTTCTTCCGGAGTCGCGTGGACTATTATTTCCTCTTGCACTGTTATCGCTGTTTTTGCTATGGCGGGACTTAGAGCGGCGCCACTGACGTCGGCGCTTGGGTTGCTTGGAGGGTGCATCCTCCGCTATCTCTTCTCCATTGCCCTCTCTGGGTGCATCCACCATGTATACGTCATGTGATGAAGTAGCGGTCCAGCGCCCTGTGGGCGGTGGTTCCGGTTCATCTCCTGCATCGTCGTCCACACCATCGATGTCTTCTGGGTCAAAGTCGAGCATGTTGGTTAAGTCGTCGACAGTGGCTACTAAGTGGGTGGTGGGTGGGCAGCGAATTTCTTCGTCGTTCGCATCCCATTCTAGCCATACATAGTTCGGCCAAGGTTCTCCTGACAGGGAGAGAGACCTTAGTGAATTTAGCACATCTCCGAAAGGTGAGTGCTGAAAGCTATCCGCCGAGGTGAACTCCATGATCGGCGCCCATCCGGATTCGACGGGCACGGATGTGAGCGGCTCGGAGTCCGTGGCCGGGGATAAATCCAGTGGTTTGGCGACGCGGCTCTCGAAAGGGGTGAAGTCAGTATCTGGCTCTATCGCCACTAAGAGTGCGGCCTCCATGGCGGGGTCTATCCCTCCGCTCTTGGATGGCGCAAGTTGCTCCAGATTAACGGTCGGAGTAGCTGCGGATGCAATCTCCCGAACACTATCCGACAGCAGAGTTACGTCTTGCTCGTCGCAACTGTGCGGCGCGGCCGGCATGGGCTCGAATCCGTCGAAGATCCTGTCTCCGCGGATATCGGCCTTGTAGTTCAAGTTTCCAAATCTAACCTGATGGCCAGGGGCGTAGCTTTCGATCTGCTCTAGATGGCCAAGCGAATTGGCCCGCAGTGCGAAGCCGCCGAATACGAAGATCTGTCCGGGTAGGAAAGCCTCACCCTGGACCACATCGCTAGCAATGATCGAAGGAGCCATCAAGCCTTATTGTGATGACACAGTGGAATCTCAATGAAAGCACCAATGTCGGTGTCAAAACTGGCGGATCTCGGGTAGGGGGTCCCGAACTGTGCGTCTAAGGCGGATAGTACCAGGAGGCAGGGGACACGATGTTTACCTAGGTTAGGGCCCTCTTAATGGAGGTAATACCCTACGTCCTACTTGATTGTTCTTGATGATATGAGTATTACAAGAGTTGATCTACCACGGGATCAAAGAGGCTAAACCCTAGAAGCTAGCCTATGGTATGATTGCCCGTTGTCCTACGGACTAAACCCTCCTATTTATATAGACACCGGAGGGGGCTAGGGTTACACAAGGTCGGTTACAAAGGAGGAGATATACATATTCGTATTGCCTAGCTTGCCTTCCACACCAAGTAGAGTGCCATCCGGACACGGGACGAAGTCTTCAATCTCGTATCTTCATAGTCCAACAGTCCGGCCAAAGGATATAGTCCGGCTATCCGGAGACCCCCTAATCCAGGACTCCCTCAATCACGAAGTTCAATGCCTTGCGACCAAGCTCAACTTCGACAAGCAACCTATGGTATTCAACACCGGAGATCTCGTGTGGCTACACCTTCGCAAGGACCGCTTTCCCCAAGAACGCAAGTCCAAACTTTGACCACGAGCGGATGGACCCTTCAAGGTTCTTGCACGGTACAACGACAACGCTTACAAGATCGACCTGCCGCGCGATAAGCACAACGTGAGCGATATCTTCAATGTCAAGGACGTCAAGGACCTCTCGCCCTTCCACGGTGATGAAAAATTTGATCCGAGGACGGATCTTCCCCAAGGGAGGGTAGATGATGCAGAGCATCCCAAGGTCATCCACATGGACATACCATCATCTCACCAAGTGCCTAGAGGACCCATGACACGAGCACGTGCGAGAGCTCTTGAAACCGAGGTGACATCTCTCCTCTCACATTTCCACTTTGATGCACATGAGACATGGCTACTACCTCATACGGACACATTGTGCATACTCAGGTACCATGGAGAAGCTAAGGAGCAAGGAGAAGAAGAAGAGGAAGATGGACGTGAAGACAGAGAAGAAGAAGTAATGAAGAAGAAGCTACAGGCTCCGGACGACCGGCCAGGACCGGACGTCCGACGATCTCCAGGCTCCGGACGTCCGACCCTCTCCGGATGACCGACACCACCGCACCCGAGCCAAATCTACGGATTCCCAGAGTCCAATGGATGACCGACGCCCGGACGTCCGACCCCGAGTGGACGTCTGACTGAAGCACACCCGAGCCGAACTTACGGATGTCCGACAGGCACCGGACGTCCGGACCTCCGCGAGCCTCCGGACGTCTGGCGCCTGTGCACTTCCATGTGTTGGGCCGCAACCCATGTACCCCCTTTTTCGCCCCTTTTACACTAAGACTATATATATACCTCTCCTTCCTCCTTTCTAGGGTTAGCAAAGGATTAGCTCATATATTGTGTGAGAGATTTGCTCATCCACTTGGTTACCTTCTCCTCGAAGATTCGAGCCTCCACCAGAGAAGATCCCCCAAGCGGATTCAAGACCCTTTTCTAGGGAAGAACTCAAGACCTCCTTTGGAGAAGAACCGGCTACCGTGTATCGTCCGTTGTTGACTTTGGATCTTGTATCTTCCTTTATGTTCATGGATCTAGCGCATGTGTGATCATTCTTGTTGGATTGAGTGTTCCCTTGTGTCCCCCTCGTGATTTTCCCTTCATTTCCCTCCTCGTGTTCTTCGTGTTCATCGGGGGATCCTCTCCTTTCATGAAAGATTGGTCACATAGGGTTCTACCCTACATTATATGTGGACCGGGTAGAGTCCTAGTTTGTCTTTTCTAAAGATTTGGGGTTGTGAAGCATTTGTCAAGAAACTTATGTCACACAAGCTTACACCCAAGTCGGATAAATGCATGTTCTTGGGATATCCGAGGGAAACCTTGGGATATAGCTTCTACAACCGGGAAGAGAACAAAGTGTTTGTTGCTCGGAATGGGGTTTTCCTTGAGAAAGAGTTTCTCAGTCAGGAGGCCAGTGGGAGGACGGTCCAACTCGAAGAAATTCGAGGACCACTCGACGGAGGCTCGACTGGTGATGAGATCATACCGGAGTCAGTCAGGGAACCCGTAGTGGAAGCGGCACCGGAACCACGGAGGTCGGAAAGATTGCGCAGAGTGTGTGATGTATTGTTGCTAGAAAGTGATGAGCCGGCCATGTATGCAGAAGCGATGATGAGCCCAGATTCCGAGGTATGGCTGGAGGCCATGAGATCCGAGTTAAAGTCCATGGATGAGAATCAAGTCTGGGACTTGGTTGATCCACCGCCTGGCGTAATAGCCATTGGTTGCAAATTGGTCTTTAAGAAGAAAACTGATGTGGATGGAAAAGTTCAGATCCACAAAGCTCTGCTTGTCACTAAGGGTTATGGACAAGTTCAAGGAATTGACTATGACAAGACTTACTCGCCGGTAGTGATGCTGAAGTCGGTGAGGATCGTACTAGCTATAGCTGCATATTTCGATTACGAGATATGGCAGATGGATGTCAAGACGGCTTTCCTTCACGGAAATTTAACCGAGGACGTGCATATGATACAGCCCGAGGGTTTTGTCGATCCGACTAGCACTAGTAAGGTATGCAAGCTCAAGAGATCCATTTATGGGTTGAGGCAGGCATCTCGGAGCTGGAACATTCGTTTTGATGAGGTCGTCACTGGTTTCGGCTTCATCAAAAGCGAAGAGGAGTCTTGTTTATGCAAGAAGTTAAGTGGGAGCTTAGTAGTGTTTTTGATCTTGTATATGGATGACATACTACTGATCAGAAATGATATTTTGATGCCGAACTCGGTAAAGGAGTCATTGAATGGCAAGTTTTCGATGAAGGACCTTGGTCAGGTGATGCACATTTTTGGCATGAAGATCTGTAGAGATAGATCAAGGAGGCTGCTCGGCTTAAGCCAGAGCACGTACATAGATAAAGTGTTGAAGCGGTTCAACATGAGTGAGGCAAAGAAATGGTTCTTGCCACTCTCACATGGTATAAGGCGAAGCGAGACTCGGAGTCCTTTGACATCTGATGAGCGAAGCAGGATGAGTAGGATTCCGTATGCCTCGGCAATTGGATCCATCATGTATGCCATGATATGTACGCGGTCAGATGTTGCTTTTGCAATAAGCCTAACAAGTAGATACTGGGCCAACCTAGGTGAGATTCACTGGGCAGCGGTAAAGACTATTTTGAAGTACCTGAAAAGGACTAATGAGATGTTCCTGGTTTATGGAGGTGAGGAAAAGCTCGTCGTAAGGGGTTACGCCGATGCTAGTTTCCAAACCAACAGAGATGATTGTCGATCACAGTCCGGATTCGTGTATGTCATGAATGGAGGAGCAGTGAGCTGGATGAGCTCCAAGCAAGATACAGTGGCCGATTCTACCACAGAAGCTGAATACATTGTGGCTTGTGAAGCTGCAAAGGAAGGTGTTTGGATCCCGAACTTTTTGGATGATCTTGGTATTTTCCCAACCACGGTAAAACCGTTGGACCTTTATTGTAATAATTTTGGGGCCATCGCACAAGCCAAGGAGCCGAGGAATCACCACAAGGTCAGACACATAGATCGGAAATATCACCTGATATGAAAGATTGTAAAGAGTGGTGATGTAGAGTTATGCAAAATTCACACAGATGCAAATGTTGCGGATCCGTTGACTAAGCTGCTTCCACAACCCAAGCATGAGGGGCACATTAGAGCTATGGGCATTCGATGTCTATTTGATTGACTCTAGTGCAAGTGGGTGACTGTTGGAGATATGCCCTAGAGGCAATCATGTATGATGATATTTCCTATGTGTTTATGAATAAAGATAGTCCTTGGACATTATCAATGATGTGTATCAGCAAGTACATGACTTGTTTGTGGGACTATGCATTGTATGATGACTATCCTAAAAGGTCCCTAGTCGAAAGGGCTATGTAGACACGCAACCAACTAGAGTAGCATATGACATGGTCGATGGCTTGATCTCACTAGCCATGGAGCATTGGATGCTAACCGGATAATATGTACTTGGAAGGATCTTGTCGGATTTGACGTAGTCAGATCCGAGTCGAGATAAGGTCCGAGTTGGACAGACCCAACTATGAGACGCAGCGATATGTCATCTGTGAGTCTCTAGTACAACATACGTTCTATGTCCTAAGACCTGAGCTGACGCATGTACTCGGAATGGTGACAGACTTGCTTTGGGCCGACCAAATGTTACTCCATAACTGGGTAGTTATAAAGGTAGGTTTAGGGTTTGTCCAGAACCATGCTGCGAGACGTGGTCGAGCAAGATGGGATTTTCCCCTCCGATCAGGAGAGACATACTCTGGGCCCCTCGTGTGATCCAACCAGGATATGCATGGCCATCCGACAAGGATTATGAGATAATCCGGTTTGTGGTTGGCATCACTGGAACGAGAAAGAGGTCGGGCTAGCACAAGGATGACAGACTCTCCTTGAGCCCGACAACATATATCGTGTGTCAAAAGGAATGGAAGTATGATGTACAGGTTCGCCTAACCAGCTTCATAGTCTGTTTGGTGTTCGGCATGCCTTGCTAGGGGCCGCTGCCAACCATGCAGTTCGGTCGTGATCAAACTTTGGCCAAGCCGGCTTAAACCTAAGCGGTCGCGTATTTAAGGGAAGGAACCTACGAGGTCGGATCCGAGGACACTGGTCGGATGTGATCCGAGCTGTATTCGGATTGTGGCCGAGTAGACTTATGGGCTTTAGGGTCCGTGCAAGGCCCAAGTGTTGAGCCTGCGACGGACGTCTATGTAAAGTGGAGGTGCTCCACACTCAGGCGATTGATCGCTTCGCCGCTGTCACTAGGGTTTGCATGTGTTGCGAATAGACACCTCCACTCGCTGCCGGTTGTATGATCGGACCTAGCAGTCCGCCGCACGATGTTCCTCCTGCACGCGCAAATACCGTTAGAGGCGGTGCACTTGCGTCGCTCTGGCGAACCTGTATATAGGAACCGACTACCGGTTGTACGAGGGAGATCGAACGAGGAGGAGACGATCCATGTGGACGCGCTGCCCCAACTCTTCTTCCGCTGCACGACACTGCGTGTCTAGTGGTAACGAACTGTGATCCACCTCCCGTAGCATGTTCTTGGTTGTTCTGCGCATACGAAATTTTTTAATTTGCAGTCGACGCACCCTACCATAGAACCCAACAGGCCTCACACACGACGATAAACACCGAGATGGTGAGGAAGGAATTGGGGGCCAGATCATGAAAGTCCAGCCCATAGTAGAACAAGAGTCCGCGAACGAATGGGTGAAGAATAAATCTCAGCCCGCCGACGAAGTGAGGGATGAAAACCACCCTCTCATGGGGCTCCGGAGTGGGGACGATCTGTCCCTTAGTAGGAAGCCGATGGGCAATCTCCCTGGACAAATATCCGGCCTCTCGAATTTGGGTGATGTCCTTCTCCTTGACGGTGGAGGCCATCCACTTGCCCTGCTCCGGACATGGTTGCAGTGCTTTCTTGGGGGAGGAAAGATGAGAACTTGGGCGCTAGAGCTCGAGAGTGGGTAGACGAAAGGAGAGAAGGCGTGGGTGGAAGAGATGAATCCTTATCTCCTTATAAAGGCAGCGAATATCAAACGCCTCCCCACTCGCCATGAAACTCGCCCATTCCCCAGGGGCCGTCGGGCGGCACAGTTGGATTACCCACACCCGTATTGATGAGAATCCCGCAATAAGGGGTCACGATCTCTGCTTTAACGAGACGTGCCAATAAAGCCGCATCACGAAATAAGGAGCGGCCGGCCAAGAAACGGTTCGAAATAATAACAGGGCAGGGACTGATGTCACGTTACTAAAAGTTGTCAGCAGATGGGACTCGTGAAATATTATATTCTCTGTGGTGGTGTGTGGTACTTGTTTTGCAGATCTGGACGCGGTTCTTGCTCGAAGACTGTGTCGGAGTATTCGGAGAAGGAACCCACCTTGCAATGACGAAGAAAATCTGCGCGCCGGACACCTCGTCATTGAAGCCAGGTTCAGGGCTACTGAGGGAGTCCTGGACAAGGGGGTCCTAGGGCGTCCGGCCTGTTGACATGGGCCGAACTATTGGGCTGTGAAGATACAAGATAGAAGGCTTTCTCCCGTGTCCGGATAGGACTCTCCTTTGCGTGGATGACAACCTAGGCGGCCAGATGTACTATTTCCTTTCTATGTAACCGACTTTGTACAACCCTAGTCCCATCTAGTGTCTATATAAACCGGAGGGCTTAGTCCGTAGAGAGGGAGGATAATCATAATCAGATAGGCTATACTTCTAGGGTTTTAGCCATTACGATCTCGTGGTAGATCATCTCTTGTAACCCCCATACTCATCAATACTAATCTAGCAGGACGAAGGGTTTTACCTCGATCGAGAGGGCCCGAACCTGGGTAAACATTGTGTTCCTTGTCTCCATTTACCATCAACCTCAGACACACAGTTTGGGACCCCCTACCCAAGATCCGCCGGTTTTGACACCGACAGCGAGATCGTTGGATGACGAGCCGGGGATCTCCCTGGCAGGGTCTGGTTCCAGCAAGGTAGGACCCCCGACAGGGTCTGGTGCCAGCAAGGCGAAATACCCGACAGAGTCTGGTGCCGACAAGGCAAGACCCCCGGTAGGGTGATGAGGACATCGATACCATTGTTACACCCACATCCCCTGCTCCTATACATACTTGACCAATTACTAGAGCTTGCGCACGCCAATTGAATTACCAGGTACTTTCGTTTATTGGTAACGATTTTAATGTTCATGAGAATATGGTGCTTCCTAAATTGGATATATTTGCTTTGCTTACAAATGAAGGGCCTAGCTTGGACAAGAAAGATTAACCTTGGAGCAAGTTCAAGCATGGAGATGATGGCATGCGCAAGGGGAACAAGAACAGAGTTACAAGTGACGATTCCAGGACTTTGAAGCCACCATATTAGTGCATGAAGCCTTGGACGAAATATACAAGGTGCCACTTCATAAATTTCATCCAGAGGCTATTCTAGGTGATGCGTCACCTTATGTTTGAGCCAGGCCCATGTAATTTTGAAATACTTGACTATAGGCTGTTTTTAGAGTCCGTATGTGTGGGGAAACAAGAGTTAGGGTTGGTTTCAGACCCCTCCTCCAAGGGCCACAAAATTCCCCCCTCTTTCCTCCATATGTACAACCCTTAGGGCACCGTTTAGACTTTGGGTTTTGTTTAGATTAAAAGTTCGCCATAGTTGTAACTTCACGTACTTCGTTTGTGTTCAACGACCAGACAAAGACGTCACATTGATCAATAAAGCTTTCATCTTATATTCGCAATATCTAGATTGCAATCTTAGTTTCTTGCTTGTTCTTTGTTTGTGTGCAGGAAATAGACCCTCGTGGTCAGGTTGATCGTGCTCCGGCGTGGTCAATAACCCCTCGGAATTTTGTTTAGTGATTGCTAAGACACGACGTCTCACACGTTTGTAGTCGGATCGTCAAGGTCAACTCCCATAGAAAATGATAGCTATCTCATCAAAACATCGGGACACCCTCGCCTCTATCAAGTGGTATCAGATTTCCAGGTTGCTCGATGAGATTTTACAGTTTTTCCTAGTTTAGATCGAGTTTGTTATTCATACCTACAGTCCACAAAAAAGCCAAAAGAATTAGGGTTAGTTCATCATATCAAAACCAATCTGATCCTTTGCATAACGTTTTTAGGGTTTTTCTTTCTTGAATTTGCGGTTGCATCATCGTGTCTAGTTGCTGGTCTCCGCGTCTAGTCCTTTAGAGTTTCGAGTTCTATCACAGTTTGTCACGCCGCCGCCACACCATCTTCATCGCTGCTGCCATATACCACCACTTCTGCCATATCCCACCACCGCTACCATATACCACCACCCCTGCCATATCCCACCAACACTGCCATATACCACCACCACTGCCAAATCATAACACCATATATCTACCACCAATCCGAGCTCTTCTCATATTAGATTTGTTTTCGAGATCCATCTATTTTCTGATTCGTGTTTCCTTGCCTAAGTAGGCTTCGAAAAAAAGGTCTAGAGACCTCCAGGCAGTTTTTAAGCCAAAATTTTGGCAGGAGAAAATATTTTTTCCCTATCCTGTTTTTAGGCTCTTCCGAGTCTTTTGAGACACTCCCAACATAGTGATTTTTTATCTCACTTTTTCGTTGTCGCTGTCCTGATTTCCGAAAAAAATAGTCAAAATTTTTTTGTGCCAATCTTGTCAATTTGACTTGGCAAGAGTTTTGAGACACTCGCCATTATAGTGATTTTTCACAAAAAAAAGAGGAGCACAAAAAAGAGCGAAAAGAAAAATTGTAGAGTGGGCTTTTCCCTTGTTTCTATGCCGCGCCGTGATTTTGTTAGTGTTCTACGCTCACGTCTCTAGTACGGTCTAGCGTAGGACCAGCACAGTACAGCCATTGAGCGTTTATTCAACTTTGCATCTCAGAATTGATTATTGCCGACCCTTTTTGCTACCATATTATAAGCCTTCCCAGCTCCACATACATCTACATCGTGCGTTTGACTCTCCCTGGTAATCACTCTATCCATGCTTTGAGAGTTTTGACTATAACGGTTGCCAATCACCACCGGCCGCTTGGTAAGAACTGGTAAGAATTTGAGATTTGCTTGACAGATTTGTGACACACTACCACTTTCTAGTAGTCTGTAGGATCATATTCTTGTGTTTTTCTATTGCTGCTAACCATGTCAAGACCACAAGCCGACGAGATTGACTGGGAGAACATGACGAAGAAGGAGCTTCATGATGAATTTAAGCAAATGTTGAGTCAACAGGTGGAAGACGTCATGGTTACCTTCGGAAAGGCACTGGAGAGGATTGATGACGTTGACGCCAAGTTTGATGAAGTACTTGCACATCTTCCACAACCACACCCGCTACACCTGTCGTACCTCTACAACAACAACAACAACAACATCGCCTTCCAAATCAAGTGGGACGAGCATTGCGCGTTCCCCTTCAGCCTGGTCAAAATTCGTGTGCCGCTGTACCTACTGTTGATGCTTCTGTAGCTCCTGCCGCTACTGTAAAGGTGGAGGACCATTACGAGGATGAGGTTGATCAAAATCAGAACTACGTGCAACCACCACCAGCACCACCACCAGGTCGTCCTCATGCATATCATCGCAATGGTAGGGCTACACCACCACCTGAGGTACAAGATCATGACCATCTTCCTAAACTAAAAGTGAATATTCCACCATTTGAGGGTAGCTATGTTCCTGATATATATCTTACTTGGGAGTTAGAAACCGAACAATGTTTTACATGTTTACAATATCCCGAGGAGAGACGTTTTCCTGCTGCTGTTTGTGCTTTCTCTAGTTTTGCATGTGTTTGGTGGTATGAACATTGTAGATTATATCCTATTCCATCTACTTGGACTGCATTGAAAACTGCTATGCATACTCATTGGGTTCCACCATATTATCAACGTGAATTACTTCAAAAATTGCAACATTTACGACAAGGAATTTTTTTGTAGAAGAATATTTTCAGGAATTACAAACTGGAATGATTAGATGTGGTAACATTGAGGATAATGAAGCTATGATTGCATGTTTTATGGGTGGATTAAATAAGGAGATTCATACCATTCTAGAGTATAAGGAGTATAGTAATATCACTCGTTTATTCCATCTTGCTTGCAAAGCTAAACGTGAAGTGCAGGATCGACATGCATTGGCGCGAACTAACTTTTCTGCAGGTCGACCTTCATCATGGACACGGCATGCATCCTCTACTCCCACATGTCCTACTGCAGCACCACTGACTTCAGCCGCCAATTCCAACCGAGATACAAGAATATAGGCACAACCACCATCATCTGCCAGGAGAACACCTTCTGGTTCTGCACAGAGCTCTTCTTCATCCATGGCATCAACAGGGCAAACACATGATATTATTTGTCACCATTGCAAGGGTGGAGGTCATTATGCAAGATAATGCCCATCTAAGCATGTGATGATTGCTACTGAGGATGGTGGGTATGAGTCCGCTAGTTACTATGATGAGGAGACTTTGGCTCTTATTACATGTGAAGAATGCAGTGGAGCTAATTCTGATCATGAGACGTAATACATGGTTCCTGAAGACACTGACAGGTATGAATGTTTAGTTGCTCAACGTGTTTAGAGTGTGCAGGTCACACAAGCTGAGCAAAATCAGAGGCATAATTTGTTCCATACAAAGGGAGTTGTGAAGGAACGTTCTGTTCACGTCATCATAGATGGATGGAGTTGCAACAACTTGGCTATCATGGAGATGGTGGAGAAGCTATCCCTCACCACAAGACCACATCCACATCCTTACTACATCCAATGTTTCAACAACAGCGGCAAGGTTAAGGTAACACGTACTGTTCGTGTGCATTTTAGTATCTCTACATATGCTAATTATGTTGATTGTGATGTGGTACCTATGCAAGCATGTTCCTTATTACTTGGTAGACCATGGCAATTTGATAAAAAATCTATACACCATGGTAGAAACAATCAGTATAGACTTGTTCATAAGGATAAAAATATTACTTTGCTTCCTATGACTCCTGATTCCATTTTGAAAGATGATATTAATAGAGCTAATAAAGCAAAACAGGAGAAAAATAAGAGTGAAAATCAGATTGTGGCAAAAGAATTTGAGCAACAAATGAAGCCTAACAATAAACCATCTAGTGTTGCTTCTGAAATTACATTAAAAAGTGCATGTTTCCTTGCCACCAAATCTGATATTGATGATCTAGATTTCAGCAAATCTGTTTGCTATGCGTTTGTGTGCAAAGAGGCATTATTTTCTTTTGAGGATGTACCTTCCTCTTTGCCTCCTGCTGTCACTGAAATTTTGCAGGAGTTCACTGATGCCTTTCCACAAAACGTGCCACCGTGATTACCACCTATTCGAGGGATTGAGCATCAGATTGACTTAATTCCCGGTGCCTCACTGCCAAACCGTGCGCCATACCATACCAATCCAGAGGAGACGAAGGAGATTATGTGTCAAGTACACGAGCTGCTCGACAAAGGTTATATACGCGAATCTCTTAGTCCTTGTGTTGTTCCGTTTATATTAGTGCCAAAAAAGGATGGTACGTCGCGTATGTGTGTTGATTGTAGAGGCATTAATAATATTACTATTCATTATCATCATCCTATTCCTAGGCTAGATGACATGCTTGATGAATTGAGTGGCTCTACAATATTCTCCAAAGTTGATTTGCGTAGTGGATACCATCAAATTCATATCAAACTGGGAGATGAATGGAAAACAACATTTAAAACTAAGTTTGGATTATACGAGAGGTAAGTCATGCCTTTTGGGTTAACTAATGCACCTAGTACTTTCATGAGATTAATGAACGAAGTTTTACATGCTTTCATTGGACGATTTGTGGTAGTCTATTTTGTTGATATACTGATTTATAGCAGATCTTTGGATGAACATTTGGAACATTCACGTGTTGTTTTCATTACTCTACGTGATGCACGTTTGTCTGGTAACCATGGGAAGTGCACCTTTTGCACCGACCGAGTATCTTTTCTTGGCTATGTTGTTACTCCACAGGGAATTGAAGTTGATAAAGCCAAGATTGAAGCTATTGAGAGTTGGCCGCAGCCCAAAACAGTCACACAAGTGAGGAGTTTTCTTGGCCTCGCTGGATTTTATATGCGTTTTGTGTGAGATTTCAGCACCATTGCTCCACCTATCAATGAGCTTACAAAGAAGGATGTGCCTTTTGTTTGGGGTACCACCCATGAAGAAGCCTTCACGGTATTGAAAGATAAGTGGACACATGCTCCTTTACTCCAATTTCCTGATTTTAATAAGACTTTTGAGCTTGAATGTGATGCTAGTGCAATCGGGTTAGGCGGTGTGTTATTACACAATGTGATGCGGAGCATCCTACGGACATCACCATGTCAATAGTCCATTCGGCAAGTGACACGTGCGACATCTACTTCACATACACAAAGGTGAATCATCTCCTTTACATGTGCTCACTTGACCCCTTCGAGGATGGTATACTACTTGACACTTCTCCCGTGTGCATGCATAGGTATTGTCGGAGCTTCACGGATGTTGAGGAGGAGTGCAAGCGCTAAGGAACAACTACACCATCCACGAGGGAAGCATGGAAGTGACGACGGAAGAAGATAGAGACATCTCCCAGGACCCGGACATCCGGCCCTGGCCCGGACATCCGGCCCGTGAAGATGTCAACAACAACAGCAGCCCTACACCCGAAGTGCTACAGGCCCCGGACATCCGACGCCTCGCCAACACCTGGACATCCGGCCTCGCCCCCAAAAATCCGGACAAGCCATTCCAGAGAGCACTGTGACAAGCTCCATCAGCCCGGACATCCGGCCTGCCAGCCCGGACACACTACAAAAAAAAGACACATCCGTGACATTTTGGGTCGAACGAAATTTTTTTCTGTCATACATATGACACTTCTATGACGATAATTGTGAAAAACCCCGGTATCATCATAGATGTGGTGGGCTCCTACTTCTATGACAAAAAATCATGACAGAAAATGGGCTTTTCATCCTGGGCAGGCCGGAGACGTAGCTGCATGACGGGAAAAAACATGGTAGAAGCGAAGGCGAGGAAAATTTCAGGGAGTTCCCGGTTACGGTGGCAGGTCGGGGGCCGAGCGATGCGCGTTTCTCTCGTACACGTACGCGCGTGTGTGCGAGGCGTTGGCTCTAACTGAACCCGAGCGAGCCATTGGGCTCTAACTGAACCCGAGCGATTGCACTAAAGGAAACGCGTTACTGAACCCGAGCGATCGATCGATGGCTGTTAACTGAACCCGATCGAGCGATTCCTTCGCTACTGCTGCTAACTGAAGCCGATCGATGCTGCCTCTGGATGAACAGTGAGCATTGCGGGGGGGGGGGTGGATGAACAGTTCCCGGTGGGGGTGGATGAACAGGACCCCGTGGTGTTGCCTCTGGATGAACAGGACCCCGATCGATCGAGCCGGTTGGGGCTGGATGAACATGACCCCGTGGATGGCTGGATGAACAGGACCACCCCGTGGAGGGCAGGATGAACAGTAGACGGTGGATGGCAGGATGAACAGTAGCCCGTGGAGGGGTGGTTGAATAGGAGCCCGTGAAGAGGGTTGGTTGAACGGTAGCCGATGGAGTAGCGCGCGGTGGAGGCTGGATGAACAGTCGCAGGTGGAGGCTGGAGGAGGTCGACGGTGGATGAACAGTAGCTCGTGGAGGCTGGAGGGGGTCGACGGTGGAGATGAACAATATCCCGTGGAGTCCCGTTTTGCGGTACGCCACACCCCTCCCGATGAACAGGACCCCCGTTTCGACCGTAGGAGGTCCGTTTCGTCCGTTTTGCGGTACGCCACACCCCTCCCGATGAACAGGACCCCCGTTTCGACCGTAGGAGGTCCGTTTCCTCCGTTTTACGGTACGCCAGACCCCTCCCAATCAACAGGATCCTGTTTCGAACGTGGCCGGTCGAACACAAGGCCGTTTCCTCCGTTCTGCGGTACGCCAGGCCTCGTTTCCATCGCCTGTTCCGTCCAAGCCCTCTCAATGAACACGATGCATTCCGTTGCCTCCCCATGAACACGACGCATTCCGTTGCCTCCCCATGAACACGACGCATTCCGTTGCCTCCCCATGAACACGACGACGATGCTGTTTCTCCGTTCCGACCCAGCCATGTACACGAGCCCTGGCCGTACGTATGCGCGAGTAGGCGTTCGAGACCCCGCCCGTATGTACACATACATGGCCGTATTTTCTTTCTTGCACCCTGGCCGCTGTACGTACGTGTACATGCTACGTGCGCGCCTCTACTACAACACGTGCGCGCCTCTACATCGACCAGTATATATGTACGTACATGTTCGTGACTAGAATGACAACGCTACGTACGCTTTGACCAGGTGGGTCCCGACTATCAGGCACTTCCTTGCGTGCGAAGATGTAGCTGGTGGGTACCAGCAGTCAGGGGCAAACATTTTTTTCACGAAATACGGTGGCCCGTCCGTTGGATCCCCGCTGTCAGGTGGATGAATAATTATTTTGCGTGTAATAAGGAGGCACTTCCTTGCTGCGGCCATGGACCCAGCCGTCAGCTTCTCCACGCACAGTACTCTTCCGATGGAAGTCGGTCGTTGACCACATTGACCACGCCGCGCCGAGAGCACCACGGCGGTGGACGACGGCGAGGCCTAGGAAGGGGACGACGCGGAGCCGGGGAAGATGCGGCAGTGGAAGCCCGCGCGGAGAGGAGTACGAGGGTTCACTGGTTCGGCTGTGGTGTGAGGCTGCCGTCGCCGCAGGGCCTGGCTAGCGATGGGAATAGTAGGGGGTGGTGAGGCCTCCACGGCAGCACAACTGGCCATGGGAGGCAGGAGCATGCGGCACGACCGACGCTGCTTTGGGCGGCTGGAGCAAGAAGACCAGAGGTTGAAGAAGCACTACAGCAGTTGGATGGACATCGTACGGTCACTCGAGCTAGAATCGTTCATATTGACTAAGTTGACAAAGCCCTTCGTCACCGTCAACTTAGTAGGCCCACAAGTCAGCCTCCCACCAAGGTGGGTCCCAGCTAGCCGGGGGAGTATTCATTTTTTTGTGCGTAATAAGGAGGCACTTCCGGTGGGTCCGAGCAGACAGCAGGGGAATGTTTTTTTTGCGAAATACGGTGGCCCGTCCGGTGGGTCCCAGCAGTCAGGGGGAAATGATTTTTTTCGCAAAATACTGGTGGCCCGTCCGCTGGGTCCCCGCTGTCAGGTGGAGGAATAATTATTTTGCGCGTAATAAGGAGGCACTTCCTTGCGGCTGCCGTGGACCCAGCTGTCAGCCTATCCACGTACAGTACTCTTCCGATGGAAGTCGGTCGTTGACCACATTGACCAAGCCGCGCCGAGAGCACCACGGCGGTGGACGACGGCGAGGCATAGGAAGGGGATGACGCGGAGCCAGGGAAGACGCGGCAGTGGATGCCCACGCGGAGAGGAGTACGAGCATTCACCGGTTCGGCTGCGGTGTGAGGCTGCCATCGCCACAGAATAACAGTGGGTGTGGGTGAGTAGAGGGATGCCCTGGCCAGCGGTGGGAGTAGTAGGGGGCGCTGAGGCCTGCACGGCAGCACAGCCGGCCACGGGAGGCGGGAGTAGGCGGTCCCGCCGGCGCTGCTTTGGCAGCTGGAGCAAGAAGATCAGAGATTGAAGAAACACCACGGCCGTTGGATTGACATCCAACGGTTACGTCTGCTAGAATCGTTTGTTGACGTATATAATAACTAAAAAAATCTTGCATACGCGTCAACTAAACAGGCCCACAAGTCAGACCACTCCCTCTTTTTTAATAATTTATATATAGCTCATGGCAACTTCTTATGCAATTTATTGCAGTCTGAAAGTGCTAGTGATCGACTAGAGGGGGGGTGAATAGGCGATTTTTAAGAAATTCTTCAAAACATGGGAGTTTCGGAGACAAACGATAGAAATAAACCTATTACCATCCAGTGGAAGGTAGACTATGCTAAGCAAATCATAGTCAAGTATTCAATGAAGTGAAAGCACAACAACTAATGGCAGCTAGGCAGTATGGATCATGTAGGAAGATAGTACGAAGCCAATTAGAACAAGCAGTCACTCAGTGAAGACAAAAGAGAATGCAAATGAACAATGACTTCACAAGGACCAACTGTAAATAAGGAGATGGGAAGGATAGAACCAGTGATCGTTGAAGACAATGATATGTTGGACAAGTTCCAGTTGCTGTGACAACTGTACGTATGGTTAGGGAGGCTGAGATTCAACTCAAAAGACCGTGTCTTTACCTTATTCCCCATGAGCTAAGGACACCCATTCCTCGCCCAATCACTCTGGTAAGTCTTCAAGGTAGACTTCCAAACCTTCACAAACTTCGTTCACCAGCAATCCACAATGACTCTTGGATGCTCAGAACACGACGCCTAACCGGCTGGAGGATTCACAGTCCTCAAGTGTAATAAGTCTTCAGATCACACAGACAGGAAGACTTAAATGATGCCTAACACTCTTTGGCTCTGGGTGTTTAGGGCTTTATCCTCGCAAGGAATTCTCTCTCAAAGGCTTCGAGGTGGGTTGCTCTCAAACGACAAAAGCCGTACACTAACTCTGAGCAGCCAACCGTTTATGGTTGTAGGGGGTGGGCTATTTATAGCCACTAGGCAACCCGACCTGATTTGTCCGAAATGACCCCGGGTCACTAAGGAACTGACACGTGTTCCAACGGTCAGATTTCACACACACACGGCAACTTTACTTGGGCTACAAGCACAGCTGACTTATCCAACTCTGAATAAGCTTTGCTCTCGTAGTCTTCACTCGAAGACATAGGATTTTGGTTAAGCATTACTTCAGTCAATCTGACTGGTTCTCTTGGACCCCACTTAATAGTACGATGGTTCCTATGACTCAACAAAGAATAAAAAGAACGACGAAACAACTAAGTCTTCGCGCTCCATAGTCTTCACGCGATGTCTTCTCTTGTCATCGTCTTCAATGTGAATGTCTTCACATACCACCTTTGACTTCAATGTCTTCATACATTTTTAGGGGTCATCTCTGGTAGGAAAACCGAATCAATGAGGGACTTCTACCTGTGTTATCCTGCAATTCTGACAAACACATTAGTCCCTCAACCAGGTTTGTCATCAATACTCCAAAACCAGCTAGGGGGGCACTAGATGCACTTACAATCTCCCCCTTTTTGGTGATTGATGACAAACTGGTTGAAGTTTTCAACAGGGAATAAAATATGTGAAATTGTAAAGGATAGGGTATTGTCTTCATAAGTTGCAAAGGCTCCCCCTGAAGATGTGCATATAAGTACTTTGCTCTTGGAATGCAAATGCACATGGTAGGTTGTACTTGTGGAGATCCTCTTCAACCTATGATGACAATTCATCATGCATGATATGATGTAACGAAGATAATGACATGCATAATGGAAAATGGACGTCTGCAAAATGACCTAAGTGCAGAATTTATCATCGCACATGCGGAAATTTATCATCGCATCACAGAATAGCAAATAAGTAGCAGACAACCATCGAGTTTAAGTGTTACAACTCAAAGAACCAAATGTATCGAAAAGCAAGAGTTGTAAACACTTGGCAAAAGTAGCAAAGGGTAAAGCAACCACCCATATGGACCCGCTTGAATACTATCAACTCATATGCTTCTCCCCCTTTTGTCAGTAAGGACCAAAAAGGTTTGAAGACATAGAGCGCCTACTCGTTCCCATGAGGTGCAGGCGAGGCAGCAGGTTCGTCGTTGAGGTCCGGTGGTGCAGAAGAACTTGGTGCAGTGTCGACACGCGCTGAAGTTGGAGGAGGTGAAGTTGCATCATCTTGGTCATCGATGACTCTGGCATTCACTGTAGCAGCTGAGGACGAATAGTCAGAGTCTCCAAGTGAGGGAGTTCGACGCAAGTGAGCATTCCTGGGAGGAGTTGAGTCAAACTTGAACCGTTCAGTGAAGCCATCGTCTTGCAAATCAGCTTCAGCACTAAGTAATGTCAAACTCTTCCACGACCACCGACAGGTTTCATGAGTGACAAAGGCATTTTTGGTGGCAAGATTGCAAATGCGGTTGACATCCACCAAGAGGCTTTGCATCTGACGCTTAAGCCAGTCGTGATGTTTGTCCTGTTTCTGGTGTAGCGCGACGAGAAGCTCTCGGTCATTTAGGACACGAGATCGCCTTCGAGGCCTTTGCACAATGGTGCTACTAGTGGCGTCATTTTGAGCGCGAGGGGCACGTGTGTTGCCAGCAAGGGGATAAACACGAGAAACTGCTGGGACTCCTTCAATAGGCTGGGTGAAGCTTTGGTGATCAACATGGTGAAGATAAATGGGATCCTTAGCCGGCTCTGGGTAAATAGCTTCAACTGACAGATAACCTCTGGCAAGAATATGAGATGATTGCGCGCAGACGGCTGATAGTTGAAGGCAGAGTGACGCTTGATAAGACGCATGACCCATGGAGCATAGAATTTCAACCCAAAAATGTCGGAGCCAGATGCAGCCAACTACCTGATGAAGAAGTCTTGAGCATTGAAGCTAATGCCATTGAAGATATAGAAAACCAAAGTCTTCATTGATCCTTCAAGCTTCGCTACAAATGAATGTCCTTTGACAGGCCATAGAGTCTTCCTGATGATATGGTAAATGATGCGAGGCAGGTACTCTAGGTCTTCAACAAAGAATTCAGACGGGTATTCAGCGTCATGAGGCAGAGGCTTCATCATGCTCAGCATTTGACTCATGTTGGGTTCAGGCTTCTGAAAAATGCTTTCCAAGGCATCCTGGTGCTGTTGACAACCTGGTTCATAGTATTCACCAGGAGTGGGCAGGCCTGTGAGCTCAATGATATTAAAAGCTTTGGCTTCATGATGGACAATGCCTGTCATCCACACAAGGACCCAAGTCTTTGGATCCTTGTTGTAACCTCGAATGTGAAGAGTTGCATAGAACTATAGCAGAAGCTCTTCATTCTAGTGTTCCTTATCGGTGACAAACTGCAGTAGTCCAGCATCTCTGAAGCAATCGAACGCTTCTTCAAGGCAGGGCAGGCCAGCTATAGCTTCAGAGTCGAGGCGCATATGTGGAAATATGCGCCCTTGATTGTATAGGATGCAGGAATAGTAGCTGCGCTGCTGATAGCTCCAGAACCTGTCTGATGAAATGCGAGGTTTGGTATAAGGGTTCTTGGCGCTGTTGAAGAAGGTGTTATGTGCCACGAAGCCATTCACATTGAATTCCCCAGGTGAAGTTGCAGTGCCTGGGAATCGTGGAAGTCTTGGCTTGGGCTTTTGGACTTGAGGTCTGTGCTCAACATGATATTCAAATTGTCGACCTGCAGCAGGTGGAGGGACCTGAATGGGCTAGTGGACCATAACAGGCTGACCACGATCAAATGCCAGCTCAATTGTATGAGGTCTTGGAGGGGGAACAAGAGCATTGGCATTGTCGTTGACATGAGCTTCAGGGGCCACATTAGCTTCAGGTTCTTGTACCTCAGGTGCTTCAGTATTGGCTGCAGGTGCTGCATTGGCGTCAGGCGCTTGAACTTTTGGCACCGCAGTAGCTTCAAGTGCCGCATTAGCTTCAGCCATGACAACGTCATTGGCTTCAGTGGTGATGTTGGTGGCCGCCTCAGGATTGTTAACCTCCACTTCAGAAGCTGGAGGGTCGGACACATTCTCCTCGAGAACAACATCTTGGTGGGACGGGGGTGGAGCAACTCTGTCTGCTTCAACTCTTGGTTCTTCTTCTTCATCGGCAGATGCAGCCGGAATATCTTCAGCCATTTTGGCTTCAGACTTAGATACGTGCATAGTGGGAGTGACTTGGGGCCTTGGTCCTTTGCGAAGCCTGCTTAATGTTGGCGACGCTTGTGGAGATGGAGTGTGCTGGGCCTCAAAGTCATCATCATCTTGCACTGGTGAGGTAGCTTGCGGTTGGGGAGAACATGGAGTGTCTTGTCGTTGTGGGTGATCAGCCCACGATGCATCCTGAGCAGTTGGCGTCAGAGGACGACCAATGCTGATGAGTTTGTTGTGCGTGAGCACATGCGATGATACCAATTGGTGCTTGATCCGAGGAAGGACTTCATGATCTTCAACATTGTCGTGAGGACCAATGTCTTCAGCTGTGGTGGGGTCAACAGCTGGATTGTCTTCAGCTTCAGGAGCCTCTAGAGAAGCAGGTTCATGAACTATCACTTGGCGTTCTTGATTTTCAGACGCAGGACGAGACACTGAGATTGGCTCGACCTCAAGGGGCTCTGTGGGAGCAGCCCGATCTCTCTTCTTGGTTTTGCGTTTCTTAGTTGGAGGAGCATCATCAGTTGTGCCCTTGGTTTTGTGCTTTCTGGCTTCAGCTTCAGCTGCCCTTGTTTTCTTCCGTTCTGAAGCCACTGTGGGGACCTTAGGCTTCGAGCCTGTCATACTGGCTGGGAAGACAATTGGATGTACTTCCTGCCTTGGTGCTTCGGGTTCTGCCGCCGCTGGCTTCTTCTTATTCTTGGCCGCCATTCTGGGGTCGATGCCTGGTCGCCCCAAGGCCTTGCGCTATTCAGCTTCATTGTATCATTGGACACATTTAGCAGCAAGATCCTTCATGCGCTCATGAGAACCTTTGGCTTCTTCGCGTTTGGCTCGGAATGCTTCCTTAAGCTCATGCATCATGGTCTGGAAGTTCTGAATGTCTTCAACCTTTTCATAATCTATCTTATGCTTCAGCTCAACAATTTTCTGAGCTAGAGCCAGCTCAGCAGCAATGGCTCCGTGGAAGGCGACACTGAGGCCAATGGGAAGCTGAAGATCATCAAAGCTAACATTTGGGCTGTCAAACCACTCATCAATGAATGTGTTGATGATTTCAACATCAAAGAGAGGAAGGTCATTGAAGATTTCTGCCTCTTGCTTGCTCTTGATCAACTGCTCAAGAGCGTCATCGCCAAGATCATCGTCGCTAGACAGATCAATGGCGTCATTCTCATTTCGCAGAACAGCGGCAGGGGTCAGTGCTTGGCTGGTGGGTTGCATGGGCATCTTCACTTTGGAGGGCTTGGAGATGCGTGACAGATCTTTAGACTGCACACTGTGTTCAGGAGGTACAGTGGCCACAGGCTTCACCCGTGAGACCTTTGGTGCAGGGGCAGGCTTTGAAGCTTTAGGCTTCTCAAGCTTCTTTGGCTTCGGTGGTGCAGGCGCTTCGTCAGATTCAGCATCGTCTGCAGGTTGATCCACGACTGCCCCTTGAACCATAATATGAGTGATGAGACCTTCCAGGTTGTAGAAGGGCCCAACAAGATTGGGTTCGGCTTCGTGTGAGCCATCGGCACGAGGAGCAGAAGGACCTGGGTTGAAGTCTAATCCCCGCGACTTCTTGTTTTCTTTGGCTGAGTTCCTGGCAAATTGAAGGTTGCGCTTGAACAGATTGTCGTCACGACACCATAGCAATGACGATGGGTCTGCATCTGCAGGCTGAGGTCCACGGACCATGCAAGGATAGAAGCCTTGTTCAATGGCTTCAGCTCTGGATCTAGGTTGAAGATTTTTGTATAGGATGTCTCCCCACGGTCGCTTGATGGCATTCTTCTCAGCATACTCCTGGGTCACGAACCTGTACTTGAACCACTGTTCTGCCCAATATCTTCGAATCCATTGGATTCGAGTTTTCCGCTAATTGTAGTCCTCCTCCGGATCTGTCTTGTACAACTCATAGAGGTCTGGAGGCAAATCTCTTGAGGTGTTGCCACGACGCTGTCTGCCACCCTTCCTTGCAGATTTTTCTGGTGCCATGAAGTTTAGACTGAAAGGCTTCAAAACTGTCAAAGTCTTCCGTCTACTGGTCAGACAAGAACTGGCTTCAGGGGAATTTATATGATGCTGTAAGAATTCTGCAAATGAATGCAGACTATGAGAAACAAGGGATTCTCCCACGGACATGTACCTGCGACAGCATTAAGGTGCGAGGGAAGGGGAAGAGGTCATATGCATTCTTAGAAGATTTTGAAGATAAATCAGTTTAGAAGACATTGACCTCATAGTGCGAAGACATTCACTCATAGATAGAGAGTTGGTTCCAGATTTGTACGAATCCACGAATAAGTACAAGTGAGGAATCTAACTACTTTATGAAGCATAAGTGAACATACTAGGCATATTATGAGATGCAGTATGAAATAGATCCAACTTGTGTGAATAGAAACTGCTTGTGGTAGAAAAGGATGAATCTATCGGATCAAAGGGACCGTAAAAAGGTGGTTTTATTTACCACATGAGGAACTGCTAGACGGAGTGTGAGAGGAGGCCGAGCAGTTCGATCTTCCGTGCCCTAACTTGGCAACGGAGGACACCTACAGCGATGGCGGAGAAGACGATGTCTGCGGTCGGCGAGAAGACGTCGTCGGTGAGGTCGCGGCAGCGAAGCGCTTCATCGCCGGCGTCATCGAGGGCTAGCGGTGGTGCTAGGGTTTGTGCGAGAGTGGAAGAAAGGATAATGACTGGGGTGAGGCGTGTATATATAGGGACAGGGACGGCACAGTGTTATTACACAGGTGCCCCTGGCGGTTCACATCTGAAGGACATGTGGCTATCGTGCAACACATCGGAGGTTGTTCCACATTCCCACGCACGCCTGAATTGTCGTGTGGTCGTTCCCATTTCTCCGGGTTTCAGGTGAAAGGATTTAGCATTGAAAACAGATTAATGTTTGTATCTGTGTCTTCTGCTGACAAGGATGCAGAAAAGACATTTTGACAGTGTCAATAGAATGCATATGATTTGGATAGATAGACTTAGGAAAGAAGCATAGAGGGGTTAGGGTCCGATCACATTCACTTAGTTCAAAAGATTCAGCAAGAAGCCATAGCTATAAGTGAATGCTGTAGAGGACAGAAACCAAATCAATATGTTGAAGACAAACATGAGGTCATGTTAACATTGAAGACAAACAGAAAGCGAAGACTTTGCCAATGTAACACCAACAAAAAGTATTCCAAACAGGAGTTTGGTGGTGGCGTTATCCACCGTATAGGAAATATTAGGCCCAGACATGGAGCACAATTATCGTGGCGCTCCGAAGTCAAATTCCACGTTAATGTATTCACACTTAGAACGTGAGTCTTCATTGATTGAAGACATATGTTACTTCGTGTGTTGCACATCTAAGTCATCAACATGCATACGTGTTAGGATGTGTACCTGATCACAGGACATTCGAGGATTCCAAGATATTTAGCTCACACCGTAACTTGCAAAACCTCTTCTCATCCAAGGGCTTTGTGAAGATATCTGCCAGTTGCTCTTCAGTGTTGACGTGTATGATATCAATATCTTCCTTCATGACATGATCTCTGAGAAAGTGATGATGAATTTCAATGTGCTTTGTCTTCGAGTGCTCAACTGGGTTGTTAGCAATCTTGATGGCGCTTTCGTTGTCGCAGTAGAGTGGCACTTGCTTCAAATGAATGCCATAGTCCTTGAGTGTTTGCTTCATCCATGGAAGCTGAGCGCAGCAAGATCCAGTAGCAATGTATTCAGATTCAGAAGTGGAGAGAGATACATAGTTCTGCTTCTTTGAAGACCAACATACAAGTGATCGTCCCAGAAAGTGACATGTTCTTGATGTAGACTTGCGATCCACCTTGTCACCAGCATAATCAACATCCGAGAATCCAACTAGATCAAACTCAGAGCCCTTTGGATACCATAATCCTAGTGTTGGGGTGTGAGCCAAATATCTAAGAATTCGCTTCACAGCTAAGTGATGCGATTCCTTTGGTGCCGCTTGGAACCGGGCACACATGCAAACACTAAGCATGATATCTGGCCTAGATGCACATAAATAAAGCAAAGAACCAATCATGGAGCGGTATACCTTTTGATCGAACTCTTTACCATTGTCATCGGGACCCAGATGGTGTTTAGCTGGCATTGGCGTCGTGTAGCCTTTGTAGTCTTGCATTCCAAATTTGTTTAGGCAATCCTTGAGGTATTTCTCTTGAGATATGAAGATGCCGGTGCATTGCTGACATATTTGAAGACTAAGGAAGAACTCCAGCTCACCCATCATGGACATCTGATATTGCTCTTGCATCATATATCCAAACTCTTCACTGTATTTTTGGTTAGTGCAGCCGAAGATAATGTCATCCACATATATTTGGCACACAAACAGTTTGCCATCATATGTCTTCGTGAAGAGAGTGGGATCCAGGGAACCAGGTTTGAAGCCTTTGCTCTTTAGGAAGTCTTTGAGTGTGTCATACCAAGCTCGAGGGGCTTGTTTAAGGCCATACAGTGCCTTGTTGAGCTTGTAAACCATGTCAGGATGTTTTGGATCTACAAAGTCAGGCGGTTGTGCAACATACACTTCTTCTTCAATCTTGCCATTGAGAAAGGCGCTCTTCACATCCATTTGATATAGAAGAATGTTATGATGATTTGCGTAGGCCAGCAGTATGCGTATAGCTTCAAGCCTAGCCATGGGAGCAAATGTTTCATCGAAGTCAATTCCTTCAACATGAGTGTATCCTTGAGCAACGAGACGAGCTTTGTTTCTGACAACTTGACCATGCTCATCTTGCTTGTTGCGATATATCCATTTAGTGCCTATTATATTGTGGTTACAAGGATCAGGACGCTTAACCATTTCCAATACATTATTCAACTCAAACTGTTGAAGCTCTTCTTGCATAGCTTGAATCCATTCAGGTTCCATGAAGGCTTCATCAACTTTCTTGGGTTCAGATATTGAGACGAATGCAAAATGCCCACAGAAATTTGCTAGCTGTGTTGCCCTTGAACGAGTGAGTGGACCTGGTGAATTGATGCTATCAATTATTCTCTCAATCTGTACTTCATTTGCAACACGAGGATGAATAGGACGAAGATTTTGCTCTTGCTGATCATTTTCATCGTTAGAAGGATTGTCGTCAGGCTGAGCATTGTCTTCAGGTTGATCTGGTGCAGAGATGATGAGTTCCTCTTTAGGCTGAGCTTCAGACGATATGATTTCTCCAGTTCCCGTGAGTTTGATGGTTTCAATGGATGGAGCTTCGTCTAGCACATTTGGCAGGTGCTTTCTTTGCGAGCCGTTAGTCTCATCGAACTGCACATCCACAGTTTCAACCACTTTATAGTGGAAGAGGTTGAAGACTATGTAGGCATGCAAATCCTTTCCATATCCAAGCATAAAACCTTCATGTGCTTTCGGTGCAAATGTTGAAGTGTGATGTGGATCCTTGATCCAGCACCTGGCACCAAATACTCTGAGGTAACTGACATTTGGCTTCTTGCCAGTAAGGAGCTCATAGGATGTCTTGTTTAGAAGCTTGTGAAGATAAACACGGTTGATGATATGGCATGCAGTATCAATGGCTTCAGGCCAGAATTTCTTGGAGTCTTGTATTCATCGAGCATCGTCCGGGCCATCTCAATAAGTGTTCTGTTCTTGCGTTCCACGACGCCATTCTGCTGCGGCGTGTACGGAGCTGAGAATTCATGAGTGATGCCCAAAGTATCAAGATAAGTGTCTAGGCCAGTGTTCTTGAATTCAGTGCCATTGTCACTTCTAATGTGCTTGATCTTGACGCCATAGTTGTTCATGGCTCGATTGGCGAAGCGTCTGAAGACATCCTGCACTTCAGTCTTGTAGAGGATTATATGCACCCAAGTATATCTTGAATAATCATCAACAATGACAAAGCCATAGAGACAAGCAGTAGTAGTAAGAGTTGAGTAGTGAGTGGGACCGAAGAGGTCCATGTGGAGCAGTTCGAAGGGTTGAGTCGTTGTCATGATTGTCTTCGAGGGATGCTTGGCCCTCGTCATCTTTCATGCTTCACAGGCACCGCATAAGTGATCCTTCTTGAACTTGACTCCCTCGATGCCTATGACATGCTTCTTCTTTGCAAGAGTGTGCAAGTTCCTCATGCCAGCATGCCCTAGCCTCCGATGACAAAGCCAACATTCTGAAGCTTTTGCTAGAAGACATACGGCAAGTTGTGGTCCTGCTGAGAAATCTACCACGTACAAATCATCTTTCCGATACCCTTCAAAGACTAGAGACTTGTCATATTCCATTAGAACAAGGCAACGATATTTTCCAAATATCACAATCATGTTTAAATCGCAAAGCATTGAGACAGACATTAAGTTGAAACCAAGGGACTCAACAAGAATTACTTTATCCATGTGTTGATCCCTCAAGATTGCAACTCTACCTAGACCCAATACCTTGCTTTTACCAGTATCAGCAAATGTGATGTGACTCTTGTCAGATGGACGTAAAGTTGAGTCCATGAGAAGACTTCCCTTGCCAGTCATGTGATTAGTACACCCAATATCAATAATCCATTCTGAAGCAGCTGGTGTCATACCCTACAGTGCAGTTAGGGGGATAGGCTTCACGAAGAGAATTGTGAAGCATAAACATTTGATGAGCAAGTGGATAATGAAAGCTTAGATCAAAGTTAGTACTGATAGGGCAAGTAGCAAGCGACTCAGGAACAAAATAAATAATAAGACCATTTAGGCATTTGATCTTGTGCCCTGCAAGATGTTTAAGGTCCCCAGCAATATCTTCAGACGAATTTGATTTTCGGCTGGAGACCCTTCCCTGCAAAAGAGAGTTAAGCTTTCTTAGCCACCCACATCTTCAAGGGTGGCTTCGAAGCAATGAGTCTATGTGCAGCATCTGAGAACTTTGGCTTTGGAGCCCTAGCAAAAAGTCTTGCAGGTGGACAATAATACTCATAAGAATAAGCAGAGTAGTTCTTGGTCTTATGGACATGGCGTTTTGATGAAACACGCTCATATTCATAGGCCTGAGTATGGTTTCCCTACAAAACATTTGCATTAGTGCGACTCAGGTGAGTCCTTTGTCTGTATGAAGCCTTTGGACCATATGAAGCATGTGGTCTAGGGTTTGTCTTCTTCACTTGTGATGTCATGACGACATTCACAAGAAGATTCTCCAACAACCTTTTTGGCACCCAGACATTCTTCATAGGTGGCCCATTCCTGCAGTTAGTACCAATATACCTGGCAAACACTTCACCATTCTGATTCTTAAACAGTTTATAGTTTGCATCAAAGGATTCATCAATAACAATGGGATTAGCACAAGTGAAGCCAGACAGGGTGGATGGATCCACTGAAGGTTCCTTTGCAGCAACCCATGTGGTTATGGGGTACTGCTCAGGTTTCCAGTAAGAGCCATCAGCATTCATTTTCCTTTCGAACCCAAGACCCTCTTTCCTAGGGTTTCGGTTCAGGATCTGCCTTTTGAGGACATCACATAGTGTCTGATGCCCTTTGAGACTTTTGTACATCGCTGTTTCAAGCAATGTCTTCAACCTAACATTTTCATCAGCAATAGCAGTGGTATCCTCAGTAGAGGGGTTAGTTACCACATCAACAGCTGAAGATATTGCAATAGTAGCAACAGTAGAACATCCAGCAACAGAAGTAGCATTGTCACGCTTAATGCATTTAAGACATGGTGGTTCAAATCCTTCCTGAGCGGAACTGATCTGTTTGGCCCGAAGTGACTCATTTTCCTTTTGAAGATCTTCATGAGCCGCTCTCAATTTCTCAAGATCTTGCTTCCTTTGAACATAATCATAGGAAAGCTTTTCATGAGTTGTTGAGAGTGTTTCATGACGACTTTCAAGTTCCTCATACTTAACATGAAGATTTTTTATGTCTTCAATTAAGGACTGAGATCGTGTCATTTCAGCGTCTAACAGGTCATCGCTTTTGTCTAAAAGTTTTTGAATATGTTCCATAGCTTTCTGTTGTTCAGTTGCAATTTTAGCAAGTGTTTTGTAGCTGGGTTTGGAACCACAATCAGAGTCATCTTCACTGGATGTTTGATAGTGAGTAGTGCGTGTGTTTACCTTGGCACCACGTGCCATGAAGCAGTAGGTGGGAGCGGAGTAGTCCTTGTCATTCGCATCGGCGTCGGTGATGAAGCCATTGTCTTCAGTGTTGAAGATGGACTTGGCAACGTATGCTGTAGCCAGACTTGCAACGCCAGAATCAGATTCCTCCTCAGACTCCACCTCCGCCTCCTCAGAAGCGGACTCCTCCTCTGAATCCATTTCCTTGCCAACGAACGCACGAGCCTTGCCAGATGAGCTCTTCTTGTGTGATGAAGACTTTGAGGAAGACTTGGAAGAAGACTTTGAGTATTTCTTCTTCTTATTGTCGTCAGAATCATACTCCTTGCTCTTCTTCTTCTTGTTGTTCTCATTGTCCCACTGTGGACACTCAAAGATGTAGTGGCCAGGTTTCTTGCACTTGTGGCATGTTCTCTTCTTATAGTCATGAGCAGAAACTTCATCATTCCTTGAGCTTGATCGTTAATTTTTGAAGCCTTTCTTCTTGGTGAATTTTTGGAACTTCTTCACAAGCATAGCAAGCTCCTTTCCAATGTCTTCAGGATCATCAGAACTGCTGTCAGATTCTTCTCAGATGAGGAGACAGCTTTTGCCTTCAGGGCACGAGTTCGCCCATAGTTGGGACCGTAGATGTCTCTTTTCTCAGAAAGTTGAAACTCATGTGTGTTGAGCCTCTCAAGTATGTCAGACGGATCGAGTGTCTTGAAATCAGGACGTTCTTGAATCATCAGGGCTAGGGTGTCAAACGAGCTGTCAAGTGATCTCAGGAGTGTCTTGACGACTTCATGCTTGGTGATATTAGTAGCGCAGAGGGCTTGAAGCCCATTTGTGATGTTAGTGAGTCGATCAAACGTGAGTTGAACATTCTCATTGTTGTTTCTCTTGAAACGGTTGAAGAGGTTGCGAAGGACACTGATTCTTTGATGTGTCTGGGTTGATACGCCTTCGTTGACCTTGGAAAGCCAGTCCCAGACTAACTTAGATGTTTCCAGAGCACTCACACGGTCATACTGCCCTTTGGTCAGATGACCACAGATGATGTTATTGGTAGTGGAGTCCAGTTGAACGAACTTCTTGACATCAGCAGCGGTGACACCTTCACCAGCCTTGGGGACACCATTCTTGACAACATACCAGAGGTCGACATCAATGTCTTCAAGATGCATGCGCATCTTATTCTTCGAGTAGGGATATTCAGTTCCATCAAAGACTGGGCACGCAACGGAGACTTTGATTATCCCTGCAGTCGACATAGCTAAAACTCCAGGTGGTTAAACCGAATCACGCAGAACAAGGGAGTACCTTGCTCTGATACCAATTGAAAGTGCTAGTGATCGACTAGAGGGGGGTGAATAGGCAATTTTTAAGAAAGTCTTCAAAACATGGGAGTTTCAAAGACAAACGATAGAAATAAACATATTACCATGCAGCGGAAGGTAGACTACGCTAAGCAAACCATAGTCAAGTATTCAATGAAGTGAAAGCACAACAACTAATGGCAGCTAGCCAGTATGGATCAGGTAGGAAGATAGTACGAAGCCAATCAGAACAAGCAGTCACTCAGTGAAGACAAAAGAGAATGCAAATGAACAATGACTTCACAAGGACCAACTGTAAATAAGGAGATGGGAAGGATAGAACCAGTGACTCATTGAAGACAATGATTTGTTGGACCAGTTCCAGTTGCTGTGACAACTGTACGTCTGGTTAGGGAGGCTGAGATTCAACTCAGAAGACCGTGTCTTCACCTTATTCCCCTTGAGCTAAGGACACCCAGTCCTCGCCCAATCACTCTGGTAAGCCTTCAAGGAAGACTTCCAAACCTTCACAGACTTCGTTCACCGGCAATCCACAATGACTCTTGGATGCTCAGAATGCGACGCCTAACCGGCTGGAGGATTCACAGTCCTCAAGTGTAATAAGTCTTTAGATCACACAGACAGGAAGACTTAAGTGATGCCTAAAACTCTTTGGCTCTGGGTGTTTAGGGCTTTATCCTCGCAAGGAATTCTCTCTCAAAGGCTTCAAGGTGGGTTGCTCTCAAATGACAAAAGCCATATACTAACTCTGAGCAGCCAACCGTTTATGGTTGTAGGGGGTGGGCTATTTATAGCCACTAGGCAACCCGACCTGATTTGTCCGAAATGACCCTAGGTCACTAAGGAACTGACACATGTTCCAACGGTCAGATTTCAAACACACACGGCAACTTTACTTGGGCTACAAGCAAAGCTGACTTATCCAACTCTGAATAAGATTAGCTCTCATAGTCTTCACTCGAAGACATAGGATTTTGGTTAAGCATCACTTCAGTTAATCTGACTGGTTCTCTTGGACCCCACTTAACAGTATGGTGGTTCCTATGACTCAATAAAGAAGAAAAAGAACGACGAAACACCTAAGTCTTCGCGCTCCATAGTCTTCGTGTGATGTCTTCTCTTGTCATCGTCTTCAATGTGAATGTCTTCACATACCACCTTTGACTTCAATGTCTTCATACATTTTTAGGGGTCATCTCCGGTAGAAAAACCGAATCAATGAGGTGTGTTATCCTGCAATTCCCACAAACACATTAGTCCCTCAACCAGGTTTTTCATCAATACTCCAAAACGAACTAGGGGTGGCACTAGATGCACTTACACTGTCGTTTTTTTGGTTGGCCAGGGACAATTTCGCATATTTATGTGGGTTCCAAACTGTTTTTAATACCGAAATGTCCAGCCAGATTTAAAGTAATTTGAAGATATATTTAAATTAGGTTAATGCCCAGTGAAATAGGAATCTAAAAATGTAATAAAATTCAGAAATTATAAAGTAATTGCCAATTTGTCATCTGTTTTTATATTTACAACCCATTTCATATTACTTTCAAGATTTGCAGGCGTCTTGAAAGAGTTGCAGCCCATTAGGGCGTAGAAAAATAAGTAGGCCTGGATTGGGTATTCTTCAGAAAAAATAAACTAGGCTCATTTTCACAAAGAAAAAATAGTTGGGCTGGTCACATGGTGAACATAAAATATAAGCCTGGGCTAGATGGGCCATAGCCCAGTTCAAACCCTGCTCCGTCTACCAAACAAAAAAATACTGCTCGAGTAGCTACGTCCCAGGTGTCAGCCGATCTTGTGTTGTTCTCTTGTCTATTGACTATATACGCTCCCAATGTCGTGGGTCCCAGATGTCAGGAAAACACTAGGAGGAAGCATTTTATTTTTCCATACGCTGACGTGGTGGGCCCCTACTATCATCCTCTCCACATACTTCTGTCGATTCCTGTTGTTTGTTGACCATGTTGACAATGCGAGAGGGCGGCGCCGCGGCGAGCGCACCAAAGCGCGCGGAGGACGTCAGCGTTAACGATTTAGGAGACAGTGGGGCGGCGATGCGTGTGCTGAGGCGCAGCCAGCCATGGGAGGCGGAAGCAGGCAGCCCCGCTGGCGCTGGTTTGGTTTTGGTGGCTGGAGAAAGACAGGACTGAAGAAACACGACAGACTGTAGTACTTAACAACCTTAACTGAAACCAGCAGGGGCACTTAACAACCAAAGCTGAAAGCAGTATGAGTACTTATACAGGTTCAACCGTACAAAGCACGCCTCGAACAGTGCTACTTTGCCTACAGTTAACCAAGGGTGGGGCCGCCCAGCCCCAGGACAAGGCCCAGGCGCCACCCCGCGCATCCACAACCTTCTGAAAGCGGCTTCATCTCGCAACATGGTCAATAAACAGGATATTCGCTTTAGAGCCATGGAAAAGCATGAACATAATCTTCTGTCCTATTCTCCAAGATGGACGGGCCTTCATTATTTGAGACCACCCATGAATAAGTATCTTTTCACCTCCAAGGGGAATTGAGTAGGTCGACATAAACATCATGTTGTGACCAAGCGCAAGTCTGACCCGACCATGGTCAGGCATCTGTATAGGAACAATAGAACTTGGCAGTTCCTATTTCAAGAAGATCACAACTGTAAAACTGTGTATAAGCAATAGTTTATGAACAACATATATAACAGAAAACAGCTCGTAGCATAAGTTTCTCGATACAGTTGGACCTGTTCAACGAGTGCAGCAGTGGCACACATATCCCACGTGGCCTTCCACCATTGAAACGCCCCACAAGGACCTCAAGATGATCAATAAAGTGTAGGAACTTGTGGATGTCGATCCAGTCAACTTCAGTGCCATTAGTAACAGCCGAGTTATTACAGAGTAACAAACGAGTAGACTGCTTTACTCTAAAAAAACCTACACATGCCACCAATTATAAGAAAATATTAGTTAGAAGTAGCATCTTCGTGAGAGATTCGTTGCTACTTCTAAAGTTAAATTGTGATTAGTTAGACAGAATAGGTGGATTAAGAAGTAATCGAGGCAATAAGCAAGAACCAGATACAAAACTAACATGGATGAACAATTGGAACGATGTCGGGGTGGAAGATCACAGTGAAGATGAGACCAGGTTCTGCTATTTCCATCAACATTCATGCACCAACTTTCAGTCCATAACACTTGAGAAAGTTTATCCAAGTTTGGCCATAAATAACGCAAGGGCCATTTACATTTCTGCCCCTAACTGGATCCCACTACTCAGATTTTCCCCTAATTTCGAAGGGTGCTCAAATTTGCCCCTCTGCCGTCAATTCCACTTATAGAAATGCCCGTCTGTGCCGTTTCCGTCCGGTCAAGGCTGTTTGACTGCTAACTTGCCGTCAGTTTGACATATTTCCCCCTCCGTCCTTACAAGTGGGCCCAAACTTACCTGTTCGATGCAATCTGTCTCTCATTCTCTTTCTTCAACCTCTAGACAACGGCAGGGGCGATTTGGACAGCGGCTGGCGGCTGGAGGCGGCTGGAGGTCATGGATCTAGAGGGCGACAACACTAGGCCGTTGATGTGCACATCGGGCATGTCTTCGTCGAGCTCCTCAATTCATGGTGAGGTAACTGTTCTGACTTGATTTGGGTATTTTTTGGGGATTAGGGTTCATCAATTTGGGGATTTTTTCCATTTAGGTGGTGGTGTTGGGATTGTTCAGTTTGAATCCGAGTTCTACATCCCAGATCTGACATTCGATGGGCCCGAGATGCACACGACGAGGCGCTGCCCGGGGCACAGGCTTATTCCTGCTCGACGCGTCGCCTGGGGAGGAGCAAGCACGGGAAGAAGGTTCCTGGGGTGCCCTCTTGATGTAATTTCTCTTTTGCTTGTCATTGGGCTTTGATTAGTTGCAAATCATTCTTTTTTTGATCCAAGTTATTATTTTGCAGCTCCTTGATGAATGTGACTGGGTTGTTTGGATTGACCCACCTCCGACAGATCATGTTGCTCGTGCATTTGAGGAACTTCATGCAGGATTAGAGAAAAGCTCGCTAAAAGCTCATTATTTGGAGCGAAGGGTGATGTATCTAATAGAGAAGAACAAGAAACTGAAGTTGAAGATGAAGAAGAGAAATGAGCTTATGCAAACATGGGGATTTCTCATAGTTCTTTGCATTAGAATTTTTGCAACATTGTTTAAGAATCCATACTAGCTGGATGATTGTGTGTAATGTAAGGCAGTGTTGTGAGTTGTGAACTATCTCAAGTAGCTGTCAAGTGTTTGGACCAAAGTTGTACTGGTAATGTAATGTGCCATGTATCATTAGGAAAATGTTCTATCTATTTTCATCTAGTTTGCTCCAATGTGCTCCCATGAACAAACTTCACAGTTAAAGAGATAGCACATAGCACATAGCACATGACACATGACACATGATATAGCAGATAGCACATGACATGTGATATAGCAGACAACATTGGGAGCACATTAGTTGCCAACATTAGTTGCCAAGAGTTCACAAAAGCCAAGAGCTTACTGCCACAAATCTGGTACATCACCATATAGTTTTGAATTGAAAAAGACAAGCTAATAGTTCACAAATCCAACAAACAGTTCACAAATCCAACAAACACTTCACAACTACTTCTTCTTGCTCCTGGTGTTGCAAGCTGGGTTTGAAGAGAGCCTAGAGCTCCTCCTGGTGCTCACTTTCTTGGGCAGAACTGGAGTAGAAGACCTGCTCAGATTGTTGCTTCCAGTGATAGAACCTACAGCCTCCTCTTCTTCTGCAGTTTTCATCTTCTTCTTTAGTGGTGATTGTCCTCTATCAGCTGGTCTTTTGTAGTTTTTTCTTGGGCTGCAAAGTTATAAATGAATGAAAGAAGTCAGTTATATATGGCACTCAAAAAATATAGCAAAGAATGACTGAAGCAATAAAAAATACCTCACTGCACTACCAACTGTTGTTGCATCCTGGCAGGGCACAGGCTCAATTGTTGGATCTGCTGCAGCAACATCTGTAGCAGCAGCTGTATTATCTGCCACAGGAGTTGGTGCATCTCCATCTTGTACTAAGTGCTCAGCTTCTCTTTCATATGCAACATCTGTTTCATTATCAACATCTGTTGCAGTTTCAACATCTGTAGCTTCATCAATTGTAGCTTCCTGTACATCATCTGTACCTAGAGGTTCATCAATTGCATTATCAGCACCCCAGTGTTCTTCTTCTCCAAATGCAGGGTCAATGGACTCTTTGCAGTGGCTGGCACGGTGCCCAAGCTTTCCACACCTTTTACACTTTTTCTTTCTTCCTCCAAGACCTTTTCCCTCTGATTTTTCTCTAATCCTTGTTTTCCTAGGTCTGCCAGGGGCCTATTGTGCACTGGAGCACACAATTTAAATCCTGGATTAACCACATCCCACTGTTGCTTGCCCTCCAAGAGTGGCAAATTATCAGCATAAGTTGCATTGAATTTTGCCATAGAGAAATACTCATGCACATACTGATCAATCTCACTGACTGGACCTCTCATTGAAGTGACAAAGTATAGAGCATGTATGCATGGTTGCCCTGTTATTTGCCACTTTCTACAACTACAACTCCTTGTTTCCAAGATAACAGGATATCTCCACTCTCTTTTTTCCTTGTCAATTGCAGTAATTTCTGCCTCAAAGGCGCTTCTTTTAACTATGGTCATATCAAGATCCTTAGATTTAGCATGAAGCATTATCATGATTTTGGGGATTATAGTGTGCCCAATGTATGTGCTAGTTGCAATCTGCTGTCTCAAGTCAAACTTCTCCATTATGAACTGCCTTATTTTGTCAAGCAAGTCCACAATGTGTACTCCCTTCCACTTCCTAATTTTGGAATTGAATGACTCAGCTAGATTGTTGTTCACATAATCAACTTTGCAAATTTCATTGAAGAGGGCCCTGGCCCATAGCTTGGTGTGATGCTCCTCTAAGTACTCTTTCACACCAGGCTTGCTTTACAACTGTCTAAGATGGTAGTTGTGTTTTTTCATACTATATGTCAATGAACAAGGCCATAAATTTTCATCAAAAAATTTACCTATATTTTTTTTGGAAAAATTGGCTGCCAAATGCCTCATGCATTCTCTGTGCTCCACTCCTGTGAATACATCTTCTACAGCAGTTTCTAGTCCTTTGCATGCATCACTGTGGATAACAAGACCTGGTGGATGCCCTATTAGGTTTTTTAAATTCTGAAAAAACCAGGTCCAACTTTCTATATTTTCAGACTCAAAAACTCCAAATGCTACTGGGAAGATCCAGTTGCAAGCATCCACTACACATGCACTGACAAGTTGCCCTCTATATCTGCCATTTAAAGTTGTGCCATCTACTACAAGATAAGGCCTACATCCATCCACAAATCCTTGCCAGCATGCTTTGAAAGAAACAAACACTCTCCTAAAGCACTCTTTATGTCTACTTTTTCCATTTATTTTGTACTCTACAGTGTGCTTATCAATGTTTACAACACTGCCAGGAGATGCTTTCTCTATTTCTGCCTTGAAAGTATACAACAGTTGAAATGAGTCAATCCACTTACCATAGATGTTGTCAAGTGCCATTTGTTTCCCATAGAACACTCTCATGTATGGCACCTCCAAGCCATACTTCTTCTTCAGGTTCTTCTGCAACTGTCTAACTCCAATCTCAGAATGCTCTAAAACCCAGTTCTTCACAGCATCACCAACCCATCTGCTCTTAGCTGACTTCAGTATTTTCCTTCTGTTGACACTTGGACAAGTATGAGCAGTCTTGTTCACTTTGACCTGCAATTATGAAAGTTGAAATACATGTTAGGACATATGTGGTGCAATAGACAAGTGAAATAAAATTTCCATGTAACTATGCATGCATCCAGTGTTACTAACTTAAGTTAATACCTGAAATAGTGTGCTATTCCTCATTAAAGAGGCATGCATCCTCCACCTGCACCTCTTATAAGCACAATAAACAGTCAACCTGGTAGGATCACTTTTGTCTATCACAATTTCACTTTCAGTCTTTATTGAGAAAGTGGCTAGTGCATTCCTACAGTCTACAGCAGTGGAAAATATAGTTCCTTCTTTTAGAGAAGGATCATCTCTGTTGTACTGCACATCTGGCCTTGCATCACACTACTAGGAAAAGGGCTATAGATAGGATTGACACTAATGGCGCACCAGGGAAGTAGTGCGCCACTACTATATACTAATGGCGCACCAGTTGGTGATGCGCCATTAGTGTGGAAGACACTAATGGCACACCAGAAAATAGGTGCGCCACTAGTGATAATTTTTTTTCATTTTTACATACATACTAATGGCACATCCTACCGAAGTGCGCCATTACTAGTTCTAACTAGTAATGGCGCACCAGACAGGGAGTGCGCCAGTACTAAATTTTTTTTATTCTTTTTTTTTGCAAAACTACTAATGGCGCACCGCCTCACAGTGCGCCATTACTAGTTTAAACTACTAATGGCACACCCTTTAAAAGTGCGCCATTAGTATATATATATTTTACTTTTCTGCAAAATTACTAATGGCGCACCACCTGCAGGTGCGCCATTAGTAACCAGGGTTACTAATGGCGCACCACCTGCGCCATTAGTAACCTGGGACCCCAACAAGATATTTTGGACAGCCACACCTACCCACTCACTTTCCCCACTTCATTCCCTCCACCTCCTTCTCCAAGCTTTCGGCTGCCTCCTCCTCCTCACCTCATTTCCACCATAGATTCATCAAAATTAAGTGGTGAAATTACCTTTTTTTGATAGGTAAGTAAGGGGAAAGCTATCTTCATGATGTAGATCTACTTTTTTTCTCCCTAGCTCGCTCCCACAACGTGCACATGCACTTTTTGTGGCCTAGCTAGATCTATGTATGTTTGTGGTGTTCCATGTGTTTGTGGTGTTGCATATATGTTTGTGTTTGCAGGTACCGGTATTTGAAATGCGATAGTTGCCAATATTTTGCCGGAATGTTGATTCATTTCCGTTTCGGCGAGAATTTTGGCACTATGCATTCTTTTTGGTCCTATTTTTAGGGAAGGTCATGCCAAATTTTTTCTTGGTTCTAAAATATCGTTTTGCTCTACCCTGCAAGCGACCATGGTCCGCACGATGACGGAAGGCATCGTGAATAGGTTTTTGAGCTCCGCAAAGCCGAGATGCTTCAAAAGAATGAGACGGAGATAAGATGTCCGTGTCGAAGATGCAAGCTGAAGAGCCTTATTGCGGACCCGAATTCCGGGCAGGTGCGGGACCACCTGCTCTTGCGTGGTTTTATGGATGGCTATCGGTGGCAAGGTGATGAAGATGACGATGAAGTCGTCCATGGGGGCCGGGCAAGAAATGAGGAAGGGCAACAAGACAAGTACCACTGCGGCGAGGGCGGGCGAGAAGACGAAGAATCTCCCGGACATGATCACGACGGTGATGCTGTACACAGTCATCATGTAGAAGATGTCGTACATGATGATGAGGAAGATCAAGACGAAGGGCATGATCATGAAGATGAAGATGCCGGAGCAGACGACGATGGAGGCTGGGTGCAGGACCACATATTCAAGAGCTGCTTCTCAAGCAGATGGATAATGCAAGAGCTGCCGCCCGAGAGAAAGCCAAGCTGGATCAACTGGAGATAGACGCGGTTACTCCTTTGTATGAAGGATGCAGGCCCGAGGATACCTGCCTGAAAGTAACGCTCATGGCTCTGGAGATGAAGGTAAAACACAAAATGACCGACGCATGCTTCGACGAGAACATGTCATTCTAGCACGAACGTCTTCCCAAGGGGAACAAGTGCCAGACCAGTTTCGAGGATGCGAAGAAAATCGTGTGTCCTCTGGATTTACCGCACATGAAATACCATGTGTGCATGAACAATTGCATCATTTATCGGGACGAGCACGCGGAGTCTACCATATGTCTGGTGTGCGGCGTCACTCGATACAAGAAGAGGAAGAAAGCTCCTCGAAAATCGGTGTGGTACTTTCCGATCACTACTCGTCTGCAGCGATATTTCGCGGACCCTAAGGTAGCAAAGCTCCTGCGTTGGCATGCGCGTAGGGAGGAGAAGAAGCGGGAAGATGACGGAAATGATCCGGAGATAAATAAAAAAGACAAGATGATGAGTCACCCTAAGGATGCGAGCCAGTGGAAAGCGTTGAACTTCGAATACCCAGAATTTGGGAAGGATCCAAGGAACATCGTGTTGGGCGCGAGCACCGATGGAGTCAATCCGTTTGGCAGCTAGAGAAGCACACATAGCACCTGGCCTGTGTTTGTGTGGATGTACAACCTTCCCCCCTGGTTGTGCATGAAGAGGAAGTACATTCACATGAGTATGCTAATTGAAGGGCCGAAACAACCAGGGAACGACATCAATCTGTATCTGGGGCTGCTGAAAGAGGAGCTAGACACGCTGTGGAAAATGCCAGCCAATACGTGGGACGCCGCAGAGAAAGAATATTTCCCTATGAGAGCCGCACTGCTCATGACGGTGCACGACTATCTCGGTTACGGATATTTCGCGGGGCAGGTAGTCCACGGATTTTCTGGATGCGTAAGGTGCATGGATGACACAACGTATCGCCAGCTAGATGGAGATCCCGAGTCTTCGAAAACCGTGTTCATGGGACATCGAAGGTGGCTTCGCGACGATGACCCGTGAAGGAAACACAAGGATCTGTTCGATGGTGAAACCGAACCCCGAAAATGCCCGCATACGAGGAGCGGCAAGGAAATAGACGAGTTGTTGAAAAATTAGAAAGATTGCCCACTGCCGGGAAAGAAGCAAAAGGTGCCAGAGCCGGGAAAGAAGCGAAAGGCGCCAGAGCTGCTGTTGAAGGTATGGAAAACGAGGTCTGTTTTCTGGGACTTGCCGTATTGGAAGATCCACCGTGTGCCTCACAGCCTTGATGCCATGCATATCACGAAGAACGTGTGCGAGAGTCTGCTTGGTACCCTGCTCAACATGCCAGAGAGGACCAAAGATGGGCCGAAAGCAAGGGCAGACTTGAAATTAATGGGCATTAGGCAGGAGCTTCACGCTAATGATGATGATGATGATGATGAGGCGAAGCAGGACACAGAAACTCGTCGCAAAGGCAAAAAGGCCAAGAAGACCGGAAGTGACTACCCTCCCGCGTGCTTCACTCTAAGTCAGGAGGAGATTGAGCAGTTTTTCACCTACCTCGTAGGAGTAAAACTTCCTTACAGTTGCGCGGGGAAGATAAGCAGATACCTAGACCCAGCGAAGCAGAAGTTCAGCGGGATGAAGTCTCACGACTGTCACGTGCTGATGACGCAGATACTTCCAGTTGAAATCAGTGGGATCATGGACGCGCACATCCGTGAAACGCTATTTGGCCTATGCAACTTTTTCGACGTCATCTCTCGGAAGTCGATTGGCGTGAGGCAACTCAGAAGGCTATAGGAAGAGATCGTGGTGATACTATGCGAGCTTGAGATGTACTTCCCGCCCGCATTCTTCGATGTTATGGTGCATCTGCTGGTCCATATCATGGAGGATATCATCCAACTCGGGCCGACATTCCTGCACAGCATGATGCCGTTCGAAAGGATGAATGGTGTCATCAAAGGATACGTTCGCAACATGTCATGTCCAGAGGGAAGTATAGCCAGGGGCTTTCTGACTGAAGAGTGCATCTCCTACTGCACGAATTATCTAGGCATCGAGAACCCCGTTGTTCTGCCCGTCAACAGGCACCTCGGCAGGCTCGCTGGATGGGGTCACCATGAGGGTCGCCGCGAAATGCATGTCGACTTCGAGGGTCGACTCGCCGACTTTGAAAGAGCAAACCTAGTCGCGCTACAAAACATAGACGTGTCGATCCTTGGGTGGTAGAGCACAAAACCTTTATTGAGAAGACATACAATGACCGAGGCCAACAGAGGACGGACGGAGATATAATCAAAGAGCACAACTCATGTTTCACGCGTTGGTTCAAGCAGAAGCTTCTGTCGTACCCTTTACATGAGGATTCTTCCGTGGAAGAACAACTCATATTCGCCTTGTCACGGGGCGCCGAGCACAACCTGATGACCTATGAGGCATACGATATCAACGGCTACACATTCTACACCGAGAACAAGGACATGAAGAGCGATGGTTATCTGAACTCCGGGGTAACGATGGAATCCTACACCGGTAACGGCAAGGAAAGATACTACGGAAGGATCGAGGAGATCTGGGAGCTGAGCTACGCTGGAGAGAAGGTCCCGATGTTCCGTGTCAGATGGGCCAAGAGCGTCCTAAAAGAAGACCGGTATTTCACCACCATGGTTATACCCGAAGCCAAATCCAAGACCGCGGGCGCAAACGTCACCGCGAAAAATGAGCCATGGGTACTGGCTTCCCAAGTGGACCAATGCTTCTTCATTACCGACCTGTCAAAGCCCAGTCGTGTTGTCGTGAGGAGAGGCAAAAGGAAGATCATCGGAATGGATGGAGTAGCCAATAAGCAAGACTTCGACAAGTACGGTGACCCGAAGATCAAACATGACGACGACGATGAAGTAGCAGCACACACCACAAGAAGAAGCAGGACCACCCTACCTAAAGGATGTCCGTTCCACAGAAGAACTCCATTTGCGAAAAAGAAGGGCAAGAAGATTGTGAACAGATAGCTAGCTAAGATCGATTGTATTTAAATCGTAGTCTTCATTTTTTGATTGTATTTCATGGGCACTTTTTGATATCATGAATATTTTTAAATTTCACGGGCACTTTTTGAATTCATGAGGACACTCGATCTCGATCCCCCTCCACCGCCGCCGATGCTTGTTCAACTTAGATGTAATCGATGCTATTTATTAGTAGGACCATGAATCGTTCTATTAATGTCTTGCTTTTATCTTCCGATCCTTTTGTTGCATACTTATATATTGCTTATGTATGTATTGTCTGTTGTTTGGCTTGTGCATAGAGATGTCGTCGTATGTCGTGTACAAGGGTAAGGTTCCCGGAGTCTACGACGACTGGGAGGAGTGTCGGAGACAGGTTCACCGTTTCAGCGGTAACAGTTACAAAGGGTACACCACTAGGGTGGAGGACGAATCTAGATACGCCAGCTATCTAGCGGGAGAGAGGAGGGAGCGTTGGAGGAACCGGATGAAGACCAGTTTGATCGCGATGATGCTCATCGTGATGACCGCAGCTCTCTTCTATGTGATGGTAGTTTAGATGATTGATATCGACTTGTAATGTGAAGACAAACTCAATACTCGCGGTCTCGACACTTGTAATGTTTTATCTTTGTTCGGCCTTTTGAATTCGGAGATTAATATGATGAATTGTATTCGGAGACTAATCTTATATTGTATTTGATGAATCTGCTGTTGTTGTGTGCTACTGTCTATGTTCTGTCAAATAATATATTTTGTAACCTGTGCAAAAATCAGAAAAGTAAAAAAAAACAAATATTCATACTAATGGCGCATCACCACAAGGTGCGCCATTAGTATGCCAAAGGATACTAATGGCGCATCAAGACAGAGTGCGCCATTAGTATGACAAAGCAGATGGTTACATATGGCCTCCCGGGAGGCATACTAATGGCGCATGGTGTTACATACTAATGGCGCACTTCCTGGTGCACCATTAGCATACCAGATACTAATGGCGCACCAGTGGTGCGCCATTAGTAAAAAATTCTAGTGGCGTGATACTAATGGCGCACCGGTAGTGCGCCATTAGTAGGCAAAACCGGTGCGCCATTAGTAGGCCTTTTCCTAGTAGTGTCATCTGAATCCTCACTGTATCCCATGTCCATGTCCTCCTCCAACTCATCTTCACCTGGCTCATCAAACATTCCTTCTGGTGGTGGAATATAATCCATGTCCTCCCCCTCCTCATCTTTCTTTTTGGTCCTCTGCCTTGTAACAAACTGTGGGAAAAGCCTTTCATCCTCATCATCTGTAGGCCAATCATCAGGAAGTCCCTCTTCAATATTTGGATCACCAGAATCTATGCTACTAGTAGGACCTGCATGTTTAGGAACTCGCACTGTTGGTGTTCCTGGTACCTGCATAGAGCTCTCTCCTGCATCAGCAACTCTGCTCTTACTAGACTCAGGCTGTGAACTGTTAACAGTTCTTTTTCTCCCCCTGGATTGACTATTCCTGCCTCTAGAACTAGTAGATGATTGACAGTTCTATTTCTGTCCTCTTTTTCTCTGTATAACATTGATCTCTAATTTGACTGGGACCCAAGCATGTGTTGTAAACATTTTTCCTAGCTCATCATCACATTGGACTGGGACCCAAACAGCACTATCAATGTTCCAGTACCTGAATTCTACCGCATCATGCACTCCCCAGGGGTATTTAGAAAAAAATCTGAGATCTAAATTGTTCAAACTTCACTGTGCTCTCCACAACCAAAGGAAATGAGAACCCTGTTTCCACTGCTTTTGTACCAGCAGGAACTAGCAGTGTTGTTTGCATCCTACAATCCAGACAAATATGTCCCGACCTACGGATAATCATGGAAAACAGGGATAGACACACCAAATGAGCACTACGAACGCAACAACCAACAAATCCAAGTCCAATAACTAAATAGAACAAAGAACATGCTTCAGATCTGAAAGAAAGAATTTACCCAAGCACTGCATCCATCGCTGGCGTTGTGCTCCCGCTCCCTTGTTGGCCGCCACCACCGTGAGCACCGTCTCCCTCCATCCGCAACACATCAGCATAAGGAGTCAGACCAATGGAATCTCCCCCGTGGCCAGCATTGATCTGGAGCTGTGCTGGCCAGAGATCAAAGGTGCTAGGGTTAGGTTTAGGGTCACGCTGTGATTTGGGGGAAGAGAGAAGAGAGAGCGTGTGGGTCGAGCGAGAGAATGAAAGAGATAAGATTTGTGGGTCGAACAGATAAGATTGGATGGAGGGGCAAATATGTCAAACTGATGGCAAGTTAGCGGTCAAACATCCTTGACCGGACGGAAACGACATGGAGGAGCATTTCTATAAGTGGAATTGACGGCAGAGGGGCAAATTTGAGCACCCTTCGAAATTAGGGGCAAATCTGAGTAGTGGGATCCAGTTAGGGGCATAGATGTAAATGTCCCAAAAAGCAACGATCTTCTTGGTTCATGAACCCAACTCGGAACTTATATCCATGGCTTGTCTTCACTGTGACCATTAAACTAGTGTATTTAGTTATGGCAAGGCCGAGCATCTTGAGTACATGTGTTCTGGCAGAGCAAATAATACACTGCAGGAAAAATAATATGAGAACACAACATGTTAAAAAAACCCACCCTCCCGGATAGAAAAGAGGATTCTAGGAACATACTGTGCGCGTTTCAAAATGTTGTGTTAGGATGAGAAGGAACAAGTGTGGCGTCTCGCCGAGGGCGCAGAAACCTGTAGGGTACTCACACTTTGGGCACTGCAAATGCATCAACGGTGGCGGCTGCCATCCTAGGATTACCTGCGACCAAGGGACTTGGGTTTATCGGGGATGGATGAAGAATTCGTACCTGGTTCTCCATGAGAAAACCCTATGCAATCGCCGAGAGAGGGTTTTCTCTGAACAAGAAGATGAGGGAGAAAGGGATTCAGGCCCAGCGAAATATTGCCGCTTCATCCGTCTAGCTTACTGCTAAAGCTAGAAAGGGGGGTTGTGATTTGACGGCTCATTGGGCATTACTGTGGCGCTACGACCGGGGTGTGTCTACCGTGAAGTTGTGCACTCTAATTTGTGCATATGGCACGAGGACCCCGTTGCCGGTTGCCCCACATATCAGCGAAAGGAAGTAGAAAGACAGGAGTAACTAGTTACACATAAATATATTTTTTGACAGAGAGATACTCCCTCTGTAAAGAAATATACAAATATTTTATATCACAGGCTCACCTTGCCGAGAAAAATACTCCCTCTGCAACACACGGGCATTATGGGGGTTCAGCTAAGAATATAATACTCAGATGTTTTTCTTGAGGGATAAAAGCTGCTTTATTGAAGATTAACAGTCATAGGTATACAAATAATTTCGGGGGTTCCTGTGAGCCAAAGATGGCGTCCACAGGGCAAAGAAGTAGCAGCTTTTGTGAGCACATGCGCTTCAACATTACACTCACGTTTTTCATGTATGATCTCCATGGTTTGGAACATATTCTTCTTCATCTTGATCTCGTCCATAATAACTTTGCTGGGCCCCAAGTATGCCTCTCCGATATGCTTGACTGTTGCTGAACAATCGGTGCTAATCTGAACTTGTTGCAGGTTTAAGTCAAGAGCCAGAGGTAGCCCCTCGTAACATGCCATTGCCTCTAGGATCTCTGGATCAGTAACACTTTCGCACACCAGTGCCGATGCTCCAAGGAAGAAGCCTGTTTGATCCTGGATCACAACTGCCAGGGCTCCCCTTTCACCATTGCGAGATAACGCAACATCAACATTCATCTTCGCCCAACCCACAGCAGGAGGAGGACGCCACTTCTGCACTGAGCTAGTGCTTCTCGAAACCAAGTTCTGGACTTTGGGCCGCAGGCCGACCCTGCATGTTTGGGGGCCCATGTGTTCTACCTCAGCGCTTTTCATATTGCAAGCGATCAGTACGGCGCTGGTTTTAGATGTTGTCGCAAGGCGAATACACAAAATTGAATAAAGCATGGCAGCTGTTGGAATGAAATCGAACGACAGTTCCTAACCAGCAATCAGAGTTGCAATTCTATCAACGATATACCATGTGATAAATAATACTATCGTACTACTTATACACACAGGACACTTGTTTGACCATGCCAGATTATTACTTCAAAATCTCTCGGAGGATAGATCAGTCAGGCAGTTGCGTGCTGCTACTGAAGAATTTCAAAGTTGATTTGGACCAGCTCTCCTTGCTGAGAAATTTCGATTTTGACATCATCCCCTACCGCAAGATATGATTTAGATTTGAACCTTGGCCATCCTTTAGCATCAATCATCATGCGACCATCCTTTGTACTTACGACATATTGAGCAGGTTCATTCACACCAAGGCTGCGCATGGTAAGAGAAACTTGGCCGCGGTCGCCCGGATTGTTGAACGACTCCCTCGTTGCTCTAGGAATTATCTGTTTGCAAACAAGAAGACATACCCAAACAGTTAGATCAACACAGTGAATCATGTGAAACAACATGGAAAGAGAAAAGAATGAAGCACTTGGGCGGCCAATGCTTTCCAAGAAGGTGGACATATCGGTTTTTGTAAGGACTTTGGTATATGAAGTGCGAACTGCAGCCCAGTCTGTTGCCGGTGCAACTGCATGGGCCGGAGCAGATGCAAGTGCAAGTGTTGGTGCAGGTGCCGAAGCCGCTGCTGCTGCCGAAGATGGTGCCCCTTGTAGAGCTGGTGCCGGTGTCGGAGGAGGTGCCGGTGTCGATGCCCGATCCTCTGGTAGATCAGACTGATCCGCTGACGCGGTCGGTGCCCAATCCTCAGCTGGATCAGACTGATCTGTTGCCGCTGTCAGTGCTAGAGCAACTGTTGGTGCTTGGTCTGTGCGAGACAGCGGCGATCGTGTCTGGTCTGCTATGATCAGCTTTCTAACTTGATTAGGATCTGTGACCATGATCCAGTCTTTTTCTTCATTTCTTTTAAATGCGAGAAGGACTAATTGTGGCGTTTTTGTTAAACCAAACTGCAGTTCATCATAGGGATTCAGCTTGTACTCAGACAACAGACTGATCCATTTTTTCCAGTAATATAAGTGATGGACAGTGCCTTCATTACTGACACGACATAAGAAGTGAAACCTGCAAAAATAGCCATCGTAGAGCAAACCAAACGGTTTATTCTGTGATGAATGTCACATGGCAAAACCTGCATCGTAAAATTGTAGGAAAAGAAAGAAAACATGACATTAAATCAATAAGATTTAGACAGTAAATCAATAAGATTTACTTGATGTGACACGAGTGAATCCTTACCAGGAAATCACTATGTTGAAGTACTAAACAGAAGATTGATCGTTCAACTACGTGTGGCATGCAGGGCCCCTGCCTACTCGCATAAGCAGGATAGTCCAAAGGTCGTGACAAATCGTATGGACCGAACATCCATGGGCTGGAAATCTTGGTGGGTGCGATAAACCCTGCAATGCATACAGATATTGGAGTGTAACCATAATTGATAGACCGTCCTCACAAAAAATAAGATATGGATACTCCAAAATATACAGACTGAATTGAGTGGACATACATTAACATAGACCGTTCTCAGGACTGACCACACACCAAAAGCGGCAGTACTAATAAACAATACAGGGTTCACAAACACAAATCAAGTACTGAACAATAGTACTTACTATAGACAAGCAAAGTTGCACTAACTAAACTCTGCAGACTATTTTTTTCCACCGACCTACGGGATGAACCCCGCATAACTGACTAGGCCATGGACTTCGTGTGAGATGTCTACATGCACCATCACCATCTTGTGAACCTTGGAGAACCTAAAAAAGTGGTCTTTCCACTCATAAACATGATGATGAAGACATGCCGCATCAGATTTGTTGGGAAGCTTTACAAGAACCACAACCTTCGTAATCAAAGGCACAACCAGGAAATTGTTGTGGTCAAGTACAACCTCGAGAACACGCCTGACAACAATGCTATGTCAGCCTACAGCTGGGCCGGCCCATTAATGTCGGCGAAATCTCGTGGGCCTTTAGCTGGGCCGGTCCATTATGACCCGCAAGAATCTTGTGGGCCTTTACCTGGGCCGGCCCATTATGGCACAAAAAAATCTTGTGGGCCTTTACCTGCGCCAGCCCATTATGGCCCGCAAAATCTTGTGGGCCTTTAGCTGGGCCAGCCCATTATGGTGCGCAAAATTTCATGGGACTTTAGCTGGGCCGGCCCATTATGGTCCGCAAAATCTTGTGGGCTTCTAGTTGGGTCGGCCCATTTAAACTTGTTGGGCCGTGCCACGTGTCGACGTATCATAGGCGCCTTCGGTCCAGTGAGTGGATGATATCTGTCCCGACGATGAGCCGACACGTGTTTCCTCTAGCCAATGATGATTTTACACGTGGAAAATCCCCATTGGTCGGGGCTGTTAACGGGTTATCGGATCCAAAACCCGACCCGATAGCTTAACGGCGTTCCATTACACTGGATGCCACGTGTCGGTCACCCTTGACGAAAGCACTTCTATGACGCGTGATTTATCGTCATGGAAGTGGACACGTCCGTGATGATAATTTTGGTAATGTCATGGAACACTTCTACGACAGCACAGGTATGACTATCTTGATTCTGTCATAAATTTGTCATGGATGTACATGCATGAAAAAAAAAGCAACCTACTGTGACAAACATGTATCATCACGGAAGTGTATTTTTTTGTAGTGACATCCGGCTCCCCGTGAAGCCCCGGACATCCGGCCCAACGGCCGGACATCTGGCACCTGCCTGCGCGCATGGACAGGGCCCGAGGCCCATGTATCCCCTTTCCCACTTACCCCTTCGTGGCTTAGACTATATATACTACTCCCCCTCCTCCTAGTTAGGGTTAGCATTGTGATAGCTCATTTGAGAGATAGAGCTTCGCTCATCCATATCGGATCTACTCCACGAGAGAGACCGCGGCCCCTCTACGGAGAAGATCCACCTTGTATTCAAGACCCCTCACGGGAAGATCCCCTTGTGGATTCAAGACCTCCTCACAGAGAAGAACCGGTTACCGTGTATCATCCGTAGTTGATTGCGGATCGTGTATCTTACTTTATGTACTTGAGGATCTAGCACATGTGTGACTATTTCTTCTTGGTTGAGTGATTTTCTCGTGTTTCCCCTCGTGATTTCCCTCCTTTTCCCCCTCATGTTCCTCGTGTTCATCGCGGGATCCGCTCCTTTCGTGAAAGATCGGGCGACTAGGGTTCTACCCTACAACATCTTGGTATCAAGATCCACGTTGATCACGATTTCGGAGCCCCCCCGTTGTGTTTTCTAGCCTAATTTTGTTGTGTTCTTCCCCAATTTTGAAAATTCCCCACCAAAAATAGCCCCAATTTTTTTTTGTGATTTGTTGGTTTGACGAAGTTTTGTTGGATTTGATCCATGGATTTGCTTGGTTTGAAGTGTATCTAGCATATCCCCACTTTTCTCCACTTTCCATCCATGAAATCGCTCCAATTTTGCCTTTGGAATCATCCATTTCCGCCCCCAATTCGAAAATTTCTGCCCCAAACGAGATCTGGATTCGTCGGGCCGGACATCCGAGCCATTAGGCCGGACATTCGGGTCCCCGGCCGGAAATCCGCCTCCTGGAGCACCAAATCTTCTCGGTTCTGGACAGACAGCCCCGGAAATCCGGGCTCCACCCCGGACATCCGGCCCCTGGGATTTCAGCCTTCCCCGTTTCACCGTTTTGTCCATAACTAATTCATCTGGAGTCCGATTTTTGTATTCTTTAGCTCGTTGAAAAGCTCTTGACATCCCCCTTCCCACAAAAATACTACCATCACCATTTGATTCCATAATGTTTTTTAAACTTTGGCATCTTTGCCTAAGGCTTCCACCACAACCTCCGCATAACCACCACCGACTTACGCAACCTAACCAATTTTGTTCCCCATCACATTAGTGGTTGCTTGAGCAGTGATTTGAGTCTCCTATGGTGCCTAGGCTACTTAGGGACGGTTGCTTCTTCATCAACCACCACCACCACTTCCGCATAGGCTTACCAACCATACACTCCCGCCACCCCGACCTAACCCAATTTTGTTTGTGTTGTGAGTTGTGTCTCCTAAGGTGTTTCGGCTACTTAGGGACCGTGCTTCCAACCCCGACACCGTGTATAGTACACCACCTAACCCTCCATTTTTGCATTGCGTACTCCGCAACCCATCATTGCCATTCTGCAATTACATTGAGCTTCCGCCACCACCACATCCCGCTACCACCATTTTGACATTTGACGTTTGAGATTTTAAGTTCGCGGTTTTTCCGTTTCCTAAGGTGTTTTGGCTACTTAGGGACGATTCTCCATCATGGTATCTCCATCAAGATCACCGCCACTCATCATCGCCAAGGACGGTAACCTCCATATCAACTTGGTATCGTGGTATCCCTCCATTGTATATTCCCTTGCCATTGCATTGTTAACCCCTAGCCCATTTTGTGTTACTTGCCTATCGAGACTAGCCGTTTGAGTATTGCTGGCAACGTTACTTGTGCACATTAGTGATCTACACCATACATTGCATACATACCATATCATATTGGTATCATATCATCTCGTGTGCCTCAAGTTTGTTCCCGCTTATACAAAATTGCTATCACTACTAGGAAAAACCTTATACACAGAATTTTACCAGTAGCGCGTGTTAAAATGAGGCGCTACTGCTACTTAGCAGTAGCGCGTGGTCAGAAAGGGCTCTACTGCTATCCACTTAGCAGTAGCGCGGTAGGAATAAAACACGCTACTACTATAATTCCCACACCGTTGCCGACATGCTCGGTATAGTAGTAGCACCCTTCGACAAACCGCGCTACTGCTATCAAATTAGTAGTAGTGCGCTTTTAGGGTAGGGCGCTACTGCTAAGTTTGAACTTGTCCATAGGATGGGCCCAGCTTAGCAGTAGCGAGTTTGTGAGGAGCGCGCTACTGCTACGGATTTTAGCAGCAGCGCGTTTTCTTTTCCCACGCTACTGCTAAAGCTATTTTGAAATAACCCCCATGCGGGCTTCCCTCCTCTGCTTTCTCCCACAATTCCCCACTCTCTCTTCTCCCCTCGTCGCCTCCGCCATAGCCCCTGCCCTCGCCCTCGTCGGAGCCCCTGCCCTCGCTCTTCGTCGGAGTCTGCCCTCGATGTCGCTGTGCGCCTGTGCTCCTCCCCCTCGACCTCGACCTTGCCGGAGCCCCTGCCCTTGCTCCCCGCCACTGTCTCCCTCGACCCCGCCTCGTCGCCATCTCCATCGACTCTGCCTCGCCGCCGTCTCTCCCGACCCCGCCTCGCCGCCGTCTTCCCCGACTCCTCCTTGCCGCGCCTTGGTGCCGCCGTCTCCCCCGACCCCATCTCTCTCTCCACCCTCTGTAAGCACTCTCCCCTCCCCTCTTCTCTGCTCTCTGCTCCGCTCTGCTCTCTCTCTCTCTCTCTGTTAGTATGAACCCTAGCTATTTAGTGCTAGTTAGTATTAACCCTAGGCTTTTTAGTGCTAGTTAGTTAATTACAATCAGTATGAACCCTAGTTAAAAAAACCTAGGACAGATTATTGGCTATTTTTTAGTGGTACTTAGTATGAACCCTAGGTTTCAAACTATTGGTATTTTTTAATCAAAGCAATTGTTGCTATTTATTATTATTTAGTTAAAGCAATTGTAGCTATTTAAAAAACTTCTTGCATTTTTCTTCCAGTTCTATATTTTTCTTCCTGCTATATGCAAATTTGAAGTGGGCATGTGATATGTGGACATGTGATTTGGATATGTCACATTTGGAATTTGGACATGTCATATTTGTACATGTGATGTTTTGGACATGTTATATTCAGAAAATGATGATTATGTGCAAGGTAAATGATCCGAGCGGTTCTCGGGTGCTAGCCATAAATGGTTCAAAAGCAGACATGAAGTAGAAGCTAGTTACTTGAGGTTCACGCTAACGCGAGAGAGGACTCATAACCGCCGCCTCATGTACTGCATAGTTTCGCTCTCACTCATAGCGATAGCTCTTCTTGTCTATATCATTGTTTAGATGGATGATGATGTAGTTGCAAGTATTTGAGGCATCTGATAACTTGTATCTCTATTTCGAGAGAGACGTCATTTTGTGTTGGATGATGATTATGGTGATGACATGATCGATTTGATGAGGCTATTTGTATGTGTATGATATGATCAGATTTGTATGCGTATGATATGCTAGAGACTATTGTATAAAACACTAAACAAAATTCAGCAGCACAAAATATGGAGCAGAAAAAAAATCAGAAACTAATAACAGTAGCACGGGGTATGGCTTTAGTAGCAGCGAGGTCTTGGCAGTAGCGCCTTTTATACTAGGGCGCTATGGATATTAGTAGCAGCGCGTTTTTATGACGACCGCTGCTGCTATCCCTAGATAGCAATAGCGCGGGTCAGCACGCGCTACTACTAAGCATTAGCTGTAGCGTCGTATCAGTAGCGCAGCTGCCCGCGCTACTGTAAGCATTTTACCCGTGCTACTACTAGGCTTTTCCCTAGTAGTGTATCTTGGTTTGTGAATTTCGCAAAGTGGCCATATACAAAGAAAAAAAAGCTTTTAAGCAAAAAAAGAGAGCAAAGAGCTTGTAAGCAATAGCCATAGCATCATACCACATTGTCATATCCGATCGTCTTAGATCATACCACCGGAACATCATATACATAGTATACTTGGGATAGAAGTTCATACATTTTGCATCTTATAGGTTGTGCACAAGTGTCATATCCTCCTATTGAGCAATCATGCTAGTGTCTCTCTTGAGTTGTGCAACATGAGCATTTTCCGTGGATTCCACATTTTGTGCTGATCCTTGGTTTCACGACCCCATTTATCTATCCGTGTGTGCGTTTCCGTGTGCCACCCATATTGCTATTGGTCTACTTGTTACACTTGCGAATTTGTGAATCTCTTTCAACATTATTGACTCTTGCTAACATTTTACATCAAATTTTTGTGCCAGTATCCTCACCAAGCTCCACCATAAGCCTTATTTGTGTAGGTGTGAGAAACCGACAAGAATTGGTACCAATTGTGCTATTTCCTTGTCCACATTGGAGTGATCATTGATCCACTTTCAACTTCGGTCAAGGTACATTTGGTATTCGTTCTTCTCTTTCTACCACTCACATTTTTCCCTTGGAGTGATGGATAAGCAAGGCATTTCATCTTCGGTCTACAACAACAACGACGAGTTCGATGCCACGCAAAACTCCACCGACGCCAAGATGCAAGCTCAAATGGAGGAGATCAAAGCCCTCATCAAGTCCTACAAGCGGTCTTCCTCATCTTCGAGAAGACGCTCAAGAGCACATGCCCCCGAGCTACCATCTCCAGCAAGGTCACATCGGCATCGACACCATCACCACCATGAACATGAAGGTCAAGAGCTCAACACCAACAACCGCTCAACGACTTCACCATTGCCCTTGGCATCTTTGCCAAGCGACTTCAAGGCATCTTCGCCTATGGACATAATGCATCTTCGCCCACAAGCACCTCAAGAGAAGCTCCCCAAGCTCAAGTCCGCGACTTCCACGAGCTACTATGACCTTGACACCGACCATGAGATTCCTTTCTATGGGACTCTAGAACCCGAGGAGTATCTTGAGTGGGAGTGTTTGATGGACGACTACCTCAAGCTACATCAAGTTCCTCCCGAAGATCAAGTGAAGTGCGCCACAAGAAACTTCCATGACTACGCGTCCACATGGTGGCTTCACGCACCTTCGGAGACCTACGACATGAGTTGGCCCAAGACGAAGAGAGATTTGCGGCGAGAGTTCATGCCTCCAACCTACACGAAACAACTTCAACGCCAATTGGAGAACACCACCCAAGGATCCAAGTCCATCAATGATTACTTCAAGGAGATGAAGATTGCCTTGCGACGAGCCGGCGTGAACGACCCCATTTCGATGAAGTTCCACTTCATGATGGGATTGCACAACGACATCTCCAAGACAATCTTCCTCAAGAACTACAAGTCCCTCGACGACAACTACATTGGTGCTCTCAAGGCGGAACAAGAACTAATGAAGGCCAAAGCTTCTCCACCCCAAGCTCACTTCACGATGACCAAGCTCCATGAGAACGAACATGAGGATAGTACCACCAAGATGTCCAAGCCCGATGAGCTCCAAGACGATGCTCCCAAGTTCCACTTCACCGCCATCCCTCTTTGTGGCATTGATGATGCCGAGTCCTCCATGACTCTTTGTCAAGAAGGTGCGGCGACGAGTACGACTACGGAGACCCTCAAGGAACAAGCTTTGGAGGCAAGCGACATGGTGACGAGCAAGGATGATGCTTCCATCCTAGGAGGCGAGAGTGATGATGTGCCATCTTCGGCCTTCATCCACGGCGACGACAACGAGATGGTTGAGCATGGGATTTTCCCTTCGACTATGGCGACATATGATGACTTGAGTGACTTGTGCCACCATATTGAGAGTGAGAGTGACTTCACCACTAGCCCCATATATGTGTTGCCACAATTCCCATGTGAGGAGAGCCACAACCCCCACCACTTGAGTGAGATGAGTGACTCCACCATACGTGAGATTGAGTGCACCTACCTTGAGGGAGTGAGTGAACCACCACATAGAGAGAGTGAGATAGTTGATAGGTCATGTGAGGCCACTTTTAACACTAACGACTTGACCTCTACCTCTATTGTGTCTTCTCATTTGGTGCTAGGTCCCATATATGATGACGCGCCGATTCTCGATGACTTCATCCTACCTTTGGACAAGACGATGGCCATGGTGGAATATGATGCACCCCCCACATGGTTCCATCAAGATGAAAATGACCACTATTTGGTCTTTCCCACCTCACCTACACCACATGAGTGGAATGAAAAGGTAACATAGGTGAAGGTGATGCTCTAGTCCCACTAGTGGACATTCTTGACATTGATTGCTTGCATGATGTTGATCAACCTCTTATCATGCTTCATGCTAGTGCGACTTCACCATGCGATGATTTACCCATTTATGATGAGTATGATGATTGGCATGTGGAGTCTATTAGTTGTGATGCCATGTTACATAGGATTTCTTGTGATCGTTCTTTAGGTCACATCTTGTTTGACAATCCGCTTGACTTGTCATATGCTATGCATGAGATCCATCTTATTTCATATTTGTAATCTCATCGTAGTGACTATGCATTGGCCATTAAAATGAACCCAATTTGCACATATGGAATAGATGACAAGCCCATGGTTATTGGCATTTGTTTTTCTTGTGATGATATTGATATGCTCCCTTTGCATCATTTATCTCATATGCCATTCCATGACCACCTAGATTCGGATATGCATTGTTTTGAATGTTGTCCATTTTTCCATATGATGTTTCCAATATTTCTCACGAGGATACCAACATAGTTTCCTCATACATGTTAGGAGATTTTCATTCGTCCCATCCATTGCATGATCCCAATACTTGTGTGCACAATATGCTCCCGATGAATAAAAATGCTATTGTTGTGCCACACACTTGCTATACTTGTATTCTCAATTTGCACCCCCATCATGTTATACATAACAACAATTCTTTCATGATGGATGACATGTTCTTATACCATGCATCAAATTTCTTGGAGCGATGCTTATCTTGTGCTAACTCTCACGTGCACATACACATCATGATGGATAGTGTGTACATTTACCACACACACAATTTCTTTCGCTTGTGTCCCTTTTGTGTATGTACCCATGAATACTTGTCAACCTCTCAATCCCACGAGTTGACAAAACGAGCTCTAGATAGAAACGATGACTTGGGATCCCATGGAGTGTCTTTCCCACCGCTCTCTTCGCGCAAAGACTTTGCGCATTCCTTCTACATGACCCTCATTTGGCTATGGGTTATTGTCCACTACATATTCTATGCCCATCTTGCCATGTACACTTTGCATGATATGCTCATTACTATGCTTTTGCCATGCATTTGTGACCCATGCTTTGCATTACACATGATGATTGATTCTCATACTTGTATGTGTATTTGCAAGCTTGGTGGAGACATTGCTTGTTATTGCCATGTTTGCTTTGTGCCCCATGCCTATGATGATACTTTCATCTTGCTTTGTGGTTGCGATATGTCATGTGCATTGTCTATGTCTATTATTTGCTCACATGACATGATTGCCATGATTTCCTCTAGTATGTTGCATCTTCGCACTACTAGTTTGCACGACTTGATTCTTATGATTGCTTGCCTTGTTGCATCACCGATGATTCATACTTGCTCCTTTCATGCGGTTGATGACAACCACCTACATGTTTTGCACATGATTGTTATTGCTTCTTGTCATATATCTCCATGTGTTGCCTCTATCATGCTAGATGATTTCCCATGTATTGAGCGCACCAATGATTTTAGTTTTGCTAATGAGATTGCCCCCATAGCATTCTCGCATATATTTGGAGGTTTTGATATATTTTTTGTGAAGCATGCTTGTCTTCCTTCTTTGCACCATATACCTTGTTCCATGAATATTGCCATTGTTGCATCATATTGTTCATGCACTTGTGCTTCTAATGGTTATCTGCAAGAGAAGAGAACCATCATGATGGATGATGTGTGTATCTACCATGCGCATACGTTCTTTCTTTTGTTGTGTGCATGTGTAGGATACTTGGACTTCGTGTCAACTTCCACGTCACGTGAGTTGAAAATCCTAGCTCTTGAGAGCGAACCACTTTCTACCATGACGATTCTACATTGCACTTGCTTGTACTTCGTCATTGTGACGGACGCACAAGAACATGCTTTCAAGGTGATATCCTTCTCTTTTGAGAACCCCCAAACCATGAGCATGCATATTGTGGATCATACTACTTGTGTTGCTTGCACCATGAGACTTATTTTTCATCTTGGACCCCTTGCTTGCGCCCATGATAGAGATCTTGCTTCAACTTTTCATTTTCACAATTCCATGCATCATGATATATATGCCTTGTGTGTTGCATCCAATTCGTGGATTACTTGCCCCTATCACATGTTTGGTTGCAACAATGGCATCACTTCACATATGCCATGGCCCATTGATTACTACATGCTTGCCTTGATTGCCTCACAGATGATGAACAATTGATATTTCTATTGTGTTGAGTGCCACACGATATTCACTACACCCCATGCACATTATGCTTGGATTGTCTTGCACTTGATCCATGTGTTTAGACACTTCATTTTATTTGGTGTTGTGAATGATTCCTATGCCTACCATAGACCTTTCATTGAGCAATTTGTGAATGCTTGCTATGATCTTGAGGTAGATGCTTATTCTCTTGTTACACATATTTGCATCACTACCTCGCATTTGCATACTTGCTTCCATGATATCCTTACTTGCGCTCAATTTATATGCTTATATGCCATGTCACAAGCCTTCGTCAAACCATATGCTTTGCATGATGACGACACTTGTTTGGTGAATCACCTCTTGAATGCTTGGTTTTGCACTAACGCTAAACACATTTGTTTTTCCAAGTGTTTGTTGTCTTTGCTCCTTTTGAAGGAATCCCAAGATGGTGCGACATTGCAGAGTGCCCATTTCGAGCTTCAAGATGACGAGAACTTGGTGATCGACCACTCCTACACGGCGACGCCATCTCTTTCCCATGGTGATTTGGATTTTGATCCGAGGTCAGATCTTTCCCAAGGGAGAGGAGATGATGCGGAGCATCCTACGGACATCACCATGTCAATAGTCCATTCGGCAAGTGACACGTGCGACATCTACTTCACATACACAAAGGTGAATCATCTCCTTTACACGTGCTCACTTGACCCCTTCAAGGATGGTATACTACTTGACACTTCTCCCGTGTGCATGCATAGGTATTGTCTGAGCTTCATGGATGTTGAGGAGGAGTGCAAGCGCCAAGGAACAACTACACCATCCACGAGGGAAGCATGGAAGCGACGACGGAAGAAGACGGAGACATCTCCCAGGACCCGGACATCCGGCCCCTTAAGATGTCAACAACAGCAGCAACCCTGCAGCCAAAGTGCTACAGGCCCCGGACATCCGGCATTAGCTTCGGACATCCGGCGCCTCGCCAACACCTGGACATCCGGCCTCGCCCCTGGAAATCCGGACAAGCCATTCCAGAGAGGACCGTGACCAGCTCCGTTAGCCCGGACATCCGGCCTGCCAGCCCGGACATCCGGCTCCCCGTGAAGCCCTGGACATCCGGCACGACGCCCGAACATCCGGCACCTGCCTGCACGCATGGACAGGGCCCGAGGCCCATGTATCCCCTTTCCCACTTACCCCTTTGTGGCTTAGACTATATATACTACTCCCCCTCCTCCTAGTTAGGGTTATCATTGTGATAGCTCATTTGAGAGATAGAGCTTCGCTCATCCATATCGGATCTACTCCACGAGAGAGACCGCGGCCCCTCTACGGAGAAGATCCACCTTGTATTCAAGACCCCTCACGGGAAGATCCCCTTGTGGATTCAAGACCTCCTCACAGAGAAGAACCGGTTACTGTGTATCATCCGTAGTTGATTGCAGATCGTGTATCTTACTTTATGTACTCGAGGATCTAGCACATGTGTGACTATTTCTTCTTGGTTGAGTGATTTTCTCATGTTTCCCCTCGTGATTTCCCTCCTTTTCCCCCTCATGTTCCTCGTGTTCTTCGCGGGATCCGCTCCATTCGTGAAAGATCGGGCGATTAGGGTTCTACCCTACATCAAGATGGCAAACCTGTTGCATACTCTTCTGAAAAATTGAGTGGGCCTAGTCTCAATTATTCTACTTATGGTAAAGAATTATATGCTCTCGTTCGGACTTTAGAAACATGGCAACATTATTTATGGCCCAAAGAGTTTGTTATAAATTCTGATCATGAATCCTCGAAACATATTAAAAGTCAAGCTAAACTGAATCATAGACATGCTAAATGGGTTCAACTCATTGAGACTTTCCCTTATGTCATTAAACACAAGAAGGGTAAAGAAAATGTTATTGCTGATGCATTCTCTCATCGCTATACTATGCTTTCACAACTTGACTTCAAAATATTTGGTTTGGAGACCATCAAAGATCAATATGTGCATGATGCTGATTTAAAAGATGTAATGCAAATTGTAAAGAAGGAAGAACGTGGAAGAAGTTCGTCGTTAATGATGGATTTGTGTTTGTGCTAACAAGCTATGCTTTCCACCTAGCTCCGTTCGTCCTTTGTTGTTACAGGAGGCGCGTGGAGGAGGATTAATGGGACACTTTGGCGTGAAGAAGACGGAGGACGTACTTGCTACACATTTATTTTGGCTAAAGATGAGTTTGGATGTTGAGAGTTTTGTTGCTCGCTGCACTACATGTCAAAAAGCTAAGTCATGACTCAATCCTCATGGTTTTTATATACCGTTGCCTGTACCTAGTGTTCCTTGGGAGGATATATCTATGGACTTTGTTTTAGGTTTACCTCGAACAAAGAAGGGGAGGGATAGCATATTTGTTGTCCTGAATAGATTCTCTAAAATGGTATACTTTATACCATGTCATAAAAGCAATGATGCTGTTAATGTTGTTGATTTGTTCTTTCGTGAAATTATTTGCTTGCATGGAGTACCAAATACTATTGTTTCATATCGTGATACTAAATTTCTTAGCCACTTTTGGAGATGTTTATGGGCTAAGTTTGGGAATAAACTTCTTTTTAGTAGTACTTGTCACCCCCAAACTGATGGACAAGCTGAAGTAGTCAATAGAACACTGTCTACTATGCTTAGGGTATTTATCAAGAATAATAAGAAAATGTGGGAAGAATGCTTGCCTCATATTGAATTTTCTTATAATCGTTCATTGCATTCTACTAATAAGATGTGCCCTTTTAAAATTGTGTATGGTTTCTTACCTCGTGCACCTATTGATTTGTTGCCTCTTCCATCTTCGTAGACTGTTAATTTTGATGCAAAACAACGTGTTGAATTGATTTTTAAAATGCATGAGTTAACTAAGGAAGACATTAAGCGTATGTGGAGACCCCCGGGCAGTTTTTAGGACAAATTTTTGCAGGCAAAAATATTTTTTCCCTATCCTATTTTTTGGCTTTTCTGAGTTTTTTGGCCACGTGCCATCATAGTGATTTTTTGTCGCACTTTTTCGTCGTCGCTGCCCTGATTTCCAAAAAAAGTCAAGAAAAAATTTCGTGCCCATCCTGTCAGTTTGACTTGGGAAGAGTTTTGAGACACTCGCCATTATAGTGACTTTTCTCAAAAAAAAGAGGAGCGCAAAAAAAGAGGAGCGCCAAAAAAATAGAGCGAAAAAAATTCCAGAGTGTGCTTTTCCCTTGTTTAACGTGGAGTGCCATGATTTTGTTAGTATTCTAGGCTCGCATCTCTAGCACAGTCTAGCCTAGGACCAGCACAGTACCGTCGTCGAGCGTTTATTCAACTTTGCATATCTGAATTGATTATTCCTAATCTTTTTGCTACCATATTATAAGCCTTCCTAGCTCCACATAAATCTATGGCATGCGTTTGACTCTCCCTAGTAATTGCTCTATCCAAGCTTTGAGAGTTTTAACTACATCGGTTGCCGATCACCGCCTGCTGCTGAGTAAGAACTGGTAAGAATTTGAGATTTGCTTGACGGATTTGTGACACCCACCACCATCACTTGTTAGTAGTCTGTAGGATCATATTCTTGTGTGTTTCTATTTCTTCTAACCATGGCAGGATCACAAGCCGACGAGATTGATTGGGAGAACTTGATGAACAAGGAGCTTCATGATATGTTTCAGCAAATGATGAGTGGACAGGTGCAATATGTGCTAAAAAGATTTGAAGAGGCCATGGAGAAGACGTTCGAAACAAAGCTCGATAACAAGTTTACTGAATTGCTTTCGCGTTTTCCACCACCACCACCGGCTGCACCTGTCGCACCTCTACAACAACAACAGCAACAACAACAACAACGTCACCTTCCAAATCAAGTGGCATGAGTAGAACTCATTCCCATTGACCATGGGCAAAATTCTGGTGCTGTTGTTGATGCTTCTGTAGCGACTACTACTACTAGAAAGGTGGATGACCATTACGAGGATGAGGTTGATCAAAATCAGAACTACATGCAAGCACCAGCACCACCACCAGGTCGTCCTCAGGTATATCATCGCAACGGTAGGGCTGCACCACCACCGGAGGTACGAGATCTTGAGCTTTTTCCTAAACTGAAATTGAATATTCCACCATTCGAGGGTAGATATGTTCATGATATATATATATATATCATACTTGGGAGTTAGAAACTGAACAACGTTTTACATGTTTACAATATCCCGAGGAGAGACGTGTTCCTGCTGCTGTTGGTGCTTTCACTAGTTTTGCATGTGTTTGGTGGTCTAAACATTGTAGATTATATCCTATTCCAGCTACTTGGGCTGCTTTGAAAACTGCTATGTGTACTCGTTGGGTTCCACCATATTATGAACGTGAATTACTTCCAAAATTGCAGCGCTTAAGACAAGGAAAAAATTATGTAGAAGAATATTATCAGGAATTACAAACTGGTATGATTATTATTGTTGAGGAGAATGAAGCTATGCTTGCACATTTTATGGGTGGATTAACTAGAGAGATTCAGACCATTCTAGAGTATAAGGAGTATAATAATATCACTCATTTATTCCATCTTGCTTGTAATGCTGAACATGAAGTGCAGGACCGACATGCCTTGGCACGGACTAACTTTTGTACAGGTCAACCTTCATCATGGACACCGCGTGCATCCTCTACTTCCACACATTCTACTGCACCGACACCTCCATCAGTTGTTACCTCCAGTCGTGTTACAAGGAAGCAGGCACAACCACCAATATCTGCCAAGAGCACACCTATCGGGCCTGCACGGAGTTCTTCTTCCATGGCATCAACATGGCACACAAGTGATATTATTTGTCGTCATTGTAAGGGAAGAGGACATTTGGTGAGAGAATGCAAATCTCAGCGTGTGATGATTGCTACTGAGGATGGTGGGTATGAGTCCGCTAGTGACTATGGTGAGGAGACTTTGGCTCTTATTACACGTGAAGAACACTGTGGAGATGGTTCTGATCATGAGACACAATACATGGCTCCTGAAGAAGCTGACAGGTATGAATATTTAGGTTCTCAATGTGTTTTGAGTGTGCGGGTCACACACGCTGAGCAAAATCAGAGGCATAATTTGTTCCATACAAAGGGAGTTGTGAAGGAATGTTCTGTTCACGTCATCATAGATGGAGGGACCTGCAACAACTTGGCTAGCATGGAGATGGTTGAGAAGCTATCTCTCACCACAAGACCACATCCACATCCTTACTACATCCAATGGTTCAACAACAGCGGCAAGGTTAAGGTAACACGTACTGTTCGTGTGCATTTTAGTATCTCTACATATGCTGATTATGTTGATTTTGATGTGGTACCCATGGAAGCATGTTCCTTATTACTTGGTAGACCATGGCAATTTGATAAAAATTCTGTACACCATGGTACAAATAATCAGTATACTCTTGTTCAAAAGGATAGCTATATTACTTTGCTTCCTATGACTCCTGAATATATTTTGAAAGATGATATTAATAGAGCTAATAAAGCAAAACAGGAGAAAAATAAGAGTGAAAATCAGACTGTGGCAAAATAATTTGAGCAATAAATGAAGCCTTATAATAAACCATCTGGTGTTGCTTCTGAAATTAAATTGAAAAGTGCTTGTTTATTTGCCACAAAATCTGATATTGATGAGCTAGATTTAAGCAAATCTATTTGCTATGCTTTTGTGTGCAAAGAGACATTATTTTCATTCGAGGACGTGCCTTCCTTTTTGCCCACTTCTGTCACTAATATTTTGCAGGAGTTCGCTGACATCTTCCCACAAGATGTGCCACCGGGATTACCACCTATTTGAGGGATTGAGCATCAAATTGACTTAATTCCCGGTGCATCCCTAACCAACCGTGCACCATACTGTACCAATCCAGAGGAGACGAAGGAGATATTGCGTCAAGTACATGAGCTTCTCGACAAAGGTTACATATGTGAATCTCTTAGTCCTTGTGTTGTTCCTATTATACTAGTGCCTAAAAAGGATGGTACATCGCGTATGTGTGTTGATTGTAGAGGCATTAATAATATTACTATTTGTTATCATCATCCTATTCCTAGGCTAGATGATATGCTTGATGAATTGAGTAGCTCTACAATTTTCGCCGAAGTTGATTTGCGTAGTGGATACCATCAAATTCGTATGAAATTGGGAGATGAATGGAAAACAACATTTAAAACTAAGTTTGGTGTATATGAGTGGTTAGTCATGCCTTTTGGGTTAACTAATGCACCTAGTACTTTCATGAGAATAATGAATGAAGTTTTATGTGCTTTCATTGGACGATTTGTGGTAGTCTATTTTGATGATATACTGATTGATAGTAGATCTTTGGAGGAACATTTGGAACGTTTACGTGCTGTTTTTATTGCTCTACGTGATGCACGTTTGTTTGGTAACCTTGGGAACTGCACCTTCTGCATCGACCGAGTATCTTTTCTTGGCTATGTTGTTACTGAACAGGGAATTGAAATTGATAAAGCCAAAATTGAAGCTATTGAGAGTTGGCCGCAGCCCAAAACGGTCACACAAGTGAGGCGTTTTGTGAGATATTTTAGCACCATTGCTGCACCTCTCAATGAGCTTACAAAGAAGGATGTGCCATTGGTTTGCGGTACCGCACAGGAAGAATCCTTCATGGTATTGAAAAATAAGTTGACACATGCTCCTTTACTCCAACTTCATGATTTCAATAAGACTTTTGAGCATGAATGTGATGCTAGTGGAATTGGATTAGGAGGTGTGTTATTACAAGATGGCAAACCTGTTGCATACTTTTCTGAAAAATTGAGTGGGCCTAGTCTAAATTATTCTACTTATGATAAAGAATTATATGCTCTTGCTCAGACTTTAGAAACATGGCAACATTATTTATGGCCCAAAGAATTTGTTATACATTGTGATCATGAATCTTTGAAACATATTAAAAGTCAAGCTAAACAGAATCCTAGACATGCTAAACGGGTTGAATTAATTGAGACTTTCCCTTATGTCATTAAACACAAGAAGGGTAAAGAAAATGTTATTGCTAATGCTTTGTCTCGTCGCTATACTATGCTTTCACAACTTGACTTCAAAATATTTGGTTTGGAGACAATCAAAGATCAATATGTGCATGATGCTGATTTTAAATATGTAATGCAGAATTGTAAAGAAGGAAGAACATGGAACAAGTTCGTCATTAATGATGGATTTGTGTTTCGTGCTAACAAGCTATGCATTCCAGCTAGCTCCGTTCGACTTTTGTTGTTGCAAGAGGCGCATGGAGGAGGATTAATGGGACACTTTGGCGTGAAGAAGACGGGTGATATACTTGCTACACATTTCTGTTGGCCAAAGATGAGACGTGATGTTGAGCGTTATGTTGCTCGCTGCACTACATGTCAAAAAGCTAAGTCACGACTAAATCCTCAAGGTTTATATATGCCTTTGCCTGTACCTAGTGTTCCTTGGGAGGATATATCTATGGACTTTGTTTTAGGTTTTCCTCGAACAAAGAAGGGGAGGGATAGCATATTTGTTGTCATCGATAGGTTCTCTAAAATGGCACACTTTACACCATGTCATAAAAGCGATGATGCTGTTAATGTTGCTTATTTGTTCTTTCATGACATTACTCGTTTGCATGGTGTGCCAAATACTATTGTTTCAGATCGTGGTACTAAATTTCTTAGCCACTTTTGGAGATATTTATGGGCTAAGTTGGGGACTAAACTGCTTTTTAGTACTACTTGTCACCCCCAAACTAATGGACAAACTGAAGTAGTCAATAGAACATTGTCTACTATGCTTAGGGCTGTTTTGACGAATAATAAGAAAATGTGGGAAGAATGCTTGCCTCATATTGAATTTGCTTAGAATCGTTCACTACATTCTACTACTAAGATGTGCCCTTTTGAAATTGTGTATGGTTACCTACCTCATGCACCTATTGATTTGTTGCCTCTTCCATCTTCGGAGAAGGTTAATTTTGATGCTAAAGAACGTGCTGAATAGATTTTAAAAATGCATGAGTTAACTAAGGAAAACATTCAGCGTATGAATGCTAAATATAAACTTGCTGGAGATAAGGGTAGAAAACATGTTGTGTTTGCACCTGGAGATCTTGTTTGGTTACATTTGCGTAAGGATAGATTTCCTAATTTGCACAAATCAAAGCTAATGCCTCGTGCGGATGGTCCTTTTAAGGTGTTAGAGAAAATAAACGATAATGCATATAAACTTGAGCTGCCTGCAGATTTTAGGGTCAGTACCACTTTTAACATTACAGATTTGAAGCCTTATTTGGGTGAGGAAGATGAGCTTTCGTCGAGGGCGACTTCATTTCAAGAACGGGGGGATGCTGAGTACATCAATACATTGTTACACCCACACTCCATGCTGCTATACATACTGGACCAATTACTAGAGCTCGCGCACGCCAATTGAATTATCAGGTACTTTCATTTCTTGGTAACGATTCTAATGTTCATGAGAACATGATGCTGCCTAAATTGGATACATTTGTTTTGCTTACAAATGAAGGGCCTAGCTTGGACAAGAAATATGAACCTTGGAGCAAGTTCAAGCATGGAGATGATGGCATGCCCAAGGGGAACAAGAATAGAGTTACAAGTGATGATTCCAGGACTTTGAAGCCACCATAATGAGTGCATGAAGCCTTGTACGAAATATACAAGATGCCACTTCATAAATTTCGTCTAAAGGCTATTCTAGGTGTTGCATCACCTTATTTTTGGGGCAGGCCCATGTAATTTCGAAATACTTGATTATAGGCAGTTTTTAGAGTTTGTATGTGTGGGGAAAAAAGAGTTAGGGTTGGTTTCGGACCCCTCCTCCAAGGGCCACAAAATTCCCCCCTCTCTCCTCCATATATACAGCCCTTAGGGCATCGTTTAGACTTTGGGTTTTGTTTAGATTAAAAGTTCACCATAGCTGCAACTTCGCGTACTTCATTTGTGTTCAACGACCAGACCAAGACGTCACAGAACCCCACCTTGATCAATATAGCTTTCCTCTTATATTCGCAATATCTAGATTGCAATCTTAGTTTCTTGCCTGTCCTTCGTTTTCCTGCCGGAAACAAACCTTCATGGTCAGGTTGATCGTGCTCCGGCGTGGTCAATAACCTCTCGGGGTTGGTTTAGTGATTGCTAAGGCGCGACGTCCTCGCACGTTCGTAGTCGAATCATCAAAGTCGACTTAAACCAAAAACATAGCCACCATATCATCGAAAGACGGGACACCTTTGCCTCTAGCAGTATGAATGCTAAATATAAACTTGCTGGAGATAAGGGTAGAAAACATGTTGTGTTTGCACCTAGAGATCTTGTTTGGTTACTGTCGGTGTCAAAACCGGCGGATCTCGGGTAGGGGGTCCCAAACTGTGTGTCTGAGGTTGATGGTAACAGGAGACAGGGAACACAATGTTTACCTAGGTTCAGGCCCTCTCGATGGAGGTAAAACCCTACGTCCTGCCAAATTAATATTGATGAGTATGTGGGTTACAAGAGTTGATCTACCAGAGATCGTAATGGATAAAACCCTAGAAGTCCAGCCTATCTGACTACGATTATGATTGTTCTCTTCTAAGGATCTAGCCCTCCGGTTTATATAGACACCGGAGGGATCTAGGGTTACATAAAGTCGGTTACAGTGAAAGGAATCTTCATATTTGGTCGCCAAGCTTGCCTTCCACACCAAGGAGAGTGCCATCCGGACACGGGTAGAGTCTTAGGACTTTGTATCTTCACAGCCCATCAGTCCGGCCCATGGCTAACAGGCTGGACGCCAGAGGACCCCTTAGTCCAGGACTCCCTCAGTAGCCCCTGAACCAGGCTTCAATGACGAGGTGTCCGGCGCGCAGATTGTCTTCGGCATTGCAAGGCGGGTTCCCTTCTCCAAAATAGTCTTCGGACGCAAAGAATGTATCCGGATCTGTAACACAAGTACCACACACAACCGCAGAGAGTATAATATTTCACGAGTCAAATCCGCTGACAACTTTTTGTAACATGATATCACGTCCCTGCCCGATTATTATTTCAAACCATTTTTCGGCCTGACGCTTCGTATTTCGAGATGCGGTTTTATTAGCACGTCTTGTTAAAGCAGATATCGTGTCCCCTTATTGCAGGATCCTCATCAATACGGGTATGGGTAATCCAACCATGCCGCCTGCACGGCCCCTAGGGAATAGGCGAGTTTCATGGCGAGTGGGGAGGCGTTTGATATTCATCGTCATTATAAGGAGATAAGGATTCCCTTTCTTCACCCACGCCTTCTCTCTTTCTCTTCCCTTCCATTCTCGAGCTCCAGCACCCAAGTCCTCATCTTTTCCGCCTCAAGGAAGCACTCAACCATGTTCGGATCTGGAGGGCAAGGCAAGTGGATGACCTCCTTCGTTAAAGAGAAGGACATCACCAAGCTTCGGGAGGCCGGGTATCTGGCGAAAGAAATCGCCCACCGGCTTCCAGCCAAGGGGCAAATCGTCCCCACCCCGAAGCCTAACGAGAGGGTGGTGTTCATCCCCACTTCGTCCTGGGTTAGGGTTTCCTCTCCACCCTTTCGTCCGCGGACTTATGTTCTATTACGGGCTAGATTTCCATGATCTAGCCCCGAACTCTTTCCTCAACATCTCGACATTCATTGTCGTGTGTGAGGCCTTCGTCCGCATCCAACACCACATTGGACTGTGGCTCAAGATCTTCAACGTGAAGCCGAAGGTGGTGGATGGCCAGCACGCGGAGTGCGGAGGTGCCATGGTGAGCAAGCTGCCCAATGTCACGTGGCCCAAAGGTGCTTTTGTGGAGACCGTCAAGGAGTGGCAGAAACTGTGGTTCTATATCACAGAGCCCCGCGACGCCACCTGGGCCGTAGCTCCTGAATTCAAGTCCAGAGCTCCAATGCGACTCACCTCCTGGGTAGAGAAGGGCCCAAATTCGTCTTCATTGAACGAACTGATAGCGTTGCAGATGCACATCCAAAGCATGGTGGATAAAAACATCAAGCTCGTCGACGTGATCCAGGTGATGCTAGTTTGCCGGATCCTCCCATGCCAAAGCCGAACTTGCCCTTTATGGGAATTCGATCTGAAGAAGCACCAAACCTTGGAAAGGCTCTTCGAAACCACTCATGAAGATACCTAGAAGTTGCTCTTTAAGGGCAATGAGACGCCACCGGCCATAGACTCGGACCGCGGGCACGATCTTGTCCATCCTGCCAGTGAGGTAAGTCTTTCATGTCTCAAGGCGTATCCTCTACTTGCTTGCTCAAGGAGGATATCTAAACTTTACTATTATTTATTTTTTCAGCTATGGACAGAGAAAGCAAAGCGGATTCAATGTTCGGCTTCGTTGCCTGAGGAACCGGTCATCCCGCTCCTTGCAAAGATGCTGGTCCTGGCGCCCTATTAGGCATCGGAGAAGAAGGCCAAGGGGTCCGGAGTGGACCCCGCTGCAAGGGAGCTTCGGACATGTCGTCCGAAGACAAGACTAACTCCTCCGCCACCGAAGACGATGACGAGGAGGAGGAAGAAAGTAACTCTGCCCCTAATGGGGGAGGAAGAAAAGGGCGGCCTCCGCAAATCTGGAGGCGGAGGCGCCCAAGAGGGGGAAGGTCCCCCTTGCCGATAGCTCCGCGTGGGACGTCGATAGCATCCCAGAGCGGCGCCCTCGAGACAAGCCCCTAGCGGAATCGTGACTATCCGAAGACCCTGAAGTATTCATACATCCTCCTCTTTCACCTAATTCTAACATGTTGAATCATGCATTTGCAGTCCGGCCCGTTCCGCCCTCGAGCGATCCTTGTCTACGGGGAACTCGCTGGATCCGAAGGTGATGGACAACGGGTTCCTTCCAACGGCCTCCTCTCCCAAGGCTATGGACGACGCCGAGGTGTTGTCCCGAAGGACCCCCCGCCAGGTTGAGATGTAGGAGATCATCAAGACGATGCCAGAGGGTGAGACCTCAGCCGTCGAGCACATGGGGGAGCGGATCCCCATGGAGACCGGCAATGGGGGCTATGTCCAATTCGGCCCCTAGCCGAGTGTGGCCCTGGAGACCTATATGGCTCCGGAATCCGGCCGGTGTGACCATTGGGAGGAGGTGTGACCATTCCACCGGTGACCTCTGTCCAACCAGAGGCGCCAGATACTCTACTAGAGGCGCTGCAAAGCGCCTCCATCGCCGAGGAGCACCGTACCCTCATGGGTGCGGTGATTGAGAAGATTTAGTCTGTGAAGAGCGGACTGACCGAAGCCTGTGCGAGACTTCTAATAGGCTTTGAGGTAAGCGCTGCATTTATGTGAAAAGTAAGTTAAAGTATAGACAGTAGCCCCTGAGACTCTGTCCGGTGTTCGGAAAGAAAAGCTGAACAGAGGATCAAATAGCCATCTCCAGGAAACTAATCATACATGTCTTTGTTAGTAAGCATGCGTCACTGCTGAAGCGACTTCTCATGCTGTCGGAGTCTCCGGACTGAAGCGGATGCTGGAACGGACCAAGGAAGAGCTCGGCCAAGCGAAAAACCAGCTGGAGAATACCCAAGGTATGCAATGATATTGTGTATGTCCGGAAGGGATGAATAATGTAAGATGATCATAGTGCCATGACATTTATTAGGGGCGGCGACTGAGGTAGAGGCCCTCAAAAAGGCGATGGCCGAGGCCGAGGAGAAAGCTGAAAATGAAAAAGGCGCCCGAGAAAAGCATGAGGCCAGGGTTGGTGAGGTCCAGCAGGAGGTCCAAGACGCAGCGAAGAAATGCGAGTCCTTAGAGCGCCAGAATGCGGACCAAGAGTCCAAACTCGCTAAGGCCCGCCAAAGCGCACAAGAGGCCCGAGCCGAAGCCCAAGGCGCCCTCCGGGAGATGCAGGAGACCAAGAAGATCACAGCGGGTAAGGCTTTCATTATGCAAAGCAAGTATGTGAACCAAAGGTATCTCTTACTAACTCGGATTTGGAGTTCTCCAGGGGTGTTTGCGGATTTGCCGCGCAGTATTTCTGGTGCTGTGGAATTCTTCCGGGGCAAAGAGGGGAGCTCAACGGAGAAGCTGTTCTGGTCACAATACCTTGCACCAGAACATCCGGTGCCCTTTAGCGACCAGCTAAAACAGTTGGTCCAGCTGCATAGGGTGGCCGAACTAGCCATGATGGATTTAATAATCCGGTTGTGGCCTGCAGAAGCTATACCCGGCAGCTACTTCGGCCTCGTGAAGCAGCTGGTCAATGCCTGCCCGCGGCTTGATGCCATCAAGCGGTCGGTCTGCATAGAAGGTGCGCGGATGGCCTTTGCCCGTGTCAATATACAATGGGCAAAGATGGATGCCGTCAAGCTCGCGACCGAAGGACCGCCTGTGGTCAAGGAGCACCGCACGCCCTAGCGGTATTTTGAAGATGTTCTGCAGGGATCCCGCATTGTGGCAGAGCAATGTGCTAAGGACACAATTTTCGAATGAATACATTCAAGTAATCCCGTCCTCTATGATAAAAACAAGGCCTTATATGTAATATAATGCTTTGCTGTTTTTTTAGTTAAAAAAATTTACCTCCTGTGCGGCCGTTTTTTTATCAAATCTGAGAGTTGGCCAGTCGTCGGCTTCAGCCCCCACGTAGGTAGTACGGGGGTGTTCAGGATGAATCTAAACATGCTTTATCCAAGAGTTTGGTCTTAAAGGAGGTGTTTAGTGCAACGAACAAGGCAATCGGACTATGTGGCTTTATCACCCTCACTTAGCCATAGGAGTTCTATAATGAAAATTTAGGCGCAGCCCCTAGTATCCGAACTAGGGTACTATAAACACCTGATCGAGGAAAAAACCGATTCATCACATAATGCGGAAAAAATCGCTAAAGATTTGAGACCTCCAAAGAGCTGACCACAAAGAAAAAGGAAAAATAAAAGGGGAGTAAGCCAGTGCCGCAATTTTTTTCCATTATAGTTTGATTAATACGTCAAAGCATATTCGTACAAGTGGTGCGATAAGCAACCGGGCTATTTAACATGCCCTAACCAAGGGATAGCTGCGTGCAGGTCCTGAAGGCACGTAGATTGATTGTTAAAAAGACCATCTAGGTATTCCCTTGTACGCCAGTGCTTCTTGCCATCTTGGTGTATCCATCCTGCCGAGAGGACCGATGATCAGGTTGTCAGAAGAAACCTGCGGAAAAAGGACCTGAAAAGGATAAAAAGGAAAAATGCAAAGTATGTGTGTCTAGGAGCGGTCAAGATGTATTGTGGATCACAAGATAGTTATGCCTCCGTCTATGCCCATGGTATTTTATGTACGCGTGGTAAGAATGCCGCTTCTTGGTTGGGATGGGGATAGAGGCCGAGTTGCTAGTCGAGCTCTTGACGAGCTGGGCTGTCCAGCTGCAGAGTAGTCTGGGCTCATTTGACAATGTCCAGGATTATGGCCAACGAAATAAGGTTCTGCTTGAGAAGGCCGCTCTGTACTTCTGCTACTAACACAGTGGTGTGCTCCTCGGTACGGAGGGAGCGTTCCGTGTTTCCATTGACTGTTATGATGCCGCGTGGACCGGGCATCTTGAGCTTAAGATAAGCATAGTGTGGCACCGCGTTGAAGCGTGCAAATGCGGTTCGTCCGAGCAGTGCGTGATAGCCGCTGCGAAAGGGGACGATATCGAAGATCAGCTCTTCGCTTCGGAAATTATCTGGAGATCCAAAGACAACCTCTAGTGTGATTGAGCCCGTATAGCTGGTATGACTCCTATAAAGGTAGTGTTTGTGGGTTTAATTCTTGATGGATTAATGCCCATTTTGTGCTCTGTATCCTGATAGAGCAGGTTCAGGCTGCTACCATCATCCATGAGGACTCGTGTGAGGTGAAATCCATCAATGATTGGGTCAAGAACTAGTGCAGCTGAACCGCCATGACGGATACTGGTCGGATGGTACCTGCGATCAAAAGTGATCGGGCAGGAAGACCATGGGTTGAACTTTGGGGCGACTAGCTCTATCGCGTAGACGTCCCTGAGCGCGCGCTTGAATTCTTTCTTGGGGATGTGGGTAGCGTATATCATGTTTACCGTTTTAACTTGGGGGAGGGACTTCTTCTGTCCCCCTGTGTTTAGTGGCCATGGCTCCTCGTCATCTTCTTCGCTTTGCGACCCCTTCTCCTTGTTCTCGACATTTAACTTGCCGGCCTATTTAAAAACCCAACAGTCTCTGTTGTTGAGGTTGGCTGGTTTGTCAGGAGTGCCGTGTATCTGGCATGGGCGATCGAGTATGCGGTCCAAGTTGGATGGGCCCGAATTCTTCCTTTGGAACGGCTTCTTCTGCTGGCCAGACTTGGAGCCGCTGAATCAGGCATTGACCGCCGTGTTGTTAGTATTGTCACCGTTGTTTCGACGCTTGTGTCTGTTGCGTCGGGGCTTGCCGTAGCTATTCTTGGCTTCCGCAGTGCCAGGTTCGCTCGCCCTATTATTGCTACGAGCTAGCCAGCTATCTTCGGCCGTGCAAAAGTGTGTCATGAGTGTCATAAGGGCTGGCATGGACTTCGGCTTCTCTTGGCCGAGGTGTCGGGTGAGCCATTCATCCAGGATGCTGTGTTTGAAGGCCGCCAAGGCTTCGACATCCGCACAGTTGACGATCTAGTTCTTTTTAGTTAAGAACCTAGTCTAGAGTTTCTTGTCCGATTCTATGGGCTGTTGAATTATGTGACTTAAGTCATCGGCATCCGGAGGTCGAACATTTGTACCTTCGAAGTTGTCAAGGAAGGCTTCTTCCAAGTCCTCACAGCTGCCAATGGAATTTTCGGACAGGCTGTTCAGCCAGTGCCGGGCTGGCCCTTTGAGTTTTAGGGGGAGGTATTTAATGGCATGAAGGTCATCGCCGCGGGCCATATGAATACGGAGAATGAAGTCTTCAATCCATACCATGGGGTCTGTGGTTCCATTGTATGATTCGATATTCATGGGTTTGAACCCTTCTATGAATTCATGTTCCATGACTTCATCAGTGAAGTGGAGAGGGTGTGCGGTGCCTCTATATCGGGCCAGTTCGTGACGTAGTTCGGATGGACTCCGTCTGCGGCTTTCGGCTCGGACGTAATTGTACTTGTCATGTTTGACTTGATAGCCATCGTCGCGCGTCGAGGCATGCCCCCGTGATCCGTAGATCGATCTGGTGGGACCTGTTTTGTTCTTCAGGCCCTGCCGGAGATCATATGTGGCATGCCCCATGTATCCCTGAGCAGTTTTGTCTCTGCCTTTACGACGAGGTAAGGCAGGCTGGTGTTCAGTTTGTGCGCTGATGGCATGGGCTCCAGCGCCTCGTCATCGAATTGAGGTAGTAATTTGCGCTTCGGGTAACTTTTGGGTGGTCGCTTGAGGCCGTATTCCTCGGCTTCTAGGACGTTAGTCCATCTGTCATTGAGCAGGTCTTGATCAGCTTGAAGATGTTGCTACTTCTTTTTCAAGCTCCTTGCAGTGGCTATTAGCTGGCGCTTGAAGCGCTCCTACTCGAGAGGTTCCTGAGGCACGATAAAATCCTTAGTGCCGAGGCTCGCCCCATCCTCGGAGAGCGGAAGATAATTACTGTCCTCCGAGTCTTCATGCGTGGCCTGTTCGCCAGGGCTAACTTGCCCGTCTCCCATTCATTTTGTTCGGTAGTTGCCTCAACAGGGTCTTCATTGTCTTCGGTGCCGTCCGGAGTGTTATCTTCTCCTGTGCCGGTGTTGCTGTCTTTGCTGCGGCGTGACTTAGAGAGGCGCCGCTGACGCCGGCGCTTTGGTTGTATCTTGGGAGGTTTGTCCTCAACGGGGTCTTCCTTGTCATCGCCGCTATTCTCTTTTGGTGCACCCACCATGTATACTTCATACAAGGAAGTGGCCGTCCAGTGTCCGGTAGATGACGGGTTTTGGGCCTCTTCTTCTCCGGCATCGCCGTCCATACTGTCGATGTCGTCGGAGCTGTAATCGAGCATGTCAGTTAGGTCTTCGACAGTGGCTATTAGGTGGGCAGGGGTGGGAAGCGAAATTCTCCGTCATCGGTCTCCAGTTCAAACCAGATATAATTCGGTTGTGAATCCCCCGCTAGGGAGAGTGTTTTTAATGATTTTAGCACGTCGCCTAAATGTGAGTGTCGGAAGATGTCCGCGGAGCTGAATTCAACCATCGACGCCCGATCAAGCTCGTCGTGCACGGACGCACATGCCTCGGAACCTGTAGCCGGAAACGTGTCCGAGGTTCTGGCAACACAGATATCACTTGAATTTGGGTCTGTGTGCGGCTCCAACACCGCTGAGTCTGCGGCCTCCATGGTGGGCTGAGCCTCCCGTCCTCGGATGCCGTGATCTGCTCCGGATCTAGAGCCGGAGCGATTGTAGGTTCCATCTCCTGGGTGTGGTTCGATTACAGATTTAAGTCATGTTCATCGTGGTGACAGGGAGCGGCTACTGGCACGGTCTCGAATCCGTCGAAGATCAAGTCTTCGCGGATGTCCGCAACATAGTTCAAGCTTCCAAATCTGACCTGGTGGCCAGGGGCGTACCTATCGATCTGCTCTAGATGGCCAAGCGAGTTGGCCCGTGGTGCGAAGCCGCTGAACATGAAGATCTATCCGGGGAGGAAGGTTTCTCCCTGGACAATGTTGTTGTGGATGATTGACGGGGCCATCGAACCTCTTGGCGGCGACATAGCGGAACTCTCAATGAAAGAACCAATGTCAGTGTCAAAACCGACGGATCTTGGGTAGGGGGTCCCCAACTGTGCGTCTGAGGTTGATGGTAACAGGAGACAGGAGACAGGGAACACAATGTTTACCCAGGTTCGGGCCCTCTCGATGGAGGAAAAACCCTACGTCCTGCTAGATTAATATTGATGAGTATGGGGGTTAGAAGAGTTGATCTACCACGAAATCGTAATGGCTAAAACCCTAGAATTCCAGCCTATCTGACTATGATTATGATTGTTCTCTTCTAAGGATCTAGCCCTCCGGTTTATATAGACACCGGAGGGATCTAGGGTTACATAAAGTCGGTTACAATGAAATGAATCTTCATATTTGCTCGCCAACCTTGCCTTCCATGCCAAGGAGAGTCCCATACGGACACAGGTAGAGTCTTTGGTCTTTGTATCTTCACAGCCCATCAGTCCGGCCCATGGCTAACAGGCCGGACGCCCGAGGACCCCTTAGTCCAGGACTCCCTCAGTTACATTTGCGTAAGGATAGATTTCCTAATTTTCGCAAATCAAAGCTAATGCCATGTGTTGATGGTTCTTTTAAGGTATTAGAGAAAATAAATGATAATGCATATAAACTTGAGCTGCCTGCAGATTTTGGGGTTAGTCCCACTTTTAACATTGCAGATTTGAAGCCTTATTTGGGTTAAGGTTTGTGCTTCCCTATGCAAGTACGAAAGTCAATAGTCATGCAATGAAATTATATCCTACTTGTGCTGCATTATTCGGTGTTCTTTATGCTTAATGCTTGCTTATGATATTATCTGTTTCTTAGTTGGTTGCTTCCCAATCTTTTACTAGCCTTCATTTTGCACTAAGTATGATCACTACTTGTGTATCCAAAATCCTTTAACCCAGTTTTGCCACATGAGTCCACTATATCTACCTATATGTAGTATTCTTTTGCCGTTCTAAGCAAATTTGCATGTGCCATCTCTAATTTTCAAAATAAACTTCTCTTTTGTCTGTTTGTTTCGCTCGCGGAGCGATGAGGGGTGGCTAATATTTTCCATGCTAGATGTGTTATTCTAAATATGAGTGTTTATTCACTTGTCATTGCATGAGAGTAAGGCAAAGGTATTAGGGATGCCCAATCCCGAAATGCAAGAAAATGAATTTACTTTATGTTGTCCAATAATAAATTCCTTGCAAAGTGTTGGTATGGAGGGCAACCGTGGATACGGCTAGCCATGGAAAGTGAAAGTTATGGTGGAAAAAGGAGTAAACTTTATTTTCTGTTTGGGAACCGCCTATGATATATCTATGCATGGAAAGTATTGGGAACTCTAAGTCGTTTTCATTTGTGGGATGGATACACCTCTCAAAATGTGTTTATCTCTAAGTTTTTCGCTTTGAGCTCTGGCACCTCTACAAATCCCTACTTCCCTCTGCGAAGGGCCTTTCTTTTACTTTATGCAATTTTTATTTTTGAATTTGAGTCTCCATCTTCTCTTATAAAAGCACCAACTAGGAGGCAATATGATCGTACTTAAGTACTGGGTGTAGCTAATATTCGAGTGTGTTTCATGAATGGATCAATGTTTGAGCATGATGGGCTAGGGATAGCTTATTTTAGCGTTGATATTTCGAAAGACATGGTTGCTTGTTGATATGCTTGAGTATCTAAATTATCATGTCAAAACTAGACTATTGCTTGGAACAATATATAAGTCCAAATGTCCATGCTATAAAGAAAGAAATATGATATGACATGACAGGCAGCATTCCACATCAAAAATTCTGCTTTTATCCCTTACCTACTCGAGGACGAGTAGGAGTTAAGCTTGGGGATCCTGATACGTCTCCAATGTATCTATAATTTTTGATTGTTACATGCTGTTATATTATCAATCCTGGATGTTTTATAATCATTTTATAGTCATTTTATATCATTTTTGGTACTAACCTATTGACACAGTGCCAAGTGCTAGTTTTTGTTTTTTCCGTGTTTTTACATCGCAGAAAATCAATATCAGACGGAGTCCAAATGCCATGAAACTTTACAGAGATTTTTTATGGACCAGAAGGAACATGTTGGGCCCTGGTTGCACCTGGGGGGAGTCCCGAGGAGGTGACAACCCACAAGGCGCGCCAGGAGGCCCAAGCGCGCCCTGGTGGGTTGTGCCCACCTCGGGTGCCCCCCATACCTCCTCTTTGCTCTATAAATATCCCAATATTTCTAGAACCTTAGGGGAGTCAACAAAATATTCATCCAGCCACTTCAACTCTCTCTCTCTCTCTCTTGATTCTCCATACAATGGTCTCTTGGAGATCCATATGATGTAACTCTTTTGCGGTGTGTTTGTTGGGATCCGATGAACTTTGAGTGTATGATCAGATCTATCTTTTTATATCCATGAATGTATTTGTGTTTCTTTGATCTCTTTTATGCATGATTTCTTATAGCTTGTATTTCTTCTTCGATATTTGGGTTTTGTTTGGCCAACTTGTTCTATTTATCTTGCAATGGGAAGAGGTGCTTTGTAGTGGGTTCGATCCTACGGTGCTTGATCCCAGTAACATAAGGGGAACCAACACATATGTATCATTGCTACTAAGGATAAAATGATGGGGTCTATCTCTACATAGATAGATCTTGTCTACATCATGTCATCGTTCTTATTGCATTACTCCCATTCTCCATGAACTTAATACACTAGATGCATGCTGGATAGCGGTCGATGTGTGGAGTAATAGTAGTAGATGTGGGCAGGAGTCGGTCTACTAATCTTTGACGTGATGCTTATATAATGATCATTGCCTAGATATCGTCATAATTATTTGAAGTTCTATAAATTTCCCAACAGTAATTTGTTCACCCACCGCTTTGCTATTTTTCTTGAGAGAAGCCACTAGTGAAACCTACGGCCCCCGGGTCTCTTTCTCATATTATTTGCCTTCGCGATCTATTTTATTTGCCTTTTATTTTCAGATCTATTAAACCAAAAATCCAAAAATACCTTGCTGCAATTTATTTTATTTGGCGTTCGATCTATCAATATTTACAACTCTCTCACGTCCATTTGCCAATTTCTGGCACCGTTACCCGAAAGGGATTGACAACCCCTTTAACACGTAGGGTTGCGAGGATTTGTTATCTGTGTGTAGGGGCTGTTTAATTTGTGTTGCTTGGTTCTCCTACTGGTCCGATAACCTTGGTTTCATTTCTGAGGGAATACCTACCGCCGTTGTGCTGCATCAACCCTTCCTCTTTGGGGAAATACCGACATAGCTTCAAGCGACATCACTCGCGCGTGCTAATTGAATTACCAGGTACTTTCGTTTCTTGGTAACGATTCTAATGTTCATGAAAATGTGATCCTGACTAAATTGGATACATTTGTTTTGCTTACAAATGAAGGGCCTAGCTTGAGCAAGAAAGCTGAACCTTGGAGCAAGTTCAAGCATGGAGATGATGGCATGCGCAAGGGGAACAAGAACAGAGTTACAAGTGATGATTCCAGGACTTTGAAGCCACCATAATGAGTGCATGAAGCCTTGGAAGAAATATACAAGATGCCGCTTCATAAATTTCTTCCAAATGCTACTCTAGGTGCTGCATCACCTTATTTTTGGGCTAGGCCTATGTAATTTCGAAATACTTGATTATAGGCTGTTTTTAGAGTCCGTATGTGTGGGGAAACAAGAGTTCGGGTTGGTTTCGGACCCCTCCTGCAAGGGCCACGAAATTCCCCCCTCTTCCTCCATATATACAGTCCTTAGGGTGTCGTTTAGACTTTGAGTTTTGTTTAGATTAAAAGTTCGCCATAGCTGCAACTTTGCGTACTTTGTTTGTGTTCAACGACCAAACAAAGACATCACAGAACCCCACCTTGATCAATAAAGCTTTCATATTATATTCGCAATATCCAGATTGCAATCTTAGTTTCTTGCTTGTTCTCCGTTTGCTTGCAGGAAATAGACCCTTGTGGTCAGGTTGAGCGTGCTCCGGCGTGGTCAATAACCCCTCGGAAGATGGTTTAGTGATTGCTAAGGCGCGGCATCTCGCACGTTCGTAGTCAGACCGTCAAGGTCAACTCCCACATAAAATGATAGCTATCTCATCGAGACATCGGGACACCCTCGCCTCTATCACAGGGTCTGGTGCCATCAAGGCGAGACCCCCGGCAGAGTATGTTCCCGACAAGGCAAGACCCCCCGATGTGGACATCAATACCATTGTTACACCAACAGCCCCTCCTGCTATACCAATTACTAGAGCTCGCGCACGCCAATTGAATTATCAGGTCTTTCATTTCTTCATAACGATTCTAATGTTCATGAGAATATGATGCTGCCTAAATTGGATACATTTGTTTTGCTTACAAATGAAGGGCCTAGCATGGACAAGAAAGATGAACCTTGGAGCAAGTTCAAGCATGGAGATGATGGCATGCGCAAGGGGATCAAGAACGGAGTTACAAGTGATGATTTCAGGACTTTGAAGCCACCATAAGGAGTGCATGAAGCCTTGGGATGAAATATACAAGATGCCACTTCATAAATTTCGTCCATAGGCTATTCTAGGTGATGCGTCACCTTACTATTGGGCCAGGCCCATGTATTTTTGAAATACGTAAGTATAGGCTGTTTTTAGAGTCCGTATGTGTGGGGAAACAAGAGTTCGGGTTGGTTTCGGACCCCTCCTCCAAGGGCCACGAAATTCCCCCCTCTTCCTCCATATATACAGCCCTTAGGGTGTCGTTTAGACTTTGAGTTTTGTTTATATTAAAAGTTTGCCATAGCTGCAACTTCGCATACTTTGTTTGTGTCCAGCGACCAGACCAAGACGTCACAGAACCCCACTTTGATCAATAAAGCTTTCATCTTATATTCGCAATATCCAGATTGCAATCTTAGTTTCTTGCTTATTCTTCATTTGCTCGCAGGAAACAGGCCCTCGTGGTCAGGTTGATCGTGCTCCGGCGTGGTCAATAACCCCTCGGAGTTGGTTTAGCGATTGCTAAGGCGCGATGTCCTCGCACGTTCGTAGTCAGATCGTCAAAGTCGACTTCCTCTAAAACGATAGCCACCATCTCATCGAAAGACGGGACACCTTTGCCTCTATCAAGTGGTATCAGATTTCCAGGTTGCTCGGTGAGATTTTACAGTTTTTCGTAGATTAGATCGAGTCTGTTCTTCATACCTACAGTCCATGAAAAACCAAAAAAAATTAGGGTTAGTTCATCATATCCGAACCAATCTGATCCTTTGCATAGTCTTTTTAGAGTTTTGCTTTGTTGAATTTGCGGTTGCATCGTCGTGTCGAGTTGCTCGTCTTAGCGTCTAGTCCCTTAGTGTTTCGAGTTCTGTTCACTAGTTGTCACGCCGTTGCCGCACCATCGTCATCATCATTGCCATATACCACCACCCCACCATATACATTGCCGCTGCCATATACAACTACCAATCCGAGTCCACATATACCATCGCCATATACAGCTACCAATCCGAGTACGCATGTACCATCGCCATATACCACAATCAATCCGAGTCCAGATATACCATCGCCATACACAACCACCAGTCCGAGTTCCACCAGATTCATCGCCGCCACTAGTCCGAGTTCCACCAGATTCATCTCTGCTACTAGTCCGAGTCCAGTATTTGTTGCTTTGTTTTCGAGTTCCAGATCACGCGATACTTCGAGCCGTGACAGAGTAGGACTCCCAAAATTCCGTGCTACCTGCAGTAGAAAAATAGTTCCAAACTCAAAAAAAAAACTAATTCTGGAAAATTCTGGCTAGGCAGTTTTTAGACCATTTGTAGACTTTTTCGAAAAGAAATTGTTGCGGAGCCAAAAAAAGAGGAAAAAAGTGCAAAAAAGGAAAAAAATTCAGAGAGTGCTCCTCCCTTGTTTACGTGCCGCGCCGTGATTTTTTTCGTGTTCTAGGCTTGCGTCTCTAGTACGGTCTAGCCTAAGACTAGCACAGTACCGTCGTTGAGCGTTTAATCAACTTTGCATCTCTGAATTGATTATTGTTGATATTTTTGCTACCATATCATAAGCCTTCCCAGCTCCACATACATCTACATCGTGCGTTTGACACCACCTGACAATCGCTCTATCCAATCTTTGAGAGTTTTTACTACGACGGTTGCCGATCACCACCTGCTGTTGGGTAAGAACTGGTAAGAATTTGAGATTCACTTGCCGGATTTGTGATACACCACCACCACTTCCTAGTAGTCTGTCGGATCATATTCTTGCGTGTTTCTATTGCTGCTAACCATGGCAGGATCACAAGCCGATGAGACAGATTGGGAGAACATGACGGACAAAGAGCTACATGATAAATTTCAGCAAATTATGAGTGGAGAGGTGCAAGATGTGCTAAACAGATTTGAAGAGGCCATGGAGAAAATAGATGGAATGGAGAAGACATTCGAAACAAAGCTCGATAACAAGTTTAATGAATTGCTCGCGCGTCTTCGACCACCACCACCGACTGCACCTAACGCACCTCTACAACAACAACAACAACATCGCCTTCCAAATCAAGTTGGACGGGCACTGCGCATTCCCCTTGAGCCTGGTCAAAATTCTGGTCCCGCTGTTGATGCTTCTGTAGCTCCTGCTACTGCTGCAGAGGTGGAGGACCATTACAAGGTTGAGGTTGATCAAAATCAGAACTACGTGCAACCACCATCACCACTGCCACCAGGTCGTCCTCATGCATATCATCGCAATGGTATGGCTGCACAACCACCTCAGGTACGTGATCATGACCATCTCCCTAAACTGAAATTGAACATTCCACCATTTGAGGGTAGATATGTTCCTGATATATATCTTACTTGGGAGTTAGAAACTGAACAACGATTTACATGTTTACAATATCCTAAGGAGAGACGTGTTCCTGCTATTGTTTGTGCTTTCACTAGCTTTGCATGTGTTTGGTGGTCCGAACATTATAGATTATATCCTATTCCAGCTACTTGGGCTGCTTTGAAAACTGCTATGCGTACTCATTGGGTTCCACCATATTATCAACGTGAAGTACTTCAAAAATTGCAGCGTTTAAGACAAGGGAAAAATTGTGTAGAAGAATATTATTAGGAATTACAAACTGGCATGATTAGATGTGGTATTGTTGAGGAGAATGAAGCTATGCTTGCATGTTTTATGGGTGGATTAAATAGAGAGATTCAGCCCATTCTAGAGTATAAGGAGTATACTAATATCACTTGTTTATTCCATCTTTCTTGTAAAGCTGAACGTGAAGTGCAGGATCGACAGGCATTGGCGCGAACTAACTTTTCTGCAGGTCGATCTTCATCATGGACAGCACGTGCATCCTCTATTTCCACTCCACAAGCACCTCCATCAGGTGCCACCTCCAGCCGTGATACAAGAAAGCAAGCACAACCACCACTATCTGCCAAGAGCACACCTGCTGGGCCTGCATAGAGTTCTTCTTCCATTGCATCAACAGGGCACACAAGTGATATTATTTTTCGTCGTTGTAACGGAAGAGGACATTTTGCGATTGAATGCAAATCTCAGCGTGTGATGATGGTTACTGAGGATGGTGGGTATGAGTCCGCTAGTGACTATGATGAGGAGACTTTGGCTCTTATTACACACGAAGAACATGGTGGAGAGGATTCTGATCATGAGACACAATACATGGCTGTTGAAGATGCTGACAGGTATGAATGTTTAGTTGCTCAACGTGTTTTGAGTGTGCAGATTACACAAGCTGAGCAAAATTAGAGGCATAATTTGTTCCATAGAAAGGGAGTTGTGAAGGAACGTTCTGTTCGCATCATCATAGATGGAGGGAGCTGCAATAACTTGGCTAGCATGGAGATGGTGGAGAAGCTATCTCTCACCACAAGACCACATCCACATCCTTACTACATCCAATGGTTCAACAACATCGGCAAGGTTAATGTAACACGTACTGTTCGTGTGCATTTTAGTATCTCTACATAAGCTGATTATGTTGATTGTGATGTGGTACCTATGCAAGCATGTTCCTTATTCTTGGTAGACCATGGCAATTTGGTAAAAATTCCGCACACCATGGTAGAAACAATCAGTATACTCTTGTTCATAAGGATAAAAATATTACCTTGCTTCCTATGACTCCTAATTCCATATTGAGCAACAGATGAAGCAAAACAGGAGAAAATAAGAGTGAAAATCAGATTGTGGCAAAAGAATTTGAGCAACAAATGAAGCCTAATAATAAACCATCTAGTGTTGTTTCTGAAATTAAATTGAAAAGTGCATGTTTACCTGCCACCAAATCTGATATTGATAATCTAGATTTTAGCAAATCTATTTGCTATGCTTTTGTGTGCAAACAGGCATTATTCTCATTCGAGGACGTGCCTTCCTCTTTGCCTCCTGCTATCACTAACATTTTGCAGGAGTTCGCTGACGTCTTTCCACAAGACGTGCCACCGGGATTACCACCTATTAGAGGGATTGAGCATCAAATTGATTTAATTCCCGGTGCATCATTACCCAACCGTGCACCATACCGTACCAATCCAGAGGAGACGAAGGAGATTATGCGTCAAGTACAAGAACCACTCGACAAAGGTTATATACACGAATCCCTTAGTCCTTGTGCTGTTCCTATCATTTTAGTGCCAAAAAAGGATGGTACGTCGCGTATGTGCGTTGATTGTAGAGGCATTAATAATATTACTATTCGTTATCGTCATCCTATTCCTAGGCTAGATGATATGCTTACTGAATTGAGTGGCTCTACAATATTCTCCAAAGTTGATTTGCGTAGTGGATACCATCAAATTCGTATGAAATTGGGAGATGAATGGAAAACAAAATTTAAAAATAAGTTTGGATTATATGAGTGGTTAGTCATGCTTTTGGGTTAACTAATGCACCTAGTACTTTCATGAGATTAATGAATGAAGTTTGACGTGCTATCATTGGACGATTTGTGGTAGTTTACTTTGATGACATATTGATTTACAGCAAATCTTTGGAGGAACATTTGGAACATTTACGTGCTGTTTTTATTGCTCTACGTGATGCACATTTGTTTTGTAACCTTGGAAAGTGCACCTTTTGCACCGACCGAGTATCTTCTCTTGGCTATGTTGTTACTCCACAGGGAATTGAAGTTGATAAAGCCAAGATTGAAGCTATTGAGAGTTGGCCGCAGCCCAAAACGGTCACACAAGTGAGGAGTTTCCTTGGCCTCGCTGGATTCTATAGGTGTTTGGTGAGAGATTTCAGCACCATTGCTGCACCTCTCAACGAGCTTGCAAAGAAGGATGTGCCTTTTGTTCGTGGTACCGCACAGGAAGAAGCCTTCATGGTATTGAAAGATAAGTTGACACATGCTCCTTTACTCCAACTTCCTGATTTTAATAAGACTTTTCAGCTTGAATGTGATGCTAGTGGAATTGGATTAGGAGGTGTGTTATTACAAGATTGCAAACATGTTGCATACTTTTCTAAAAAATTGAGTGGGACTAGTCTGAACTATTCTACTTATGATAAAGAATTATATGCCCTTGTTCGGACCTTAGAAACATGGCAACATTATTTATGGCCCAAGGAATTTGTTATACATTCTGATCATGAATCTTTGAAACACATTAAAAGTCAAGCAAAACTAAACCGTAGACATGCTAAATGGGTTGAATTCATTGAGACTTTCCCTTATGTCATTAAACACAAGAAGGGTAAAGAAAATGTTATTGGTGATGCATTGTCTCATCGTTATACCGTGCTTTCACAACTTGACTTTAAAATATTTGGTTTGGAGACCATCAAAGATCAATATGTGCATGATGCTGAATTTAAAGATGTATTGCAAAATTGTAAGGAAGGGAGAACTTGGAACAAGTTCGTTCTTAACGATGGATTTGTGTTTCGTGCTAACAAGCTATGCATTCCAGCTAGCTCCGTTCATCTTTTGTTGTTGCAGGAGGCACATGCAGGACGATTAATGGGACACTTTGGCGTCAATAAGACGGAGGATATACTTGATACACATTTATTTTGGCCAAAGATGAGACGGGATGTTGAGCGTTTTGTTGCTCGCTGCACTACATGTCAAAAAGCTAAGTCACGACTCAATCCTCATGGTTTATATATGCCTTTGCCTGTACCTAGTGTTCCTTGGGAGGATATATCTATGGACTTTGTTTTAGGTTTACCTCGAACAAAGAAGGGGAGGGATAGCATATTTGTTGTCGTGGATAGGTTCTCGAAAATGGCACACTTTATACCATGTCATAAAAGCGATGATGTTGTTAATGTTGCCGATTTGTTCTTTCGTGAAATTATTCACTTGCATGGTGTGCCAAATACTATTGTTTCAGATTGTGATACTAAATTTCTTAGCCACTTTTGGAGATGTTTATGCGCTAAGTTGGGCACTAAACTGCTTTTTAGTACTACTTGTCACCCCCAAACTGATGGACAAACTGAAGTAGTCAATAGAACATTGTCTACTATGCTTAGGGCTGTTTTGAAGAATAACAAGAAAATGTGGGAAGAATGCTTGCCTCATATTGAATTTGCTTATAATCGTTCATTGCATTCTACTACTAAAACGTGCCCTTTTGAAATTGTGTATGGTTTCCTACCTCGTGTACCTATTGATTTGTTGATTCTTCCATGTTCGGAGAAGGTTAATTTTGATGCGAAAGAACATGCTGAATTGATTTAAAAAATGCATGATTTAACTAAGGAAAACATTGAGCGTATGAATGCTAAATATAAACTTGCTGGAGATAAGGGTAGAAAACTTGTTGTGTTAGCACCTGGAGATCTTATTTGGTTACATTTGCGTAAGGATAGATTTCCTAATTTGCGCTAATCAAAGCTAATGCCACGTGCTGATGGTCCTTTTAATGTGTTAGAGAAAATAAATAATAATGCATATAAACTTGAGCTGCCTGCAGATTTTGGGGTTAGTCCCACTTTTAACATTGCAGATTTGAAGCCTTATTTGGGTGAGGACGATGAACTTTCGTTGAGGACGACTTCATTTCAAGAAGGGGAGGATGATGAGGAAGCCTATTCCCTTTTTCCTTTCCTCCTTCCCCTTTTCTACTCAGTTACGTTGTGACATTTGATAGCACAAAAGGTATTCCTCCGGTATCCGGGAGTTGCATAATCTCATAGTCGAAGGAATATGTATATGACATGAAGAAAGCTATAGCAATAAAACTTAACAATAAACATGCTAAGCTAACAGATGGGTCTTGTCCATCACATAATTCTCCTAATGATGTGATCATGTTTATCAAATGAAAACACATGTCTATGGTTAGGAAACTTAACCATCTTTGATTAACAAGCTAGTCTAGTAGAGGCTTACTAGGAACATGGTATTTTTCTATGTATCCACACATGTATCAAGTTTCCGGTTAATACAATTCTAGCATGAATAATAAACATTTATCATGATATAAGGAAATATAAATAAAAACTTTATTATTTCCTGTAGGGCGAATTTTATAGAACCTATGGCTGAGGCATAGGGAATGACTTTCATTCTCTTTCTATCTTCTGCCGTGGTCGGGCTTTGGGTCTTACTCAACTTCACACCTTCCAACACATGCAAGAACCCTTTCTTTGACTGATCCATTTTGAATTTCTTCAAAATCTTCTCAATGTATGTATTTTGTGAAAGTTCTATTAAGCGTCTTGATCTATCCCTATAGATCTTGATGCCCAATATATAAGTAGCTTCACTGAGGTCTTTCATTGAAAAACTCTTATTCAAGTATCCTTTTCCGCTTGCCAGAAATTCTATATTGTTTCCAATCAACAATATGTCATCCACATATAATATTAGAAATGCTACAGAGCTCCCACTCACTTTCTTGTAAATACTGGCTTCTCTGAAAGCCTGTATAAAACCATATGCTTTGATCACACTATCAAAGCGTATATTCCGACACCGAGATGCTTGCACCAGTCCATAACTGGATCGCTGGAGCTTGCACACTTTGTTAGCTCCTTTAGGATCGACAAAACCTTCTGGTTGCATCATATACAACTCTTCTTTGAGAAATCCATTAAGGAATGCAGTTTTGACGTCCATTTGCCAGATTTCATAATCATAACATGCGACAATTGCTAACATGATTTGGACAGACTTAAGCATCGCTACGGGTGAGAAAGTCTCATCGTAGTCAACTCCTTGAACTTGTCGAAACCTTTCACAACAAGTCGAGCTTTGTAGACAGTAACATTACCATCAGCGTCAGTCGTCTTCTTGAAGATCCATTTATTCTCTATGGCTTCCCGATCATTAGGCAAGTCAACCAAAGTCCATACTTTGTTCTCATACATGGATCCTATCTCAGATTTCATGGCCTCAAGCAATTTTGCGGAATCTGGGCTCATGATCGCTTCCTCATAGTTTGTAGGTTCATCATGGTCTAGTAACATGTCTTCTAGAACAGGATTACCCTACCACTTTGGTGTGGAACGTGCTTTGGTTCACCTACGAGGTTTAATAGTAACTTGATCCAAAGTTTCATTAGCTTCCTCACTAGTTGGTGAAGGCATCACGAGAACGGTTTTTTGTGACGAGCTACTTTCCAATTCGAGAGAAGGTACAATTACCTCATCAATTTCTACTTTCCTCCCACTCACTTCTTTTGAGAGAAACTCTTTCTCTAGAAAGGATCCATTCTTAGAAACAAAATTTTTGCCTTCGGATCTGTGATAGAAGGTGTACCCAACAGTTTCTTTTCGGTATCCTATGAAGACGCACTTCTCCGATTTGGGTTTGAGCTTATCTGGTCAAGCTGGCAGCTGTATGGGGAGCGGCGGTGGAGTCTTGGCAGACGTGGGCCTTGCTACGGCCCCGAAGGCGTCCTCAGCAAGGGTCTTGCCGAGGGCCCCCCAAGGGTCTCGCCGCGGCACCGCGGTTGTCCCCGATAAGGATCTTGCCGGGGGTCTCGTGGACTTTCTTGGCAAGGATCTTGCCAAGGACCGTCGTCTTCTAGTTCTCATCTGATCTTGTGTATCTATGATCTCTACAAATATCTACATGCCACCACGGAGGTGCCTCCCAAGCCTTGGTTCCAATATGGTTGATGTTGTTGGAACCCCTTGGGCTCAAGGGTGGCGCGCCCTGCTGGCGTCAGGAAAGTTGCCCCGGCAAGGATCTTGCCGAGGCTGCGGAAGCCACCCCGGCAAGGGTCTTGCCGGGGGAGTCCACCTCGCCCTCTTGCTCTCTTTGCGTCCCTGGTCTTGGTGTTGCTTTGGCTGTCTTGCGCTCCGGCATCCCTCCTTTGCCCTGCTTACTGCGGCCGTAGGCGCGGCTCTGACTGCCCGTGCACAAGTAAAGGGTGCAAAAGGAGGGCCCTTGCGTCTTGTTGCGGCCCTGAGCGGGCCTCTCTTGCTGATTATCCTTTCCACGGCGGCCTCCTTGGCCGCCACGCTTCTTGCCAGACCCCTCGGCACCATCTTGGCCCTTCTCCTTGTCCCGCCTCTCATACTCAATTTTTGCTTCTCAGCAAGCAGCCCGACCTGCCGGCAGTTCTGGAGGTCGTGGCCCTTGGTGCGGTGGAACTTGCAATATTGCTTGTCAGAGCCTCCCGACTTGTCGGCAGCAACCAAGGCCCGGCAAGTGGCGCACCCAGCAATTTCCTTATCGGGGTCATCTGCCTTGGCCTTCTTGGCAGCGCCAGTGTCCTCAGATCCCTCGACGGCAAGCACGGTCTTGCCCTTATGCTTCCTGTTGCGGCGCCGGCCCTTCTTCGTCTCGGTGGCCGCGTTTTCGTCTGTGGAGTCAGTTTCCGCGCCGGTGTCCTCGCCGGGGTACTTCCTCCCCTCTTCTGCTTGAGCGCACCTATCGGCCAGAACATAAAGTTCGGCCACATCTTTGACCTTGTTCATCGCCAGCTCTTCACGCATCTTGCGGTTGCGCACATTCTAATGGAATGCGGAGATCACGGTGGCGGGATGAACATCTAGGATGTTGTACTACACTCGGCTGAACCTTTGTATGTACTTGCGCAGGGTTTCACCTTCCTTCTGGGGGATGATATGCAAATCGCTCGCCTGGCCATGAGCTTGGTGGCCTCCGATAAAGGCGCCAATGAACTCATGGCACAAGTCCGACCAAGAAGAAATGGAATCCGCCAGCAAGTGCATCAGCCATGACATGACATTGGGTTTGAGTGCTAGCGGGAAGTAATTGGCAAGCACCTTGTCGTCGCGGGCTCCAGCAGCTTGCATCGCGATGGTGTAGATGCCGAGGAACTCTGACAGGTGGGTCTTGACGTTGTACTTCTCGCCAATGTATGGCTTGAACATGCGGTGGGAGGGCCACTAGAATTGCCGCAGCTCACGGTTAAAGGACAGGCAACCCACCTCGTAGGGTAGGTCGCCAGAGCCCCCCGGTGCTGGGTCGTCCATAGTGGGCCCCGCCCGCCTATCTGACTGGTGGCATGCATCGCGCCGGCGTGCGATGGTGGTTCAAGCGTCTTCACGGGCTAGATCCCGAAGAACTTGGCAATGATAGCGGTGGGTTCGTGGGTCGGACGACGCTATGGAAATGTTATCACAAGCGTCGTCACGATGGATCGACACCCGCGATGGCTGGCGCGGAGGAGGAGAGTGCACAGTGGCCGCAGCGCCCCCGATCCTTCCACCACTAGCATGCGGCGGCTCGATGGAGCAACGACCAGAGGGCCCTGCCGGTCGTGGCTCGTCTTTGTTGGCAATGCCGACGAGGCTTCGGATGGTGGCTCTCCACTCATCGAGTTTTTCCGCAGCAGGAGGAAAGTCGAGGAGCAACTGCGCATGTGCCAAGGCTTCTGCCGGCGTGGGTGGTGGCGAAAGTTGCATGGACCGTGATGCGCTCCGACTTCTAACCACGTTAGAAGGAGCTCTATCACGGCCTGGCAGTTGTACGCCATTTTTGCCAGCGCCTTGGCACGCGTGCTGGCCTTCTACGTCCTGCGAATGATGCATGGGACTCTTCCCACGACGACGCCCAGGGTCACCAGCGTGGTGACTCTGCTTGTCGCGCACAACCTAGGAAGAGCGCGTCGGGGGCGCCGGCGTAGGCGCCTGGGAAGTCGTCGCGCCGCCCGTGGGTAGCACTACATCGCCCTTGGAGGGCCCCGCGCCGCCTGCATGGGCCTGGCTCCGTCTTTCGATTTGGTGGCGTGTGGCCCGTCAACTTGTGCACGAACGACGCCGCTCGCCAGGCTTTGGCTGCCACAGCGATGCAGGTGTTCACGAGCCGCGCCTCGGCTTCCATCCGCAACCGCCCCACCACTCGTCTGTACTGGTACGGGCCATTCGGCCCCCGACGAACTGATCGCTGTGATCGTCTTCTTCTTGGGAGCCATGGCGATGAAGGATTGCTGAACTAACTTCTAGACCGGATTCTCACAACTAAGCTCCCCCTACCTGGCGCGCCAGAGATGTCGGTGGGGAACGACACCTATGGGGTCACTGGGATACCTTCTACGGTTGGTGGGCGTGGGGTTGTCCAAAGAGCGGGTCTGGCGGTCAGCACACAAATCGTTTACCCAGGTTCAGGCCGCGGAGATCGCGTAAAACCCTCGTCCTGCTTTGATGTATATTTAGGTGTTCTTGTGTTCTTGAACTATCTGCGGTGGATCTCTAGTCCAAAAGATCCGAATCCCTCTCCAGTACGCCTCGGGCCTCCTTTTATAGACAAAAAGGGGTCGCCACAGTGGCACACAGGAGGTGGAAAGGTGTACAGGGGCTGAGTGTATCCCCTGACATTGTCGGACAAACGCATTTAATGTGCTGCCGACGTGCCCCTCTTGCTTTATTGGGGACGACAAAGAAGCTCGTCCCAGCTGTCGTCGCCTCGCCTGGCTCCGACTCACGTCCAAGCTGACGAGGCCTTGTAGCGCCATGTTGGCTGGCTACTGGGCTGGCGCGATGGTGGAGCCTTCACGAAGATCTGCATGCCACCACGCAGGTGCTTGCTGAGTTGGTGTAGAGGCCACACGCTGCCACACAGATGCCTGCCTAGCTGGTCGAGCTAGCAGCTGTATGGGGAGCGGCGGTGGAGTCTTGGCAGACGCGGGCCTGGCTACAGCCCCGCAGGCATCCTCGGCAAGGGTCTCGCTGCAGCACCGCGGTCGTCCCTGGCAAGGATCTTACCGGGGGTCTCATGGATTTTCTTGGCAAGGATCTTGCCAAGGACCGTCTTCTTCTGGTTCTCATCTGATCTTCTGTATCTATGATGTCTATAGAGATCTACATGCCACCACGGAGGTGCCTCCCGAGCCTTGGTTCCAATATGGTTGATGGTGTTGGAACCCCTTGGGCTCAATGGTGGCACGCCCTGCTGGCGTCAGGCAAGTTGCCCTGGCAAGGATCTTGCCGAGGCTGCGGAAGCCACCCCGACAAAGGTCTTGTCGGGGGAGTCCACCTCGTCTCTTTGCATCCCTGGTCTTAGTGTTGCTTTGGCTGTCTTGCGCTCCGGCATCCCTCCTCTGCCCTGCTTAGTGCGGTCGTAGGCGTGGCTCTGACTGCCCGTGCACAAGTAAAGGGGGCAAAAGGAGAGCCCCTACTTTTATACACCGACACCTATTTAAAGTGAATGTAGTTGTCTCTAATACATAACCCCAAAACTATAGTGGTAAATCGGTAAGAGACATCATAGATCGCAACATATCTAATGAAGTATGGTTACGACGTTCGGACAGACCATTATGTTGTGGTGTTCCAGGTGGTTTGAGTTGTGAAACTATTCACATTGTTTTAAATAAAGGCCAAAGTCGTAACTTAAATATTCGTCTGCGCGATCATATCGTAGAAACTTTATTTTCTTGTTACGACGATTTTCCACTTCACTCTAAAATTCTTGTAACTTTTCAAATGTTTGAGACCTGTGTTTCCTTAAGTAGATATACCCATATCTGTTCAAATCATCTATGAAGGTCAGAAAATGACAATACCCGCCGCGAGCTTCAACACTCATCAGACCACACAAATCGGTATGTATTATTTCCAATAAGTCAGTGGCTCGCTCCATTGTTCTGGAGAACGGAGTTTTAGTCATCTTGCCCATGAGGCATGGTTCCCAAGCATCAAATGACCATACAATATGTTGCTCAACATGGAGTTTCTTCATGTGCTTTACACCAATATGACCTAAACGGTCGTGCCACAAATATGTTGCACTATCATTATCAACTTTGCATCTTTTGGCATTAATGTTATGAATATGTGTATTACTATGATCGAGATTCAATAAACCATTTACATTGTGTGTATGACCATAGAAGGTTTTATTCATGTAAACAAAACAACAATTATTCTATGATTTAAATGAATAATCGTATTGCAACAAACATGATCCAATCATATTCATGCTCAACGCAAGCACCAAATAACATTTATTTAGGTTCAACACTAATCCCTAAGGTAGAGAGAGTATGCGATGGTGATCTTATCAACCTTGGAATCCCTTCCAACGCACATCGTCACTTCACCCTCAACTAGTCTCTGTTCATTTTGTAACTCCTGTTTCGAGTTACTAATCTTAGCAACTGAACCAGTATCAAAAAGCCAGGGGCTACTACGAATAGTACTAAAGTACACATCAATAACATGTATATCAAATATACATTTGTTCACTTTTCCATCCTTCTTATCCGCCAAGTATTTGGGGTAGTTCCGCTTCTAGTGACCTTTTCCTTTGCAGTAGAAGCACTCAGTTTCAGGCTTGGGTCTAGATTTGGGCTTCTTCATGGGAGTGGCAACTTGCTTGTCATTCTTCTTGAAGTCCCCTTTCTTTTCCTTTTGCCCCTTTTATTGAAACTAGTGGTCTTGTCAACCATCAACACTTGATGTTTTTTCTTGATTTCTACCTTCGCCGATTTCAGCATCGCGAAGAGATTGGGAATCTTTTTCGTCATCCCTTGCATATTATAGTTCATCACGAAGTTCTAGTAACTTGGTGATAGTGACTAGAGAACTCTGTCAATCACTATCTTATCTGGAAGATTAACTCCCACTTGATTCAAGTGATTGTAGTACCCGCATTCTGAGCATATGCTCACTAGTAGAGCTATTCTCCTCCATCTTGTAGGCAAAGTACTTGTTTGAGGTCTCATACGTCTTAATACGGGCATGAGTCTAAAACAACGTTTTAAGCTCTTGGAACATCTCATATGCTCCATGGTGTTCAAAACATTTTGGAAGTCCTAGTTCTAAGCCGTAAAGCATGGTGCACTAAACTATCAAGTAGTCATAATACCGAGCTTGTCAAACATTCATAACATTTGCATCTGCTCCTACAATGGTCTGTCACCTAGCGGTGCATTAAGGATATAATTCTTCTATGCAGCAACGAGGATAATCCTCAGATCACGGACCTAGTCTGCATCATTGGTACTATCATCGTTCAACTCAGTTTTCTCTAAGAACATAGCAAAAACATAGGGGAGCTACAACGTGAGCTATTGATCTACAACATAGATATGCAAATACTACCAGGACTAAGTTCATGACAAATTAAGTTCAATTAATCAAATTACTTAAGAACTCCCACTTAGATGGGCATCCATCGAGTCATCTAAATGATCATGTGACCCATATCAACTAAACCATGTCTGATCATCACGTGAGATGGAGTAGTTTTCAATAGTGAACATCTCTATGTTGATCATATCTACTATACGATTCACGTTCGACCTTTCGGTCTCTAGTGTTCCAAGGCCATGTCTGTACATGCTAGGCTCCTCAAGTTTAACCCGAGTATTCCGCATGTGCAAAACTGTCTTGCACCCGTTGTATGTGAATGTAGAACTTATCACACCCGATCATCACGTGGTGTCTCGGCACGACGAACTATCGAAATGGTGCATACTCAGGGAGAACACTTATACCTTGAAATTTTAGTGAGGGATCATCTTATAATGCTACCGCTGTACTAAGAAAAATAAGATGCATAAAAGGTAAGCATCACATGCAATCAAAATATGTGACATGATATGGCCATCATCATCTTGTGCCTTTGATCTCCATCTCCAAAGCATCGTCATGATTTCCATTGTCACCGGCTTAACACCTTGATCTCCATCATAGCGTCGTTGTCGTCTCGCCAACTATTTCTTCTACAACTATTTCTAACGCATAGTGATAAAGTAAAGTAATTACATGGCGTTTGCATTTCATACAATAAAGCGACAACCATAAGGCTCCTGCTAGTTGCCGATAAATTTTACAAAACATGATCATCTCATACAATAATGTATATCACATCATGTCTTAACCATATCACATCACAACATGCCCTGCAAAAACAAGTTATACGTCCTCTACTTTGTTGTTTGCATGTTTTACGTGGCTGCTACGAGCTTCTAGTAAGAACCATTCTTACCTATGCATCAAAGCCACAATAGTGATTTATGCAGTTTGTTGTTTTAACCTTCAACAAGGACAGGCCGCAGTCAAATCCAATTCAACTAAAGTTGGAGAAACAGACAACCGCCAGCCACCTTTATGCAAAACTAGTTACATGTCTGTTGGTGGAACCGGTCTCATGAACATGGTGATGTAAGGTTGGTCCAGGCCGCTTCATCCAATAATACTGCCAAATCAAAATAGGACATTAGTGGTAAGCAGTATGACGATCACTACCCACAACTCTTTGTGTTCTACTCGTGCATATCATCTACGCATAGACCTGCCTCGGATGCCACTGTTGGGGAACGTAGCATGCAATTTCAAAAAAAATCCTACGATCACGCGAGATCTATCTAGGAGATGCATAGAAACGAGAGGGGAAGAGTGTGTCCACGTACCCTCGTAGACCGAAAGGGGAAGCATTTGACAACGCGATAGATGTAGTCGAACTTCTCGTTTCGACCGATCAAGCACCGAACGTATGACACCTCTGAGTTCTGCACACGTTCAGCTCGATGATGTCCCTCAAACTCTTCATCTAGTAAATTATCGAGGGAGTGTTTCGTCAGCACGATGGTGTGGTGATGGTGAAGTGATCCGCGCAGAGCTTCGCCTAAGCACTACGAAGATATTACCGAAGGCGTAAACTGTGGAGGGGGGCGCCGCACACGGCTAACAATTGTTGGTGTGTGTTCTAGCGGTCCCTAAACTTTTAACGGTTCAAAAGTTATCAAAAAATATGAAATAAATATGGGAGCATCTCTCTAATGTAATAAGATGAACCAACGGAGGGATTGTCAAAATATGCATTTATGTGTCCTAGCCAAAAATAGTAAGCATTTCAGCTCACTGCAACATAAATATATACCGAACTATTTGTTTTTTTGTCCAGGACACATACAGTCGTATTTTTTTAATCCCTCCGTTGGATCATGTTATATTATAGGTGTGTGTGTATATATATATATGGGGCGCCCCTAGTAGGAGGAATCCTACTTGGGGTCCTCCCAATTTGGCCTCCCCCCTTTCCTATTCTATTCGGAGTAGGAAGGGAAGAGTGGGAAGGGGGAATCCTATTCCCTTTTTCCTTTCCTCCTTCCTCTTTTCTACTCCAATTTGGCCATCCCATATGGGAGGGGTGCACCAGCCCCTTAGGGGCTAGTATTTCCCCCTCTTGGCCCATGAAGGCCCATGTAGTTACCGGGGGGATGCCTGGAACCCCTTCCGGTGACCCGATATGCACCCGGTACCCCGGGAACACTTTCGGTGTCCGAATACCATCGTCCAATATATGAATCTTTACCTCTCGACCATTTCAAGACTCCTCATCATGTCCATGATCTCATCCGAGACTTCAAACAACATTCGGTCACAAAATCACACAACTCATATAATACAAAATCGACATTGAACGTTAAGCGTGCAGACCCTACGGGTTCGAGAACTATGTAGACATGACCGAGACAACTCTTCAGTCAATAACCAACAGCGGAACCTGGATGCTCATATTGGTTCCCACATATTCGATGAAGATCTTTATCAGTCGTACCATAATGACAACATACGTTATTCCCTTTGTCATCGGTATGTTACTTGCCCGAGATTCGATCGTCGGTATCTTCATACCTAGTTCAATATCGTTACCAGCAAGTCTCTTTACTCGTTCTGTAATAGATCATCCCACAACTAACTCATTAGGAACATTGTTTGCAAGGCTTATTATGATGTGCATTACCAAGAGGGCCTAGAGATACCTCTCCAATACTCGGAGTGACAAATCCTAATCTCAATCTATCCCAACCCAACAAACACCATCGGAGATACGTGTAGAGCATCTTTATAATAACCCAATTATGTTGTGACGTTTCATAGCAAACAAGGTATTCCTTCGGTATCCGGGAGTTGCATAATCTCATAGTCGAAGGAATATGTATATGACATGAAGAAAGCTATAGAAATAAAACTGAATGATCAACATGCTAAGCTAACGGATGGGTCTTGTCCATCAAGGCATTCTCCTAATGATGTGATCCCGTTTATCAAATGACAACACATGTCTATGGTTAGGAAACTTAACCATCTTTGATTAACGAGCTAGTGTAGTAGAGGTTTATTGGGACATGGCGTTTTGTCTATGTATCCACACATGTATCAAGTTTCCGGTTAATAAAATTCTAGCATGAATAATAAACATTTATCATGATATAAGTAATTATAAATAACAACTTTATTATTGCCTATAGGGCATATTTCCTTCAAGAACTCATATACAGGTCACCTCGAGTGCTCGCTGATACGTCTCCGTCGTATCCACTTTTCCAAACACTTTTGCCCTTGTTTTGAACTCTATCTTGCATGATTTGAATGGAACTAACCCGGATTGACGCTGCTTTCAGCAGAATTGCCATGGTGTTATTTTTGTGCAGAAATAAATGTTCTTGAAATGACCTGAAAATCAATGAAGAATTATTTTGGAATATATAAAAAATACTGGAAGGATGATCCACGTCAGGGGGGCCTCCACCTGTCCACGAGGGTGGGGGCGCGCCCCCTACCTTGTGGGCCTCCTGACGCTCCAACGACCTCAACCTTGACTCCATATATTCACTTTCGGGGAGAAAAAAACCAGGGAGAAGGATTCATCATGTTTTACGATACAGAGCCGCCGCCAAGCCCTAAACTCTCTCGGGAGGGCTGATCTGGAGTCCGTTCGGGGCTCCGTAGAGGGGAATCCGTCGCCATCGTCATCATCGACCATCCTCCTTCACCAATTTCATGATGCTCACTGTCGTGCGTGAGTAATTCCATCGTAGTCTTGCAAGACGGTGATGGGTTGGATGAGATTTATCATGTAATTGAGTTAGTTTTGTTAGGGTTTGATCCCTAGTATCCACTATGTTCTAAGATTGATGTTGCTATGACTTTGCTATTCTTAATGCTTGTCACTAGGGCCCGAGTGCCATGATTTCAGATCTGAACCTATTATGTTTTCATCAATATATGAGAGTTCTTGATCCTATCTTGCAAGTCTATAGTCACCTACTATGTGTTATGATCCGGCAACCCCGAAGTGACAATAGTCGGGACCACTCCCAGTGATGACCGTAGTTTGAGGAGTTCATGTATTCACTATGTGTTAATGCTTTGGTCCGGTACTCTATTAAAAGGAGGCCTTAGTATCCCTTAGTTTCCAATAGGACCCCGCTGTCATGGGAGGGTAGGGCAAAAGATGTCATGCAAGTTCTTTTCCATAAGCATGTATGACTATATTCGAAATACATGCCTACATTACATTGATGAACTGGAACTAGTTCTATGTCACCCTATGTTATGACTGTTACATGATGAACCGCATCCGGCATAATTCTCTATCACCGATCCATTGTCTACGAGCTTTCCATATATTGTTCTCCGCTTATTTACTTTTCCATTGCTATTGTTATCATCACTACAAAACACCAAAAATATTACTTTTGCTACCGTTACGTTTTACCACGTTACCACTACTATCATATTACTTTGCTACTAAACACTTTGCTGCAGATATTAAGTTTCCAGGTGTGGTTGAATTGATAACTTATCTGCTAATACTTGAGAATATTCTTCGGCTCCCCTTGTGTCGAATCAATAAATTTGGGTTGTATACTCTACCCTCGAAAACTATTGCGATCCCCTATACTTGTGGGTTATCAAGACTATTTTCTAGCACCGTTGCCGAGGAGCATAGCTGTATTCTTTGAGTCACTTGGGATTTATATATGCTTATCATTATGAAGAACTTGAAAGATCCAAGAACCAAGATTTATCCCTCAACAACGAGGGGAGGTAAGGAACTGCCATCTAGCTCTCCACTTGATTCACCTTCTGTTTTGAGTAAGCTTGCGACACCTAAACCTGTTCCTGCTATTAATTCTGATATGTCGCATGTTATTGATGATGCTACTTCTGCTATGCATGATACGTATGATGAAACTACTTCTATGCTTGATAGTATTGTGCCACTTGGTGAATTTCTTGATGAACAACTTGCTAGGGCTAGAGAGAACGAAATTATTGAAACTGATAATATTGATGAAAGTGATGATGAAGATTCTCCCCCTAGATATGAATTGCCTATTGTGCCTGAGGGCTATGTTATGGATGAAGAAACTGCTAGAGATTTTCTTGCTTGCAATGATAGGAGTGATCTTAAGAAATTAATAGCTAAGCTGAAACAAAAAACTCTGAATTCTAGAATGAAATATGATCCTGCTGATGCTACTTCACCTATCTTTGTTACTGATAAGGATTATGAATTCTCTGTCGACCCTGAGATAATTACTTCAGTTGAATCTGATCCTTTCTATGGTTATGAATCTAAAACTGTTGTGGCACATCTTACTAAATTAAATGATATAGCCAGCCTGTTCACTAATGATGAGAAAACTCGCTATTATTATATCCTAAAATTATTTCCATTCTCATTAAAAGGTGATGCTAAGACATGGTTTAATTCTCTTGATCCTCATTGTGTGCGTAGTCCCCAGGATATGATTTATTACTTCTCTGCTAAATATTTCCCCGCTCATAAGAAACAAGCTACTTTAAGGGAAATATATAATTTTGTGCAAATTGAAGAAGAGAGTATCCCACAAGCTTGGGGGAGGCTTCTCCAATTACTTAATGCTTTGCCTGATCATCCTCTTAAGAAAAATGAAATACTTGATATCTTTCATAATGGACTAACCGATGCTTTCAGAGACCACCTGGATAGTTGTGTTGGTTGTGTTTTCAGGGAAAGAACACCAGATGAAGATGAAATTCTATTGAATAATATGTTGACTAATGAAAATAATTGGAAACTTCCTGAGCCAACTCCTAAGTCAACTTCGAAGAAAAGGGGTGTTCTATTTCTCAGTCCTGAAGATATGCAATAGGCAAAGAAATCTATGAAGGAAAAAGGTATAAAAGCTGAAGATGTTAAGAATTTACCTCTTGTTGAAGAAATACATGGTCTTAATTTAACGCCTATTGAAGAAATACATGGTTTTAATCCATCACCTATTGAACAAACACATGGTCTTGATAACCCGACACAGGTAGTAAAGGTAAATTCTCTCTATAGATATGATAAAGCTGAAATCCCTCCTACTAAGTTTGCTAGCCAATGCTTAGATGAGTTTGATAACTTGATGGTTAAGCAAGAAGATTTTAATGCTTATGTTGGTAGACAATTGAAACATAATTCTTATATGATTGAACACTTGAGTGATTATATGGCTAATGTTAAAGGTGAACTAAAACTTATTAGTAAACATGCTTCTATGGTTACCACTCAAGTAGAACCAGTACTTAAAGCTCAGAATGATGTGCTCAATGAATTGAATAGTAAGAAAAAGGATAATGTTGTTAGATTTATGACTAGAGGTGGTAAAATGACTCAGGAAACTTTGTATCCTGAGGGCCATCCTAAGAGAATTGAGCAAGATTCTCAGAGAAATAATATTGATGCACCTAGTCCTTCTAAAAGGAAGAAAAATAAAAATGATAGGACTTTGCATGCTTCTAGTGAACTTGTTGTTGACACACCTGAGAATCCCAATGATATTTCTATTTCTGATGCTGAAACACAATATGGTAATGAGCATGAACCTAGTGATAATGTTAATAATGATGTTCATGTTGATGCTCAACCTAGTAATGACAATGAAGTAGAGATTGAACCTGCTATTGATCTTGATAACCCACAATCAAAGAATCAACATTATGATAAGAGAGACTTTGTTGCTAGGAAGCACGGTAAGGAAAGAGAACCATGGGTTCAGAAACCCATGCCTTTTCCTCCTAAACCATCCAAGAAAAAGGATGATGAGGATTTTGAGCGCTTTGCTGAAATTATTAGACCCATCTTCCTGCATATGCGTTTGACTGATATGCTCAAAATGAATCCTTATGCTAAGTATATGAAAGAAATTGTTACAAATAAAAGAAAGATACCGGAAGCTGAAATTTCCACCATGCTTGCTAATTATACTTTTAAGGGTGGAAGCCTAAGAAACTTGGAGATCCAAGAGTACCAACTATACCATGCTCCATTAAAAGAAACTATGTTAAAACTGCTTTATGTGATCTTGGAGCCGGTGTTAGTGTTATGACTCTCTCATTATATCGTAGATATGATTTGAATAAGTTGACACCTACTGACATATCTTTGCAAATGGCTGACAAATCAACTGCTATACCTGTCGGTATTTGTGAGGATGTGCCTGTTGTGGTTGCAAACGTTACTATTTTAACGAACTTTGTTATTCTTGATATTCTCGAGGACGATAGTATGTCTATTATTCTTGGAAGACCCTCTTTGAATACCGCAGGGGCTGTTATTGATTGCACCAAAGGCAATGTCACTTTTCATGTTAATGGAATGAGCACACGGTACAATTTCTGAGGAAACAACCTCAAGTTCACAATATCAATTCTATTGGAAAAATTTCAACAATTACTATTGGAAGTTTTGAATTTCCTCTTCCTACTGTCAAGAAGAAATATGATATTCTTATTGTTGGGGATGTGCATATCCCCGTTTAGGTAACCTAGTGATATTCGAAAATTCTACGGTTCCATGTTATTCGGAAAGAGTTTGTTAACAAGACCTGATCAACCTTGTTAGTGGATTCCTTTTGATGAGCATGAGATGGATGAATTTAGAAAACACAACTCTCTGTACCCTCTTTTTACTTTCTGTTATTTACATTAAATAAAGCAAAAATAGTATTTTTCTCTCTATTTTTTGAATTATTAGTGCAATAAAAATACCCCGAAAATAGAAGTTCTCCAAATGCCCTGAAAATTAAATATGATTTTCTAGAATATTTGAGAATATCTGGCACTGAAAACACAGCAGGGGGAGCAAGCACCTGGCCACGAGGGTGGAGGGCACGCCCTACCCCCCTGGGCACGCCCCCCTGCCTCATGGGCCCATGGTGGCTCCCCTCCACTTATTCCAGCTACCACACACTCCTTCTTCCTCCCACAAACATCACTAACCAGCTCAAACCCGAGTCCAAGCTCATCTTGCTGCCATTTCCGATCTCCTAGCTCAAAGCCCCATTAACAAAACTGCTTTGGGGGATTGTTCTTTGGTATGTGACTCCTCCAATGGTCCAATTAGTTTTTGTTCTAGTGCTTTATTCATTGCATATTTTTGCTGCTTAGGTGACCTTGTTCTTGAGCTTGCATGTCAAATTTATATGGTCAAAAGTAGTTTTGATGCATGATATTGCCTCTAGGCACTTGTAGGGGTAGTTGCTATCAATTTTGTTGAGTTTGGTTCACTTTTATTTTCAAGTTACTAAAAATTTCAGAAATTTTCAGAAAGAGATGAAGAGATTTTTGAGGGGCTCATCGAGCCGAAGCTCGAAGGATAAGAAAAGTGAGGAGGATCAGAGGCCAAAATATAATCTTCCTCGCACTGCGGAGGTTCGGCCATGTGAATGGACTTGTGATGATTTCTTGCGAGCAGCCAGCATTTATGATGATTTCTATGAATTGTCTGAGAATGCAGGCCTCACCGCCTTCCTCCATGACCAACGCGAACAGTACCTCTCACTCACCAATATCTTTGTGTAAAACTTTCATTTCCATGCTAGGAGCTCACCACCTACGGTGGAATTTTATTTATATGATGAGCATAAGGAGATGTCACTTCGTGATTTTTGTCGGGTTTGTTTGATCCCTTTCGAGCGCAGCGTAGAGGAACCACATCATGACTATTTTGATACCATTGATGTAGCGGAAATGAGGAAGGTTTTCGACGCACGAATTACTAGCATACACTTTCCTATTCTACATTACTTTGCTATATTTGCTAGTAGATGCTTAATTGGGCACGGAAACTGTGGAAACCAGAGTGCCCTTGATAGTGTTATTTTGTGCCATGCCTTATTTCGTGATGACACATTCAGCACGCACGCCATTGTTGCAAAGCGGTTAAATCTTAACCGTACTATGATCCCCGTCCTTGGAAGCATCTTCGCCTCGCGCCTCGCTGCACACTTTAACATACCTATTAGGCATTATGAGAAGGAAGAGAAGTCGCTGCCTCCTGTTTATCTAGATTATAAGAGTATGGTAGCACATGATTTTATTGTTAAAAATAGGGAAAATGCGCTTAAGTACAAATTAATATTCGGTAAAAATCATCCTGAGACTTTTATTTTGCATGATCCTTCCCTGTTTCATTTATCTACAGGCAAGTACCTTGTTCCGTTGGAGGCCATTCATGCCTACCGGAACCCTACATCAGCTACAGAGCCAGAGCCAGAAACACAATGTGATCCTCCACGACAGTCTGATTACCAGTGGGATCATGAGGTGATTGCCAACCAGTGGTAATCCGAGGCTTCTTCACAGTATGACCCCAACTATTACTTTGGATATCCGCCAGGCCAGCCGTGTCCATAGACCAACTTGGACCAAAAGCCTAAGCTTGGGGGACTACGTATTTCTCACCGACATTACATTCATGTTCACACACTCATGCTAGTTGTCGGTGCTCATACTTTTTCACTATATTATCCATGCTAGTTTATTTTCCTTTTTATGCTTTCTTCTTGTGTGTTTAATAAACCTTAAGAGAAAAAAATAGCTGTAGCTTTTAGTTAGTTTACTTTCCATGCCTGTAGTAGTAACTAAAAAGAAAACCCAAAAAGATTTCTCGTTCTTCTTTTGCTTGTTGGGAGCTTTCTCATGTAAATAGTTTTATTTCATTCTTGTTCTTTGGGGGTTGAGAGGAGAAGACCATAATTAAAATGTTAAAGTGGCTCTTATATGCATTATTGTTGATCTGACAAAGAGCCCATATTACCTTGTCTTCTCTCTTGAATTGAATGCTTGCAGATTCCAGCTTAGTCCAATGCACGTGCACTATTATTATTATCCACACTATTCGGTCATGCAAGTGAAAGGCAATAATGATGATTATATGATGAACTTATTGAGATGAGAAAAGCTGGTATGAACTCGACCTCTCTTGTTTTTTTAAATAGGATCAGTTCATCGTTTCTGATTCAGCCTATTATGAAAAAACATATTTGTAATGACAATTAGAGATTATAGTTGCTTATGCCATGCTTAATTAGCTAGGAGCTTATAACGGTTTACCTTGCGTCCCAACATGCTATTAAAATGGTTGTGATGTGGTATGATAGGGTGGTATCCTCTTTTGAATGATTCGAGTGGCTTGACTTGGCACATGTTCATGCATGTAGCTGAAACAAAATCAACATAGCCTCTACGATATTTATGTTCATGGTGCATTATATCCTACTCATGCTTGCATTCGGTGTTGATTAATTTTAATGCATGTTCATGACTGTTGTCGCTCTCTAGCTGGTCACTTCCCAGTCTTTTGCTAGCCTTCACCTGTACTAAGCGGGAATACTGCTTGTGCATCCAATTCCATAAATCTCAAAGTTATTCCATATGAGTCCAACATACCTACCTATATACGGTATCTACCTGCTGTTCCAAGTAAATTTCTTTGTGCCAAACTCTAAACCTTCAAATAAACATTCTGTTTTGTATGCTCGAATAGCTCATGTATCAACTAGGGCTGTCTGTATCTTCCATGTTAGGCGGGTTATTCTCCAGAGGAGTGGACTCTGCTCCTCACTCACCAATATCTTTGTATAAAACTTTCATTTCCATGCTAGGAGCTCACCACCTACGATGGAATTTTATTTATATGATGAGCATAAGGAGATGTCACTTCGTGATTTTTGTCGGGTTTGTTTGATCCCTTTCGAGGGCAGCGTAGAGGAACCACATCGTGACTATGTTGATGTGTTTATTGATACCATTGCTATTGGGGAAACAAGGAAGGTTTCCGACGCACGAATTACTAGCATACACTTTCCTGTTCTACGTTACTTTGCTATATTTGCTAGTAGATGCTTAATTGGGCGCGGAAACTGTGGAAACCAGAGTGCCCTTGATATTGTTATTTTGTGCCATGCCTTATTTCGTGATGACACATTCATCATGCATGCTATTGTTTCAAAGCGGTTAAATCTTAACCGTACTAAGATCCCCGTCCTTGGAGGCATCTTCGCCTCGCGCCTCACTGCACACTTTAACATACCTATTAGGTATTATGAGAAGGAAGAGAAGTTGCTGCCTGTTTATCTAGATTATAAGAGTATGGTAGCACATGATTTTATTGTTAAAAATAGGGAAAATACGCTTGAGTATAAATTAATATTTGGTAAAAATTATCATGAGACTTTTACCTTGCATGATCCTTCCTTGTTTCATTTATCTGTAGGCAAGTACCTTGTTCCATTGGATGCAATTCATGCCTACCGGAACCCTACATCAGCTACTGAGCCAGAGCCAGAACCACAATTTGATCCTCCACGATAGTCTGATTACCAGTGGGATCCGGAGGTGATTGCCAACCAGTGGTACTCTGAGGCTTCTTCACAGTATGACCCCAACTATTACTTTGGATATCCGCCAGGCCAGCTGTGTCCATAGACCAACTTGGGCCAAAAGCCTAAGCTTGGGGGACTACGTATTTCTCACCGACATTACATTCATGTTCACACACTCATGCTAGTTGTCGGTGCTCATACTTTTTCACTGTATCATCCATGCTAGTTTATTTTCCTTTTTATGCTTTCTTCTTGTGTGTTTAATAAACCTTAAGAAAAACAAAAAAAATTAGTTGTAGCTTTTAGTTAGTTTACTTTCCATGCTTGTAGTAATAACTAAAAAGAAAACCCAAAAAGATTTCTCGTTCTTCTTTTGCTTGTTGGGAGCTTTCCCGTGTATATAGTTTTATTTCTTTCTTGTTCTTTGGGGGTCGAGAGGAGAAGACCATAATTCAAATGTTAAAGTGGCTCTTATATGCATTATTGTTGATCTGACAAAGAGCCCATATTACCTTGTCATCTCTCTTGAATTGAATGCTTGCAGATTCTAGCTTAGGCCAATGCACGTGCACTATTATTATTATCCACACTATTCGGTCATGCAAGTGAAAGGCAATAATGATAATTATATGATGAACTTATTGAGATGAGAAAAGCTGGTATGAACTCGACCTCTCTTGTTTTTGTAAATATGATTAGTTCATCATTCCTGATTCAGCCTATTATGAATAAACATGTTTGCAATGAAAATTAGAGATTATAGTTGCTTATGCCATGCTTAATTAGCTAGGACCTTATAATGGTTTACCTTGCGCGCCAACATGCTATTAAAATGGTTGTGATGTCGTATGATAGGGTGGTATCCTCTTTTGAATGATTCAAGTGGCTTGACTTGGCACATGTTCATGCATGTAGTTGAAACAAAATCAACATAGCCTCTACGATATTTTTGTTCATGGAGCATTATATCCTACTCATGCTTGCATTCGGTGTTGATTAATTTTAATGCATGTTCATGACTGTTGTCGCTCTTTAGCTGGTCACTTCCCAGTCTTTTGCTAGCCTTCACCTGTACTAAGCGGGAATACTGCTTGTGCATCCAATTCCATAAACCCCAAAGTTATTCCATATGAGTCCACCATACCTACCTATATACGGTATCTACCTGCTGTTCCAAGTAAATTTCTTTGTGCCAAACTCTAAACCTTCAAATAAACATTATGTTTTGTATGCTCGAATAGCTCATGTATCAACTAGGGCTGTCCGTATCTTCCATGTTAGGCGGGTTATTCTCAAGAGGAGTGGACTCGGCTCCTCACTCACCAATATCTTTGTGTAAAACTTTCATTTCATGCTTGGAGCTCACCACCTATGATGGAATTTTATTTATATGATGAGCATAAGGAGATGTCACTTCGTGATTTTTGTCGGGTTTGTTTGATCCCTTTCGAGGGCAGCGTAGGGGAACCACATCGTGACTATTTTGATGGGTTTATTGATACCATTGATGTAGGGGAAACGAGGAAGGTTTCCGACGCACGAATTACTAGCATACACTTTCCCGTTGTACATTACTTTGCTATATTTGCTAGTAGATGCTTAATTGGGCGCGAAAACTATGGAAACCTAAGTGCCCTTGATATTGTTATTTTGTGCCATGCCTTATTTCATGATGACACATTCAGCATGCACGCTATTGTTGCAAAGCGGTTAAATCTTAACAGTACTAAGATCCCCGTCCTTGGAGGCATCTTCGCCTCGCGCCTTGCTGCACACTTTAACATACCTATTAGGCGTTATGAGAAGGAAGAGAAGTCGTTGCCTCTGGTTTATCTAGATAATAAGAGTATGGTAGCACATGATTTTATTGTTAAAAATAGGGAAAAGGCGCTTAAGTACAAATTAATATTTGGTAAAAATCATCCTGAGACTTTTACCTTGCATGCTCCTTCCTTGTTTCATTTATCTGCAGGCAAGTACCTTGTTCCATTGGAGGCCATTCATGCCTACTGGAACCCAACATCAGCTACAGAGCTAGAGCCAGAACCACAATTTGATCCTCCACGACAGTCTGATTACCAGTGGGATTCAGAGGTGATTGCCAAACAGTGATAAACCGAGGCTTCTTCACAGTATCACCCCAACTATTACTTTGGATATCCGCCAGGCAAGCCGTGTCCATAGACCAACTTGCGCCAAAAGCCTAAGCTTAGGGGACTACGTATTTCTCACCGACATTACATTCATGTTCACACACTCATGCTAGTTGTTGGTGCTCATACTTTTTCACTGCATCATCCATGATAGTTTATTTTCCTTTTTTATGCTTTCTTCTTGTGTGTTTAATAAACCTTAAGAAAAACAAAAAAAATTAGTTGTAGCTTTTAGTTAGTTTACTTTCCATGCTTGTAGTAATAACTAAAAAGAAAACCGAAAAAGATTTCTCGATCTTCTTTTGCTTGTTGGGAGCTTTCCCGTGTAAATAGTTTTATTTCTTTCTTGTTCTTTGGGGGTCGAGAGGAGAAGACCATAATTCAAATGTTAAAGTGGCTCTTATATGCATTATTATTGATCTAACAAAGAGCCCATATTACCTTGTCTTCTCTCTTGAATTGAATGCTTGCAGATTCCAGCTTAGGCCAATGGACGTGCACTATTATTATTATCCACACCATTCGGACGTGGAAGTGAAAGGCAATGATGATAATTATATGATGAACTTATCGAAATGAGAAAAGCTGGTATGAACTCGACCTCTCTTGTTTTTGTAAATATGATTAGTTCATCATTCCTGATTCAGCCTATTATTAATAAACATGTTTGCAATGAAAATTAGAGATTATAGTTGCTTATGCCATGCTTAATTAGCTAGGAGCTTATAATGGTTTACCTTGCACGCCAACATGCTATTAAAATGGTTGTGATGTGGTATGATAGGGTGGTATCCTCTTTTGAATGATTTGAGTGGCTTGACTTGGCACATGTTCATGCATGTAGTTGAAACAAAATCAACATAGCCTCTACGATATTAATGTTCATGGTGCATTATATCCTACTCATGCTTGCATTCGGTGTTGATTAATTTTAATGCATGTTCATGACTGTTGTCACTCTCTAGCTGGTCACTTCTGAGTCTTTTGCTAGCCTTCACCTGTACTAAGCGGGAATGCTGCTTGTGCATCCAATTCCATAAACCCCAAAGTTATTTCATATGAGTCCACCATACCTACCTATATATGGTATCTACCTGTTGTTCCAAGTATATTTCTTTGTGCCAAACTCTAAACCTTCAAATAAACATTCTGTTTTGTATTCTCGAATAGCTCATGTATCAACTAGGGCTGTCCGTATCTTCCATGTTAGGCGGGTTATTCTCAAGAGGAGTGGACTCCGCTCCTCACTCACGAGAAAATGGCTGGTCACCGGGATGCCCAGTCCCATGCTTTATGCAAATCAAATCAAAATAATTGCAAATAAAACTCCCCTGGGATTGTTGTTAGTTGGAGGCACTCATTGTTTTGAGCAAGCCATGGATTGATGCTTGTTGGTGGAGGGGGAGTATAAACATTACCATTCTATTTGGGAACCGCCTATAATGTGTGTAGCATGGAAGATATTGCCATCTCTCGGTTGTTATGTTGACAATGAAAGTATACCGCTCAAAATATTATTCAAATCTATTTCAAAACCGAGCTCTGGAACCTCTACAAATCCCTGCTTCCCTCTGTGAAGGGCCTATCTATTCACTTTTATGTTGAGTCGTCACCCTCTTATTAAAAAGCACCAGTTGGAGAGCACCACTGTCATTTGCATTCATTACTGTTAGTTTACATTGAGTATGACTTGACTGGATCTCTTTTTCCATGAATTACAATGTCTAGTCAGTCCTTGATCTTTAAAGGTGCTCTGCATTTATGTTTTGCGGTCTCAGAAAGGGCTAGCGAGATACCATCTTGTTATATCATATCATGATTGTTTTGAGAAAGTGTTGTCATCCGAGATTTATTATTATTGCTCGCTAGTTGATTATGCCATTGATATGAGTAAACATGAGACCTAAATGTTATTGTGAATATGGTTAGTTCATAATATTTGCTGAAAACTTGAATGCTGGCTTTACATATTTACAACAACAAGAGCAAGTAGAGTTTGTAAAGGTTTTTCTTTATCACTTTCAGTTTATCAACCGAATTGCTTGAGGACAAGCAAAGGTTTAAGCTTGGGGGAGTTGATATGTCTCCATCGTATCTACTTTTCCAAACACTTTTGCCCTTGTTTTGGACTCTAACTTGCATGATTTGAATGGAACTAACCCGGATTGACGTTGTTTTCAGCAGAATTGCCACGGTGTTATTTTTGTGCAGAAATAAAAGTTCTCGGAATGACCTGAAAATCAACGGAGAATTATTTTGGAATATATAAAAAATATCGGAAGGAAGATCCACGCCAGGGGGCCTCCACACTGTCCACGTAGGGTGGGGGGCGCAGCGCGATAGGTGGACATGCCGGGTAGGGCTGGTCGGCGTGTCTTTAAGCCGGGCAAAGGGCATGCAGGCAGAGATTATACACGGCTGAGCTACCTACCCTGAAGCCGCCCCCTCCGGGAGTTGCAAGATTTGGGCGAGGCACGCCTATCCGCTTTGTATCTACAGTCACAGATTGGAGTGTGTTGTTGTGGGCCCTCCCTTGTGAAATGAGATGCGTTCGCTGGCGAGTCAACTCATTGAGGTAACAAACTTTATCAAGCATGATCAGGCGACTAACGGTCCCCTATACAGCAGATTAATCAGGACACAAAAATGCCCTACAAGAACACCAAACTATAAACCACTCTCTGTGTTCTCTCGAACCTCATAGATGCTCCACTTATACCAATTTCGTTCACTTATGTACGGCGGCGATACTTTGCTCCTTGAAGACATCGAGTCCGTAAACTAAGAAACAATTACCTTTGAGAGTGGATACATAAGAGTGAAGTTCCAAGACCTTTGCATCGCGTATCCCGGAGTTACAGAGCCGCCTCATGTCAATTCAGAGATGCCATCCTCCCTAACCTTCTAAAACCATCCTCTGCTCCATGGGAGGAGGAGAGGGAACACCCGTCACGAATTTTATCCTCTTCGGAGAAGCGCTTCACACCTAAGCCTTACAGAGCCAGGGAAGAATTGATCTGCTGGACGGCCTCATTTAATCTGCGCTGATGCGAGTCACGACGGGTCGCCCTAAAACCACTCTCACTTTGGGCGCTCGTGGACGCGACTGTAAAAGCTAGGTGAAGGACAATCACTGAGGGGTGGCTCGCTGCCAGTCGGGCACATTCTCTATCTCACTGGACAAAACTGATGTATTACCTTTTCTTTTGCCAATGCGAAAAGATTTCATAGGGAGATAGCTACGATCCCATATCTTATCTCAGTATATGCATCTGCACACATCTGAAAGCAAAAAACAGCCCCTGTGCCTCGGTTTTATGCCAGGCGAGTCATAACGGTCCAGACATATAGGTGAGCTTTCTAGACAAACACTTAAAAATCTCTAAACCAGGTCTTGCTTTGAAAAATCTTAGCAAAATATGTGTATTCAAAATATAGATATCAACATGTGACCCAGTAGCATTTCATGCCTCTCAATCTGCTGCACATGTCTGGCAAGCGCGGGCTATGGCCGTTGACAAGCTTTAGGGATTTATAGAGTGGCATCTCTATTATGGTTTTTGTTATGAAAAAAAATTTCGTTTTAAATCCACAGTAAAATGATGCTTCTCCACCCATCGGTGGAACATATAATCCATTGGTGTTTTTTAAACCTGTGAGCAGCCAGCTTTCGAATTGGGGTGCTTGATTGAAAAGAAACGTAACTGGCAAGAGTATAAACGGGCCACAGTTAGGCGGATTGGAGTTGGGAGTACTAACTGACAAATGGGTGAGTATTATCCTAGCTTTCATAGTATAGCCTAGCTCTCACACGTGACAAAGGCTACGTGTTTTTATACCTTGGTAAGTTCAGTACTTATGTAAAAGAGTAACTGTTCATGGTTCGGTGGAGTCATCCTAGCGGAGCAGCATCAAGCAAACAGGCAGGTTTAACTCAATGTTTCGGCTTCGGCAACCGGATCACATGGGTGAGTTAACAGCTACTCGGGGAGCCTGGAAGTGATCCTCCCATGTGACCAATAAGGTGGCCGGCTGGCTGGAATCAAGTCATAGAGTTGTTTGTTTTGCGTGAGCCGATGCGTGTGAGTTCCATTTGAATCTTTAGGAAGTCCCCAAATGTCCAATAGAGGGCTGGCCGATGCGATGGACACAGATTAAGATGGGGGGGAAGTGTGGAACTATTTTCAGCCTGAACAGAAGCCCCCAAATGTCTAAAAATGGTGTCCGGGGGTAGGCCGCGTCACTAGGATGCAAGTTCAATAGAAGTTTTCATGTGAGATTTCGATAGACTCTTCTATCATAAATAAGGTAGGAAGCCCCCAAATGTCCAGACTACGGTAGTATGTTCCAGTGTCAAGAGTATAGGAAATCTAAGATCGACTGTGAGCGAGAAGCGCTATAGTGGTGTCTTCATTTGCAATTCGATAGCCGATAATGCTACTTGGCACCAAAGTCATTCCTAAATAAGATGGCGCATCAGATGACCGGACAAAGATGGACACCGTGTTCTCGAGCTATGTTGCAATGGATATCAATGGGTGTATAGTCTCGGCATCTCTACCGGAGCGGGTCGCGAGGACTACAAACGGACCTTCGCCGAGAAGAACCGGATTGTCTCAATGATGGTGTAACAGCCAATTAATTCTCCAAGGAGCAGGGGAACCCCCTGAGACCACATTCAATCCTCAGGGAACAAGTAGACTCAAGTTTTGCTGGAAACTGAAAACAATAGAGGCCACTGGAATTATGCAGGGATGCCGGCGGGTTGTGAGTATACTAACCATAATATATCATTGAGCGTAGAACCGCTACTAGCTGTATATGAGTCAACGCAAAAGTCCTCACTAGTGATTAGTTCCACTCAAGGTGTGTTTTAATATAATTTGCCGCTAGTTGTTAGCTGCAGCAAGTATTCAGTACATACCTACGGCGGGGTTATAAATCCATCGCGTGGATCGTGGCAGCCGAGTCCCTCTTTGTATATGTCTAAACTTCAATTCTCACATTTAGTTTTTCCCTAATAAGGTCAGTGATGAGCCCAATTGTTAAGATATATTTTGCTGACCCACCAAGAGTGGGCCTTCTCCATAGCCACGGGTGGGGATAACTTGGGAGGCGAGTGTCAGTTTGAGTCCTTAGGAGTGGAAGACGAGCCCAAAAAGCACCAGATAATGCCCCATCTATGTGCAAAAGAGATGTCCCCGTGGGTTTTCCATAAGCCACGTTATTGGTAAACACCTATATCGGGGCGGCTGATGGAATTCTGTATATACAGATGCCAAATCTACAACGTAGTTTTATGAGATCGCCTATCGATTACTGAGACACGCTTGATTGGAACTCGCGGAAGTGCGCTCTGCGTCCTCAGTTTCTTCCAGATGCTATGGCAAGAGGCCTATCTGACCAGCTTTCTTCCCATTATACAGGTCTTCACATAAGAATACAGGGGGATGAGGTCAGCTCTATGGTTAGTACTGTCCATAGGCTAGGGATAGAGAGCGCGCGCTCACAATTAATCCAGCCAAAATCTATGCAAGAAACGCATGTAACCAAGATCTGTCGGGGTAGTGATTGATACTCCATTCCACTAAGGAAAGGCGAGCGCGCGAGAGCGCCCAACCCCAGCGTCCGCTTTCAGAGGCCATAAGCCGGGGTTTGAGATGCCTGTCAAGTATTTCTTATGGCTCTTTCAGCTAATGACCATTGGAGACTGGGGTGAGCCACTGATGAAACGTCAAGCCGGATGTGCCTCTTTGATTGACAGAAATTATCTTTTTCCATAGGCACCATTAGTACACGATTCGAGGTCCACGTTTGTCAGTTATAACCTCGCTGCGTATCGACGAGGTAATATCGCGAACCCTTGGACGAACTCACCTTTTGATGAGGATGAATCCCGTGACAACGCCTCACACTATCTGACCTGTTTCTAGCCCTCCACCCATTTTGCCAAAACTTATCAACTGCCACCATTGAATAGTTGTGGGTCTTTTTGTCCTTACAATCCTCTCAACTTAATGACACCATACCATATCTCAACCCCCTCTAAACCTGCCCAAGCACGACCAAGTAATGTGGCGTGGGAGCATCCATCCTCATTTTCTTGAGGCCTTCGGCATCACTCGAGTGAGCTTGTTTTTCGAAATTTTCTTGAACTCCATCTCAACATAATTAGAAACATCAATATCCCAGCATCTTCAATAAAATGCAATACAGCAGTTGAAGTACGTCAACCATTAAAGGTATAATCTCTCTATGGCAAATAGGCTTTAATGACTTACCAGAGACTTTACTCTGATCTTGTGGGACACCAAATGACCACAATCTCCTTCATGGCACATCGTTCTCATAGGATTCAACTGCTAACCTTTATCATCAGCGAGAATAACACAACCGCTGGAACTCTCCGATTGTGGAACCCTTTACTTTGTCTAATGCATCGGTTCTAACCTCGCCATTTAACACATAACAAAATGGGCTCATTTGAGGTGCTGTACCGCACGGGTTATTTAAACACTGATGTCTAAAGTTTCAAATCCTCTAATACAATTACTCCTTTGCCCGATCAGTGATGAGAAGTCCTCTGGAGACGAGTGTAACATTGTACAATCTTTGACAACGTTCCGAGCGATGCAATAGCTTATCCACTAATTGGTGGCCTCCCAGTGGTTAAGGTATTGCCAAGATTACTCTGACTACGTGTGTAAGCAGATTAATTTATAACTCTGTATTTAGGCCTCCAGCTTTATGTAGGATATCGAAGAAAATCTTCGAAAGATGCAAGGACACGGAACCTTAGTCATCTTGGAGATCGTGAAGGTTCTTGGCTTAAAGAGGTACACGCTGATACAGCCTACCTTCGGTGATACTCTTTATAGTCGAATGCGAATGTGCTTCCACCTTGATAACGTGTAAAGTGACCTACAATGGCGTCAATCCGCCGACAGTAATGAGCCACGCCATCAGTCACAGTATCTTGTATAGCATCAGCCGCGACCTACCCGATCTTACGTTGCTGAGGCCACCACGTGCTTCAGAGAGACTCACTCAAAGCCTATCCCAGGCCCTTTGCCGTCCTGACGTAGCCTTAAATATACATCTCTGTGTCTCTCACGCGCGGTCACACCTTGAAGGCAAGGCTTCATACTCAGCTGCTCCCATAGTGCCAAGAGAAAAGCCACTAATGCCAGCCTAGGCACATAACAAAATTTATCACCATGCAGGAATCAAGATAAATCCCAGCCTCTGAGCCCTCAAGCTGCGCCCTACCCATGAGACCCATCAAATAGGATTGGTGCGCGACTAAGCTGTGGTCCCACCAGGGATTTCAGATCTCAACTCCTCCGGAAAAGCCTTGAGGGGAACGGGCTGGGACCTTGATTCATTGGGGTGGCGATCTGCAATCTGCTGTGCCTAGTCAGATTGATGAAATCCACAAGAGCTTGTACGATTTGATACATGGTCCTTGGGGTATATTTCAACCCATTCGGCCAGATCACCGTAGTATTCATTGCCATTTTGCAAAAATTCCGTAGTCCATACAACACAAAGGTTGACACCCTAAGGCTGCTATGCGTTGTGTGTGAACCAAAAATGCACCTACTTAGTGGCTATCGATACTATAACACATAGTAATTGGCGGATGACAAGAAAAGTACTACTTCAATTTGCGCGCGATCTGGCCATAAACACCCCAGTATATACAGGCTTTTCGTGCCAGATGAGGATATCTATTTTGACATATTTGAACTCAAATCAGGTTAACCATTCTACAGGCTGACATAATAAACCAGCCTTAACCGTACTATTCCTTACCAGCTGCCTTCCGTTCACACTCACAACTGTCTGGCGCAGTCCGCAACACTACGCTCCTGTTTTAAGCCTACCCATCAGAGCAACTGGCTTCTCATGGATGCTGGAGACCGGCGGCTCGCGCTCGGGCAGCCTCGCATGCGCGGTTGGCAGTGAAGGAACTCTCGTGTGTACGCGACGACTCTGTCGGTCGTGTCCACCAAGAGGAGAAGCACGCACACTGTGCAGCCTGGCCGGCACGTTCGCACGAGGCGCTCGCATTGTGTGCCGGCAGCGGAGATCAGCAGGCCACGACAGTTATCTTTTTCAATGGTGAGAGTTACTACTGATGGATATGACTTCTGCTTCTTTGCATCTAGCACACGACCATCTGCCGAGGACGGTGCCATGGGCACGCCAGGGCTTGAGCGGACGCTTAGCTCACAACATGCTACGGGTTTGACTTGAAGATCACTCTGGCCATGATGTTGCCTCGCTGCCCGAGCGGGGCGCACGAGACCCTTCATAGCGCGGGTCATTGCCGATGACACTGCCGACCATCCCACCATTAATGTGTCGGGAAGCTCTATAGCACGTAACGGACGGCGCCCGTGGATGCTACCATGACGTACCGTGGCTTCTATGTGTGTGCAGCCTCGGGTGTACCCGCCGCTCACGAGGACGGCGTGCCGGGGTTGTGCAGCCCCGGTGCACTCTCCACCGGCGACTCCCGTGACGACGAGGACGGCGTGTCGGAGCTGTGTAGCCCCCGGTGCACTCTTCACCACCAACTCCCGTGAGGAAGACGACGACGCGCCGGTGCCGTGTAGCCCTTGGTGCACTCTCCACCGGTGACTCCTGTGACAACGATGCGTCGGGGCCATGTATTCCGCGAAGTACTCCGCCGGCCACACTCACGTGTCGTCCTGCCTTGAAGACGATGACATTGGGGTTGTCGTTCGTGCGCAACCCTCGACGATTCCTTCATGCCGGACTCACTACCGGCGACGATGTGCTGGGACTGCCGCTCATGTGCAGTCCCCGGAGCGCCCTTCACTTGCGACTATGACGTATCGGCGGGGCGCCATCTACACCTCTGCCGACATCGAGCGCCCCCAAGGAGGGGCATCGTCTACGCTAATGTCTACTACACAACCTTCTTCTTGAAGACGTTGTTGGGCCTCCAAGTGTAGATGTTTGTAGGACAGTAGCAAATTTCCCTCTAGTGGATGACCTAAGGTTTAACAATCCGTGGGAGGCGTAGGATGAAGATGGTCTCTCTCAAACAACCTTGCAACCAAATAACAAAGAGTCTCTTGTGTCCCAACACACCCAATACAATGGCAAATTGTATAGGTGCACTAGTTCGGCGAAGAGATGGTGATACAAGTGCAATATGGATGGTAGATATAGGTTTTTGTAATCTGAAAATGTAAAAACAGCAAGGTAACTAATGATAAAAGTGAGCAAAAACGGTATTGCAATGCGTTGAAACAAGGCCTAGGGTTCATACTTTCACTAGTGCAAGTTCTCTCGACAATAATAACATAATTGGATCATATAACTATCCCTCAACATGCAACAAAGAATCACTCCAAAGTCACTAATAGCGGAGAACGAACGAAGAGATTATTGTAGGGTACGAAACCACCTCAAAGTTATTCCTTTCTGATCGATCTATTCAAGAGTCCGTAGTAAAATAACACAAAGCTATTCTTTCATTCGATCTATCCTAGAGTTCGTACTAGAATAACACCTTAAGACACAAATCAACCAAAACCCTAATGTCACCTAGATACTCCAATGTCACCTCAAGTATCCATGGGTATGATTATACGATATACATCACACAATCTCAGATTCATCTATTCAACCAACACAAAGAACTTCAAAGAGTGCCCCAAAGTTTCTACCAGAGAGTCAAGACGAAAACGTGTGCCAACCCCTATTCATAAGTTCACAAGGTCACGAAACCCGCAAGTTGATCACCAAAACATACATCAAGTAGATCACGTGAATATCCCATTGTCACCACAGATAAGCACATGCAAGACATACATCAAGTGTTCTCAAATCCTTAAAGACTCGATCTGATAAGATAACCTCAAAGGGAAAACTCAATCCATTACAAGAGAGTAGAGGGCGAGAAACATCATAAGATCCAATTATAATAGCAAAGCTCGCGATACATCAAGATCGTACCATATCAAGAACACGAGAGAGAGAGAGATCAAACACATAGCTACTAGTACATACCATCAGCCCCGTGGGTGAACTGCTCCCTCCTTGTCATGGAGAGCGTAGGGATGATGAAGATGGCCACCGGTGAGGGATCCCCCCTCTGACAGGGTGCCGGAACAGGGTCCCGATTGGTTTTTGGTGGCTATAGAGGCTTGCGGTGGCAGAACTCCCGATCTAGGTTATTTTTTGGAAGTTTGGGGATATATAAGAGGCGTTGGCGTCGGGAACAAGTCAGGGGGTCCATGAGGCGGTCACAAAGTAGGGGGCGCGCCCAGGGGGGTAGGGCGCGCCCCCACCCTTGTGGTGTTCTCGGGACTCTTCTGCTCCATCTTTGATGCTCCATGGGATTCTTATGGTCCAGAAAGGATCTCCATAAATTTTCAGGTCAATTGGACTCCATTTGATATTCCTTTTCTGCGATACTCAAAAACAAGGGAAAAAACAAAAACTGGCACTAGGCTCTAGGTTAATAGGTTAGTCCCAAAAATCATATAAAATAGCATATAAATGCTTATAAAACATTCAAGATGGATAATATAATAGCATGGAACAATCAAAAGTTGTAGATACGTTGGAGACGTATCAAGCATCCCCAAGCTTAATTCCTGCTCATCCTCGAGTAGGTAAATGATAAAAAAAGACATAATTTTTTATGTGGAATGCTACCTAACATATTTATCAATTGTGGCAAGAATATTCAGATCCATAAGATTCATGACAAAAATTTAATATTGACATAAAAACAATAATACTTCAAGCATACTAACCAAGCAATTATGTCCTCTCAAAATAACATAGCCAAAGAAAGCTCATCCCTACAAAATCATATAGTTTGGCCATCTTCATTTTCGTCACACAAAATGCTCCCATCATGCACAACCCCGATGACAAGCCAAGCAATTGTTTCATACTTTAGTATTCTCAAACTCTTTCAACTTTCACGCAATATATGAGCGCGAGCCATGGACATAGCACTATGGGTGGAATAGAATATGATGATGGAGGTTGTGTGGAGAAGACAAAAAAGGAGAAAGTCTCACATCGACACGGCTAATCAACGGGCTATGGAGATGCCCATCAATTGATTTCAATGCAAGGAGTAGGGATTGCCATGCAACGGATGCACTAGAGCTATAAATGTGTGAAAGCTCAACAAAAGAAACTAAGTGGGTGTGCACCCAACTCGCTTGCTCATGAAGACCTAGGGAATTTTGAGGAAGCCCATCATTGGAATATACAAGCCAAGTTCTATAATGGAAAATTCCCACTAGTGTATAAAAGTGATAAAATAGGAGACTCTCTATTATGAAGATCATGGTGCTACTTTGAAGCACAAGTGTGGAAAAAGGATAGTAACATTGTCCCTTCTCTCTTTTTCTCTCATTTTTTGGTGGGCTTCTTTAGCCTCTTTTATTTTTTTCGTCCGGAGTCTCATCCCGACTTATGGGGGAATCATAGTCTCCATCATCCTTTCCTCACATGGGACAATGCTCTAATAATGAAGATCATCACACTTTTATTTACTTACAACTCAAGGATTACAACTCAATACTTAGAACAAAATATGACTCTATGTGAATGCCTCCGGCGGTGTACTGGGATATGCAATGAATCAAGAGTGACATGTATAAAAAAAGAATGGTGGCCTTGCCACAAATATGATGTCAACTACATGATCATGCAAGGCAATATGACAATGATGGAGTGTGTCATAATAAACGGAATGGTGGAAAGTTGCATGGCAATATATCTCGGAATGGCTATGGAAATGCCATAATAGGTAGGTATGGTGGCTATTTTGAGGAAGATATAAGGAGGCTTATGTGTGATAGAGCGTATCATATCACAGGGTTTGGATGCACCGGCGAAGTTTGCCCCAACTCTCGAGGTGAGAAAGGGCAATGCACGGTACCGAAGAGGCTAGCAATGATGGAAGGGTGAGAGTGTGTATAATCCATGGACTCAACATTAGTCATAAAGAACTCACATACTAATTGCAAAAATCTACAAGTCATCAAACCAAAAGCAGTATGCGCATGCTCCTAGGGGGATAGATTGGTAGGAAAAGACCATCGCTCGTCCCCGGCCGCCACTCATAAGGAAGACAATCAAATAACACCTCATGTTTCAAATTTGTTACACAACGTTTACCATACGTGCATGCTATGGGACTTGCAAACTTCAACACAAGTATTTCTCAAATTCACAACTACTCAACTATCACAACTTTAATATCACTATCTCCATATCTCAAAACAATCATCAAGTATCAAACCTCTCTTAGTATTCAATGCACTTATATGAAGGTTTTTTATAATATTAAGAGAAAATTACCATGCTATTCTAAAGTACTCTCAAAATAATATAAGTGAATCATGAGATATCAATTATTTCTAAAAAATGAAACCACCACTGTGCTCTAAAAGATATAAGTGAAGCACTAGAGCAAAAACTATATAGCTGAAAAGATATAAGTGAAGCACATAGAGTATTCTAATAAATTCCGATTCATGTGTGTCTCTCTCAGAAGGTGTGTACAGCAAATATGATTGTGGTAAACTAAAAAGCAAATACTCAAATCATACAAGACGCTCCAAGCAAAACACATATCATGTGGTGAATAAAAATATAGCTCCAAGTAAAGTTACCGATGAACGAAGACAAAAGAGGGGATGCCTTCTGGGGCATCCCCAAGCTTAGGATTTTTGGTATCCTTGGATTTTACCTTGGGGTGCCTTTGGCATCCCCGAGCTTAGGCTCTTGCCACTCCTTGTTCCATAATCCATCAAATCCTTACCCAAAACTTGAAAACTTCACAACACAAAACTTAACAGAAAATCTCGTGAGCACCGTTAGCGAAAGAAAACAAAACACCACTTCAAGGTACTGTAATGAACTCATTCTTTATTTATATTGGTGTTAAACCTACTGTATTCCAACTTCTTATGGTTTATAAACTCCATTACTAGCCATAGATTCATCAAAATAAGCAAACAACACACAAAAACAGAATCTGTCAAAACAGAACAGTCTGTAGTAATTTGTAACTAACTCAAACTTATGGAACCCAAAAAATTCTAAAATAAACTGCTGGACGTGAGGCATTTATCTATTGATCATCTGCAAAAAGAATTAACTAAATAGAACTCTCCAGTAAAAAATGGCAATAATTCTCGTGAGCACTAAAGTTTCTGTTTTTTACAGCAAGATCAAAAAGACTTTCTCCAAGTCTTCCCAACGGTTCTACTTGGCACAAACACTAATTAAACACAAAAACACAACCAAAACATAGTCTAGATAAATTATTTATTACTAAACAGGAACAAAAATCAAGGAATTAAAATAAAATTGGGTTGCCTCCCAACAAGCGCTATCGTTTAACGCCCCTAGCTAGGCATAAAAGCGAAGATAGATCTAGGTGTTGCCATATTTGGTAGGCAATCCATAAGTGGCTCTCATAATAGATTCATATGGTAATTTAATTTTCTTTCTAAGGAAGTATTCCATGCCTTTCCTTAACGTAAATTGGAATCTAATATTCCCTTCCTTCATATCAATAATTGCACCAATAGTTCTAAGGAAAGGTCTACCAAGAATAATAGGACATGAAGGATTGCAATCTATATCAAGAACAATGAAATCTACGGGCACATAATTCCTATTTTAAAAAATAAGAACATAATTAATTCTTCCCATAGGTTTCTTAATAGTGGAATCCGCAAGATGCAAGTTTAAAGAACAATCATCAAATTCACGGAAACCTAGCAAATCACACAAAGTTTTTGGGATCGTGGAAACACTAGCACCCAAATCACACAAAGCGTAGCATTCATGATCTTTAATTGTAATTTTAATTGTAGGTTCCCACTCATCATAAAGTTTTCTAGGGATAGAAACTTCCAACTCAAGTTTTTCTTCATAAGATTGCATTAAAGCATCAACGATATGTTTAGTACAAGCTTTATTTTGACTATAAGCATGAGGAGAATTTTGCACGGATTGCAACAAGGAAATACAATCTATCAAAGATAAATTATCATAATTAAATTCCTTGAAATCCAAGATAGTGGGTTCGTTGCTATCTAAAGTTTTAACCTCTTCAGTCCCACTTTTACCAATTTTTGCATCAAGATCTAAAAACTCCGAATTTTTGGGACGCCTTCTAACTAAAGTTGACTCATCTCGAGTCCCATCATTATCAAGATTCATATTGCAAAACAAGGATTTAATAGGGGACACATCAATTACTTTTAGATCTTCATCTTTATTCTCATAAAAACTAGAAGAACACGCCTTCAAAGAATCATTCTTAGCACGCATCCTAGCGGTTCTTTCTTTGCACTCATCAATGGAAATTATCATGGCTTTGAGAGACTCATTGATATCATGCTTAGGTGGAATAGATCTAAGTTTCAAAGAATCAACATCAAGAGAAATTATATCCATGTTCCTAGCCAACTCATCAATCTTAAGCAATTTTTCTTCAATCATAGCATTGAAACTCTTTTGCGAACTAATAAATTCTTTAATACTAGATTCAAAATCAGAGGGCATCTTATTATAATTTCCATAAGAATTGTTGTAGGAATTACCATAATTATTAGAGGAATTACTAGGAAACGGCCTAGAATTAAAATTACCTCTATACGCGTTGTTACCAAAATTGTTCCTACCAACAAAATTCACATCCATAGATTCATTATTATTCTCAATCAAAGTAGACAAAGGCATATCATTATGATCAGTAGGAGCACTCTTATTAGCAAACAATTTCATAAGTTCATCCATCTTTCCACTCAAAATATTAATCTCTTCAATCGGATGAACTTTTTTACAAGTAGATCTTTCAGTGTGCCATTGAGAATAATTAACCAAAATATTATCTAGGAGTTTGGTAGCTTCATTGAAATTGCAACTATCCCTAGGTGGTTTTGGTAAGTACTAACAACATATAGCTCATTGAGCTAATGCTATTCCAAGATTAATATTTCAAGAAAAGCTCAATGAATGGCATGGCATGGATGAGGAATGTGGACCCCTCAAAATACTAAGGACAAAAAAATTGGCTCTAGCTCAAAGCTCAAGACTCTACATTTTATATTTTAGTGATCCAAGATCACATTGAGTCTATAGAAAAGCCAATACTATCAAGGAGGGATGAGGTGTTGCTTTAATGGCTTGCTTGCTCAAAGTGCTAGGATATGGCTCCAAAACCCTTCAACTACCTCCCACATCCACATATGACCTAAACCAAAAGTCAAACTCGGGCCCCACCGATTCTTTCTATCCCGGCACCACCGAGTTTAGATTGTCATAGCCAACTGCTACAAACCCTAGGTAAATTGGTCTCACCGATAGGGGATTTCGGTCACACCGAGATGGGGTTGTAAATCTCTCTGTTTCCCTTCGTAACGTTTTGGTTCTACGAGATGAGGCGATCGGTCCACCGAGATTGCCAATGTAACTCTCTGTTTCCCTTTGTAACATTTCGGTCCCACCAAAATGAGCGATCGGTCCCACTCGAGTTTACCTGACCAACTCTCTGGTTTGCTTAATTACCAAAATCGGGTCCTCACCGAGTTTTGGTAATCCATCACACCGAGATTATTGCCCTACCCTAACCATATCAGTTTTCTACCGAGTTGCATCTCAAGTCCCACCAAAAACCCTAACGGTCACTAGGTTTGCTAATCGGTTCGATCGAGTTTCTCCATTCGGTCTCACCGAGATTGGTAAATTGTGTGTAATGGTTACTTTTTGTGTGGAGGCTATATATACCCCTCCACCCACTCTTCATTCGTGGAGAGAGCCATCAGAACATACCTACACTTCCAATACACATTTTCTGAGAAAGAACCACCTACTCATGTGTTGAGGCCAAGATATTCCATTCCCACCATATGAATCTTGATCTCTAGCCTTCCCCAAGTTGCTTTCCACTCAAATCTTCTTTCCACCAAATCCATATCCTGTGAGAGAGAGTTGAGTGTTGGGGAGACTATCATTTGAAGCACAAGAGCAAGGAGTTCATCATCAACACACCATTTGTTACTTCTTGGAGAGTGGTGTCTCCTAGATTGGCTAGGTGTCACTTGGGAGCCTCCGACAAAGATTGTGGAGTTGAACCAAGGAGTTTATAGGCAAGGAGATTGCCTACTTCGTGAAGATTACCGCTAGTAAGGCAAGTCCTTCGTGGGCGATGGCCATGATGGGATAGACAAGGTTGCTTCTTCGTGGACCCTTCATGGGTGGAGCCCTCCGTGGACTCACGCAACCGTTACCCTCCGTGGGTTGAAGTCTCCATCAACGTGGATGTACGATAGCACCACCTATCGGAACCACGAAAAAAACATCTGTGTCTCCAATTGCGTTTGAATTCTCCAAACCCTTCCCTTTACATTCTTGCAAGTTGCATGCTTTATTTTCCGCTGCTCATAGACTCTTTGCATGCTTGCTTGAATTGTGTTAAGATTACTTGACTTGTGCTAAGATAGCTAAAATTTGCCAAAGACTAACAACTTGGTAAGCAGTTACTAGAATTCTCTCTCCGCTTGTACCATAGTGCTCTCGAAACTGCACCCCCGTTAGACAAACTTTCAATCGATACCAAGTAGTAGCAGGTAATACAGATGCTCTGGTCGTGAACGCATGTCTTGCTGTCTCGTAGTGTTCCTATAGCTTGGTTGGCGGAGCGCTAGCATTTAGCCGTTGCGCTCCATATCACATAATACTTTATGACTTATTTGTCTTTGAGGTGAGCGTTTCTTCATTCCTGCAGCCACTATAGTCCTCATCCTCTCGAGACTCTAATACGTTCAGTTTTTTGCTAGGCCCTGGTCGGCAGTGTTAGGGTAGAGGTTGGGCTTGAGGGTAAGCTACCGGGTCTATCATCCCGTTCTGAAGACGATGCTCCGTATAGCTTTACCGTATATGCTCCTCGCACTCAAGCTCAGACTACACTGCTATCCTATTATCGCTTAGGTTCTGGTGCTCTGGCACTCAAGCATAAGATTGATCAGACAATATATTGCAAGCAATTTAATCTATGTACATTAGGTTGAGCCGCTTGAAACAAGATAACACCCTGCCGTGTAGATTAGGGAGTTCTGAGGTATAGTGATCACAGCAATGTTAGACTTTGTGCTATGATGGAGAGTTTCTCTCATTGAGTGCGCGCTGCAAAGTAGAAAGACCAGAATCGTGTGTGTGTGTGTGTATAAGTTTTCCACACGATAACCGTGCATTACTTGCAAGTCAACTCTGAGGATTATATATACTCGCGGTAATACCGAAGCGCCTAGGTGTAGCACTAAACGAGTGAACTCGCGCGTCATAGACGAGTCACAGGTCGCGGCGTGCACCGAGACTGTCTGAGAAGTTTCATCCTCTTCCTGAACCCTGTCAAAACCGGAGAAATTTGGCCTTTCTTCCAGTGTCTCAGACCCCGAATCAACCAATGATTGCCCAAAATGACCTTTAGCCCGAAGCGATATGTCAGCCGATCTTTGCCGCAAACATTCCAAAGTGGAAATCTGTAGGAATGTACGCTTGATATAGAACTCCTGCACGTAATTTTTCAATCATCCTATCACGAAGGGTATCTTCTGAGACTCCGGGGTATCAGAAGACTGAACCAAATTCGTTGCCCCAAGAATACAATGGCGAAATCTACGCAATGTGTCTAGTGGAATCAAGATCGTGTGCCATAGAAAGTTCAACATATGCTGACTCCAAGTTCTACTCCTTACTCAAAATGCGCAGGAAGTGAACTCATCCTAATCCCGGTGGCAAGGTGTCGCCGAAGGACAACTGTGAGCCTCCGGTGAGGGCTTTGATTCCATCTTGAATCCCAGAATGCGGAGGACTGTGCATGGGACCTTAGGAAAGTGCAGAAGGCGCTGGGCTGAGACGAGAAGTAGCACACGTAAGAGGAGGGACCCTGGAGGCAGAGCAGGCTAAGCGCGGGTCGAGGAAGTTCGGAGAATTTCCAAATTTTGGCCCGTGGGTATATATAGCCCGACCCTGTCGGTGTGACCGAGTGGAACAACTCGGTGGCACCGAGATTCATAACTGCAAGCAGTTACTGAACTCGGTGTGACCGAAAAGTTCAAATCGGTTGCACCGAGATTGAAAACCTAGATCGACTTAGTGATCTCGGTATGACCGAAATGGATGAATCGGTCAGACCGAAACGCACAAAGAAGTTTTGGAAGTTTAAGTCTATGACGAATCGGGGACTCCGAGTGCTCCTCACACAGAGTGGTTCGAATCTGACTTGATCAAATTTTGTGATGTAGCATGAATAGAGTTTGAGACGAGAAAAGCATAGATAGCTAGAGAGGGTTCTTAGGCATTCTTGTCCATCCACTTGGCAAAAGAAAAGGAAATACAACAAACAATCAATCAAAAAACGGATGTCCTCGAAGTGGGAGATGAATTCCTGTCGAATGCAGTGAAAATGTCATGCCATACACGCTCACACAATAAGGCAGTGAATGCCTCCTTACAACAGCAATTCAAGAATGGAATTGCCTATAAACTCAAAGCAACTCATGTGATGTCGAAAGGCGCATCCCACCAATTCATCCAGTTGAGGAAGAGACACAATCCTCTCAAATGTCAATTGAGCTAATATGGCTCGGATGTAGAACTCATTGTCATTCATAAACTATGTATCGTAAGCATAGTAGTTGAACTATCAAGGGATGAGAATGCACAAGTCACAGGTCTCTACAATGACCAAATAGCCAGATCTTTCTAGTCTCGACATTCGTATAAGTGAGAAACACACATGCGTGGACATATTGGTTACCCATGGTGTGACATTAAGAAGCAGATCCCTGGTATTGATGTTCACACTTACATCACCACTTATGAGTAGGTTGACGTTGCTTCCCCACAAAACTGAAAGAGTATGAGGATTCTGCCCAGAGTAATAAAGAGCATGTCGCAAGGAAATCACACTCGAATGAGAGATGAGTAGAAGATTCGGCCCATAAGAGGATAAGGTGATCGCATTATTGAAAACGAAGAACTCCCCTGGCGCTTTGAGAATCAAGTGCGATTCGGGAGTGGAAGATGAAAACTTTCATCAAGGTAGCTTACGAGTCAGAGATACGATGAAGACTGATGTGGCAAATGCGTCATGTTGATGTGTAATGCGGTGAGTACGCGGTGCATTTGGAGCTGTGCAGTTGGAGTGATTGTGTGGTAAGGCCGTGAGCGGGGTTAGTCCCCGCGAAGTGAGGCAGAAGGGGATATGCAGAGGACCATGGGTGATGGAGCAAGATGATGTCTAATGAGAAGCTTTAGGGGTTACGCTTGTGCCCCATACTTCCTCTAACCCATCAACGAGAGCTTATAGTGGTACGTACTCCAAGCTGGAAAGACTAGTATGCCACCCTCAACCGTAGCTGGTCGAAGTGATACTTCAATGCACATGATATCTGTCGTCTAGCAGAGTGATAGACGTAATTAGTGTGTTACATACGCTAGGACTCCGTATGGATACACTAACCTCTCGCTCTCGTCAAAGATAGACACCGTGCATAATTGTGAATAGTTGCTTCCTCTCTTTTGGATAGGTGCCACACCACTCATGGATAGGAGCAGTATCCTCGAAGAGTGTTTCGTAGTCTACCTACTTCGCGAGATTGATGTGGTATACCTTGAATGTAGTGTTGAGTGAAGGAACCCGCAACTCTTGTGACAAGTGCATGCATGATTAGTGAGCTTGCTCTGATCAAAATGCACTCAATATCCTCAGTTTGAAGCATTGTCCTTGCCTATGTTTAGCTTAATATGTCTTGATGAAGTGTGAAGAATGATCAACTTATCATTACAGTAATAAGAGTGTGTCCCTTGGGTCAATCATAGAACTAGAAAGATCATCATACAATCATCTTCTTATTGTTGGATGGAATACGCTCACATAGTAATACCGTCTTTGCTATAGGAGATTTCCATCGTGTATGAATCTTTTTAATGTAACTTCATGTAGAAATTACCAGTTTATAGTTCTCAATACCTTGTGCTTATAGTAGTGTCATTAACTTTCTTTAATGTGGCATATCTAATGATGATATTTCCTCTCTTAAGTGAAAAGCTTCTCATTGTTCTTACTTACATTTCAATAGAGTTTAATCTCTGCTATTTACACTCTACATGTCCATACAAGTCAAGTAACATATATCCTAGTAACACAAGAAAGATTCTTCTTTAGTAGTAACAATAATCATGCTAAATCCAATATTATTGCTTCTAGTAGTTCTCTTGATTCCACTAACGATTCTCTTAGCCATGTTACACTTGAGCAAGAAAATAGCTTATTGAAGGGAATTATAGAGAAAGGTGTTTACAAGAGCCTTGCCGGGAGTAAGCAATTCGAGGAAATTATATGCAAGCAAGGAAGGCACCGGAAGAATCAAGGTATTGGTTTTGAACGGAAGTTCAATGCCAATGGAGTTGAGTGGGAAGAAGATCAATAGCCCAAGACGAAGTTTGTTCCTCAACAAGAGAAGTATGATCCTACTTCATCCAAAGGGACACAAGCTCAAGATGATCTTCCACCACAAGACCACAAGCAAAAAGGGAAGGACAAGCTTCAAGAGGAAATTGATGCATTTGAAGAAGCTCCTAAGGCCTTGGTCAAGTGGTTTCCCAAGACTACATCAAGTTCCACTTCATCAAGTACAACTACAACTCCGAGGATTCCCATCAATATGGTGTGGATCCCGAAGAAGAAGAACTAGAGAGTTCTTGAGGGTGACTCCGCCAACATATTTCACTCTTATCATTTTGGCAAGAACAAGTGCAATCAACTTCCACATCTTGCACTAGTTCAAGGAGTCACAAACCCTCTTGTTGGTAAGACAAGGGACAAGGTAATCTAAAGATTTCATAGACATCATCTTGTGTGTGCATCACTCTATGTCTATGGATATCCTTGTTTGTTCCTTGTGGGACTAACCCGTGTAGGTATTGAAAGTGCAACTCACTCCAGAGGATAGCTCCAAATGATCTACATCAACATAGAGGATCCACATCTTCAACACCTACATGAAGTCATCATCGACAAAACCCAAGGTTAGTTCATCCCTCTTAGGGGGGATCTCACATCTAGGGGGAGCTTTACTCTGACAATTGAGTTAAAGCAACTCTAATGGTGTGAACACAACAACGCTTCATGTAAAATAGGTAACCCCACTTGTGCTTAAACGATGAGTATGACCTATGATCAAATGTTCTCATTTGACTCCTAAGTCAATATACTGATATAGATGACCTAGTCATCGCCAATTGCTTGATAGATGCTAGAATTGTTTGTGCATGTTTTGCCACATATTTCATTTGCCATTTTACTGTGTGAGCATGTTGGTTGCATAATTTACTCATTCGAGGACATCTACTTGTTGTTTTGATTGATTGGTTTCCTTTTCTTTTGGCCAAGTGGATGGACAAGAATGCCTAAGAACCTTCTCTAGCTATCTATGATTTTCTCGTCTCAAACTCTATTCATGCTGCATCACAAAATTTGATCAAGTCAGATTCGAACCACTCTGTGTGAGGAGCACTCGGAGTCCCCGATTCGTCATAGACTTAAACTTCCAAAACTTCTTTGTGCGTTTCGGTCTAACCGATTCACCCATTTCGGTCATATCGAGATCACTAAGTCGATCTAGGTTTTCAATCTCAGTGCAACCGATTTGAACTTTTCGGTCACACCGAGTTGCAGTAACTGCTTGCAGTTATGCATCTCGGTGCCACCGAGTTGTTCCACTCGGTCACACCGACAGGGTCGGGCTATATATATCCATGGGTAAAATTTTGGAAAACTTTCCGAACCTCCTCGACCCGCGCTTAGCCTGCTCTGCCTCCAGGGTCTCCGGATCATCCTCCTCGTCGCCAGCCGCCTCCTGCCGCTGGTCTCTACCGCCATCAACGGGAATCATCCCCGCCGTTGCTACTGTAGCGAGTTCATCGCCGAACTAGGGTATGAACTCGATCACTGTGCTATCCCTATCTGATTCCTAGCACATTGTGTTCGCCATATATCTTGCCACTATTGAGATCATTCTTATCCAGTCAAAACACTCCGTAGTTTAGTCGTGAATTGAAAATTTAGGGTTAGGTTTCCGCCGAAACCATCTCAGGCCCACCGAGTTGTGGAACTCGGTACCACCGATTCGGCTTAGGCCATTGTACATGTGATTCTCGGTCTGACCGAGAATTGCAAATCGGTGTGACCGAGTTCAGGACTTTGTGAAATCCTAGTAGTCTCGGTGCCACCAAACAGTGACTCGGTCTGACCGAGTTCACTAGTTTAGGTTCCAACAGCTGCTTCGGTATCACCGAGTTTACAAATCAGTTGATCAGAAATGCTTTCTGTGGAAAACTAAAACTAAGTTTTTAACTCATTCTTTTGCAAAAACCTCTACATTTTGTGATGCTCATCCACTCTACCTCATCTATAATCTATTCACAGGGTCTGCTGTTAGTGTTTGCAATATGTCTGATCAGAGTGACAGCCAGAACAAGTCAGAGGAGCAGGTTCACTTGAGTGAGGGCACTAGTCCCTCGAGCAGCTCAGATGATGGTAGCAGGAGCACCCCAAGCAACTTACCCAAAGCTGCCACCAGGGCCAGAAAGAAGAAGACTTCTGAATCTGAGGATGAAGATTATGTGGCAGTTGAGGATGAGGCCACTTCCAAGAAGAAAGTGGTTAAGAAGGAATATAGCACTGTTGCTGCCACTAAGCCTGGTATGAAGACCAAAATGCTTGCAAAGAGAATTCCAATGTCTAAGGCCAGAGCATCTACTCAAGTCCCTTTGGAATCTGAACCCAAAGAGGCTGCTGCAGAAGGGAAGAAGAGAAAAGAGAGGGTCAAAAAGACCACTGCTAGAGTGCTCGGGAGATCCTCAATCATGAGAGATTCTGAAGAGGAAGAGGAAGAAGATGCTGCACCAGCACCCAAAGCTCAGAAGCTTATGGGTGATGCCACCAGGGCAGGGGCTGTTCCATCTAAGCCTAAGACTGCTCCTAAGGCTGTTGCTCCAGCTCCAAAGCCAAAACCGAAGAGGAGCACCAGGAACATCCCTGTTGAGGAGAAGAACAAGGCCCCAGTGCCTGAAGCTGAAATGGAAGAACAAGATGATGAGTCACATGTCTTGAGGAAGCTGAAGCAAAAAATTCTAGATCACAATGATGCTCATCGAGTAGCTGAGAACATGAAGATCAGGAAGGACTCAGGTCTAAGGCTATGGAGAGAGTCTGATCCATATGCCACCAGGAGAAGGACTGCTGTGGACTACAGGTTCCATACAAAGGAACAGCAGGACTTCTATGAGACCATCTTGCTTGACAAGAAGCCCATAGTGTGTGACATGAGATGGGTCAACTGGGAGTACATCAGGGAGAATGGTGAACATTATCCAGGTGTGTATGACAGTTTTAAGGCGTATGGAGTCGATGAGTTTGTGGCTCAGAAGCTCACAAAATGGAATGACAAGCTCATCATGCAGTTCTACTCCACAGCTCACTTCTACCCAGATGGAAGGATTGTCTGGATGTTTGAAGGAACGAGGTACCAGTCAACGGTTGCTGAATGGGCGAAGTAGATCAATGCCCCAAAAGAGAGTGAACATTACTTGGATGTCTATGCCAAGAAGAAGAAGGATCACAACTCCATGGCACACATGTACAAGGAGATCCTAGATGCTGCTCTTGAGACACATAAGTTTGGATCTGTACATTACCTTCTGTCAGGATTGCCAACTATCAACTGGATCCTCGGGCACACTCTCTTGCCCAAGTCTGGTGATCACAAGATGATCAGAGGCCATGCAATTAACTTTCTTCACATCTTTGATGTCCCACAAAAGTTCAAAGTCATGAGCCTCATAGTGGAAACCATAAAGAGGACAGCTGCAGATCAGAAGAGGAGTTGTGGGAATGCCCCACAGATCTAGGAGCTGATCAACTCCAAGATGGGCACTGGCACATATCTGCTGGACAAGGAGCACATGCCTATCTATCCAGACTTTGAGGACAACCAAGTGGTGATGGATGAAAATGAACCATCTTCGGTGCACGCACAAGCCAAGAAGGAGAAGGCAAAGGCTAAAATGGCTGCAAGGATGCCAACTACTGAAGAAGCATCTCAGTATCTTTTGAAGAGCAAGCAAGATCAGCTTGGCTACCTGATTGCATCCACTCTGAGGATTGAGAAGGGACTGGCCACCCTGACTCAAAACCAGGAGAGCCTGGAAAGGATCGTGGAGCAGAAGTTCTATGACTTGCATGTGAAGGTAACTGAGATCCAGTCTGTTGTGGAGCAACTTCAGGATGATATGCAGGAGAGGAAGGGCAAGACAACCACTGATGCATTTGCCAGAGTGCCTAGAGCTCAGAGATCTGCTGCAGTGCCTGTTCCAGACACCAAAGCCACTTCATCTGCACCAGCTACAGCTTCATTGCCACCAGCTCCAGCACCTACTCCATCAGCTCCATCTACTTCGACTAAAGCCTTCATTCTTGGAGTTATCTGGACACCACCACCTGAAGACCAAGCCTGAGAGACGATTTAGTGCTATGCATTTTCTAGGAACTTTTTGGTAACTTGTTGCCAATGGGGGACAAAAATGCATAGATCATAGGCTTCGAGAGAGAGCGTTGCTTTTTATTCTCTCTTGCTTTGGTTGTTGATCTTTATTTGATTTGCTTGTTTGAGATACTTTCTGTCTGCGTGATACTTGGATGATCATGGGTTTGATCATATGCTACATTAATGCTTGTTGGATGAAATTATCTTTTTATCCCTATCTGATCATTCACTTTGCTTGGTGATGAGTGCATGTATTTAATTATTATGATTTTGAGCGCTCCACCAAGATGTATGTGACATGGAAGAGTAACCCATGAGCCTAACTCTCTGTGCATTTGCAGTCCAAAGCAAATCATAAACTATGCACAAATTTAGGGGGAGCTCTTGCTTTTCACATACTTCTCAAAGCGACAATGTTTTTCACTCTTATTATCATTTATCGAAGCTTTGATCTATATGTTGTCATCAGTTACCAAAAAGGGGGAGATTGAAAGTGCAACTATCCCTAGGTGGTTTTGGTAATTCCTAACAACATATAGCTCATTAAGCTAACATTATTCCAAGATTAATATTTCAGGAAAAGCTCAATGAATGGCATGGCATGGATGAGGAATGTGGACCCCTCAAAATACTAAGGACAAAAAGATTGGCTCAAGATTCAAGATAAAGACTCTACATCTTATATTTTAGTGATCCAAGATCACATTGAGTCTATAGGAAAAGCCAATACTATCAAGGAGGGATGAGGTGTTGCTTAATGGCTTGCTTGCTTCATAGTGCTTAGTGATATGCTCCAAAACCCTCAACTACCTTCCCACATCCACATATGACCTAAACCAAAAGTCAAACTCGGCCCCACCGATTCTTTCTATCCGGTGCCACCGAGTTTCGAATGTCATAGCCACTGCCACAAACCCTAGGCAAATCGGTCTCACCAATAGGGATTTCGGTCTCACCGAAATGGGGTTGTAATCTCTCTGTTTCCCTTCGTAACGTTTCGGTCCTACCGAGGTGAGCGATCGGTCCCACCGAGATTGCAATGTAAACTCTCTGTTTTCCTTTTGTAACATTTAGGTCCCACCGAAATGAGCGATCGGTCCCACCGAGTTTACCTGACCAACTCTCTGGTTAGCTTATTACCAAAATCGGTCCCACCGAGTTTGTGTAATCGGTCACACCGAGATTACGTTATGCCCTAACCCTAACCGTATCAGTCCTACTGAGTTGCATCTCAGTCCCACCGAAAATCCTAACGGTCACTAGGTTTGCTAAACCGGTCCGACCGAGTTTCTCCATTCGGTCTCACCGAGATTGGTAAATTGTGTGTAACGGTTAGTTTTTGTGTGGAGGCTATATATACCCCTCCACCCACTCTTCATTCTTAGAGAGAGCCATCAGAACATACCTACACTTCCAATACACATTTTCTGAGAGAGAACCACCTACTCATGTGTTGAGGCCAAGATATTCCATTCCCACCATATGAATCTTGATCTCTAGCCTTCCCCAAGTTGCTTTCCACTCAAATCTTCTTTCCACCAAATCCATATCCTGTGAGAGAGAGTTGAGTGTTGGGGAGACTATCATTTGAAGCACAAGAGCAAGGAGTTCATCATCAACACACCATTTGTTACTTCTTGGAGAGTGGTGTCTCCTAGATTGGCTAGGTGTCACTTGGGAGCCTCCGACAAAGATTGTGGAGTTGAACCAAGGAGTTTGTAAGGGCAAGGAGATCGCCTACTTCATGAAGATCTACCGCTAGTGAGGCAAGTCCCTCGTGGGTGATGGCCATGATGGGATAGACAAGGTTGCTTCTTCATGGACCCTTCGTGGGTGGAGCCCTCCTTGGACTCGCGCAATCGTTACCCTCCATGGGTTGAAGTCTCCATCAACGTGGATGTACGATAGCACCACCTATCGGAACCACTACAAAACATCTGTGTCTCCAATTGCGTTTGAATTCTCCAAACCCTTCCCTTTACATTCTTGCAAGTTGCATGCTTTACTTTCCGCTGCTCATAGACTCTTTGCATGCTTGCTTGAATTGTGCTAAGATTGCTTGACTTGTGCTAAGATAGCTAAAATCTTCCAAAGACTAAAATTGGGAAAATGATAGGTTTTTAATTGGTCAAGTAGTCTAATCACCCCCCTCTAGACATACTTTCGATCCTACACATAGAATGGTGGTTGTGGAGAAGACAACAAGGAGAAGATAGTCTCACATCAACTAGGCGTATCAACAGGCTATGGAGATGCCCATCAATAGATATCAATGTGAGTGAGTAGGGATTGCCATGCAATGGATCCACTAGAGCTATAATTTTATGAAAGCTCAACAAAAGAAACTAAGTGGGTGTGCATCCAACTTGCTTGCTCATGAAGACCTAGGGCAATTTGTGGAAGCCCATAATTGGAATATACAAGCCAAGTTCTATAATGTAAAATTCCCACTAGTTTACGAAAGTGACAACATAGGAGACTCTTTATCATGAAGATCATGGTGCTACTTTGAAGCACAAGTGTTGAAAAAGGATAGTAACATTGTCCCTTCTCTCTTTTTCTCTCATTTGTTTATTTGGGCCTTCTTTCGTTTTTCTTTTGGCCTCTTTTCTCTTTTTTTTGTCCAGAGTCTCATCCCAACTTGTGGGGGGATCATAGTCTCCATCATCCTTTCCTCACTGGGACAATGCTCTAATAATGATGATCATCACACTTCTTTTTACTTACAACTCAAGAATTACAACTCAATACTTAGAACAAAATATGACTCTATGTGAATGCCTCCGGCGGTGTACCAGGATATGCAATGAATCAAGAGTCACATGTATGAAAAAATTATGAAATGTGGCTTTGCCACAAATACGATGTCAACTACATGATCATGCATGATAATATGACAATGTTGAAGCGTGTCATAACAAACGGAACGGCGGAAAGTTGCATGGCAATATATCTCGGAATGGCTATGGAAATGCCATAATAGGTAGGTATGGTGGATGTTTTGAGGAAGGTATATGGTGGGTACCC